>NC_020491.1:6638319-6673627 GCF_000184155.1 Fragaria vesca subsp. vesca
AATCTCTCTCTCTCTCTCTCTCTCTCTCTCTCTCTCTCTCTCCCTCTCTCTCTTTCTCTTTATAGTTATGTATATATTCAGAAAACTGATCCACTCCTTTCTATAGGTTAATGATGCACTGAAGGTGAATAACAAGTCCCCAAATGCATTATTAATGCTTGGTGACTTGGAATTAAAAAATGATGACTGGGTTAAGGCAAAAGAGACCTTTCGGGCTGCTAGTGAAGCAACTGAGGGAAAGGATTCTTATGCCACTCTTTCTCTGGTGTGTATAACTTTATTGGGCCTTCTCCCAATTCTTTTCTGTCATTGAAATAATACTTAATTGATAGCTTTAGTATTTTGACAAAAACAAAAAAACTGCCAAAGTTATATTTCCAGAAACTATCTTTTTCTGTTACTGTGTTTGCTAATGTTACTTAAACACTGTCTCTGTCTTATATGCTTGGCTGTTACTGTGTAGGGAAACTGGAATTATTTTGCGGCAATTCGCAATGAGAAAAGAAATCCCAAGTTGGAAGCTACACATCTCGAAAAATCGAAAGAACTCTACACTAAAGTACGTTGGTTTATTACTTTTATTTTCTTTTCCTGTCCTTTTGGAGCCATTATCTTGGAATGTAATGCTTACACATGCACTTCCAAGGGCTTTCTCATTTTATCTTGTTGGTCAAAATACTTATGATCAATATAGATTCTCTATTTCCATAATATTTGTTACACTTGTATCAATCATGTAATGGTACTGTTTTCATTCATCTATTGGGTAATGTGCCACACAAATCTGGTTGCTTTTTTATAATACTTTTTACATGCTTATAGGTCCTGGCTCAACATTCTGCTAATTTATATGCTGCCAATGGTGCTGGAGTGGTCTTTGCAGAGAAGGGTCACTTTGATGTTTCTAAAGACATTTTTACACAAGTAAGTTATATAGCAAGCAATCAGAAATTTAATATGTGGTTACTACATCATAGGTAGATGCAGATTTCAAAATCTAAGATGTTTGCTGTTTGCCTGTGATTGTAGGTTCAAGAAGCTGCCAGTGGGAACATTTTTGTTCAGATGCCTGATGTATGGATAAATTTGGCACATGTTTATTTTGCTCAAGGCAATTTTCCCCTGGCTGTGAAAATGGTGAATTCTTCTCATCTCATCTCATCTCTATGTCTATTCTATTATTTGACTTTAAATTTACTACAGTTCTCTTGCATGTGCTGATGACTAGTAACTTTGCAGTATCAAAATTGCTTGAGGAAGTTCTTTAACAACACGGACTCCCAGATCCTACTGTATATTGCTCGTACACAGTATGAAGCGGAGCAGTGGCAAGACTGCAAGAAAACTTTAATGAGAGCCATTCATTTGGCACCTTCAAACTACACATTGAGGTTTGATGCAGGTGTTGTAATGCAGAAGTTCTCAGCTTCAACCTTACAAAAGTCAAAGAAATCTGTGGATGAGGTTTGACAAGATTTTTCTCATCTGAAGCATTCTTGCCGATTATTTGTCAGTGAACATTATATTTAATTTGTGATTTCATTAATTCACATGCGTAACATCTTATATATGTCCATGTTTAGGTCCGGTCAACAGTTGCCGAGCTCGAAAATGCTGTTCGTTTATTTAAACAACTGTCTGCTGCTTCCAGCCTTCACTTTCATGGGTTTGATGAGAAAAAGATTGACACTCATGTTGAGTATTGCAGCCACTTGCTTGAGGCTGCAAGAGTTCATTTAACAGCAGCTGAGCATGAAGAGCAGAAGATTCGACAGAAACAAGAACTTGCTCGTCAGATGGCAATTGCTGAGGAAGCCCGTCGTAAGGCTGAAGAACAGAGGAAGTTCCAGGTTTGAACATTCTAAAGTTGCTTCATCCTATACATTTCTGTAATCTTTTACCCCTACATTAGTTAATACTTACGTACAACAGTTGGAGAGGAGAATGCAAGAGGACGAACTAAAGCGAGTGAAACAACAGGAGGAGCATTTTGAGCGCATAAAGGTAAAGATTGATAACTGAGTTGTCTGTACATTTTTTTATTGCTACCCCCTACAATTGGAGTTCAACAGTTCCTTTCACTTCATGTATACCAGGTCATGGTTTGGCTTGTATAGTTAAATTCCCTCTAACCTTGTATAAAAATATGGATCCTGGTGAATACAGAAAATTGATAGCTTTTGTATATGCATGGCATATTTCATGTTTCTAAGTTTTTCAATATTTTGGCTCTACAGGAGCAATGGAAAAGTAGTACATCTGGTTCCAAGAGAAGGCCTTCAGATATAATTGATGATGAGGGTGGGCATAGTGAAAAGAGAAGGAGAAAAGGTGGAAAGAAGAGAAGGAAGGACAAGCACTCAAGGTCTCGTTATGAGACGGAGGAAGCAGAAGCTGAGCAGATGGACTATCAGGAAGCACCAGAAAATGAAGATGCTGACACACACTACAGGGAATCTGGTCATATGAATGAGCAGGATGACGAAGAGAATGCTCAAAATCCTCTTGAAGCAGTTGGCCTAGAAGATTCTGATGTTGAGGATGAGGTAAAAGAACTGATATCTTGGCTAGCAATCCAAGTAAATGAATGTCAATTTTTATGTCACTTCCTGCTGGCAGTAACATAGTTTATCTTTTATGTTCTAGGCTGCACCAGCTGGTCGACGGAGGCGAGCATGGTCAGAATCTGATGATGATGAGGAGCAACAAGAGAGGCAGCCGGAGTCCAGTCCTAGGAGAGAAAATTCTGCAGATGTTCAGAGTGACGGAGAAGGTGATAAGCCAAATGGGGATCTTGATGATGAGGAGTAATGTCCATCATCTTGAAGTGTACTAGATAAGTAGTAAATATGTGCAATTTTGAACAAATTTTATAACAGGAGGGCCTGAGCCATTAGCTGAGGGTTAACTACTTTATTCATAGGTGTTTGTGGCCCTCATGTTTATATTTTGTACTTCTGAAACTCAATAATAGAAGCTTCAATATTTTCCTTCTTAGTTTCGCTCATCTCCCATCACCTTCACCTTGTATGCTTCTGAACTCCAAGGATTCGAGTTCCTCCTGAACATCGTAAAGCTGGACTGTATACATGTATTTAGCGAATCAGATGTGATTTGTTTCGATTGCTCATGAGCACAAAGACGAGGTTGTCAGTTGATCTAGAGGCGTTCAAACAAGTTTCATAGTTCTACTTTTACCGACGAATTGGTACTAATCTCACATGATTTCAAACAATGCTAGGTGAACCAGCTGAACCAGCTTCCACTAGTCTGGCAAAAGTAAAATGGGAAGCAAACTTAGCCAACAATCTCATGGGAAGGGTGCTGAGGGTTGATAGTGCTCATGCATGTTCTGTAGTGTATAAATCTGCAAAAGTTGCTCTCGTACAATCGTCTTTTTGGGCCAACTCAACCACAGTTCCACTCACCACCCAACACAGGCTTAAGAACAACATTTCAGCCTGACTAGTGTTTCTGCAAAAGCTTCACTGCTTCTGCTTAGCTTGGATACCAATTCTGCACGACTATACAGCTTTTCACACCCACACAGTCTTTTTCGTGGGGTGATCATTACTGTTTCAGCAAAATTCCTTATTGAATACAGACTTTTTGTGAGTTTCACAGTTCCAAAATTTCATAAGGAAACCAACTGCAGTGTTATAGTCCAAAGGGAACCAACCTTATGACCGTTTGAGCTCACTTGTTTTAAGAAAACATGAACTATATACAAAGCTTAGGATCCAACACATAAATCTATTGAAGATATTTGGACAAAGTACAATATGTTTAAGCAAGATTTGCAGCAGTAGATAGCAGAATCTTAGGGTTTCTGGTTCCTCTGTATCAGTAATGAGCAAAGACTATATCTATTAAAACAGTCACATGCATTTTGCTGTTAGATTTTAGAATACAAACACTTGTCTATTTGAAATGAAATCAGAGGACGCAAGGCAGGCAGCTCCCAAAAGAGAAAGGGAAGAGTCATGAGAGATTTGTGAGGTGTCCTTTTCTCAGTATAGTAGGTGGTGGATATATATTTAAAAGGTGATCAATGCTTTGGCTTTGTTTTGAAGATTTGCAAGGAGTAACTGGTATGCTATTTGCCAACAGAACCTGAGGTGAATTCAGATTCAGAACTGACATATTAGCCAATCTTGGGGTCCATATTGGGTCCAATATCTTCAATTATGATTTCAAACAAACAAAACATCAATATGGTACCCTAATGTATAACACAGAGTTTGCCTGACTCATTTGGAACTACTATGTGAAATGGCAAAGAGAGGGTTGGATATCAAACCAAGATGACCAGAGACATACATAGGATCCTTCATTTCAAAACACAATAATTATAGATACTAATGATAATCCATTCAACCACATTCAAACTAATTTTAAAAAGATAATAAAGAAAATTAATACTCTTCCTGCCTTCACTAATTAGACATTACACAAAAAAAGAGTTGACACCAAGTAAGTACAAGTTTTGGCCCTTGGATTCAGAAACCCAGTACAAGAAACTGCTCAGTCATCTGCAAAACAAAACAAAACATGAACTTGTTATTACACAACAATCACATCCAGGTCTCCAAAACCAATGCAAATCAGTTTAACCGCAAAGGTAAGAAATAATTACCATGATGACTTCTGGAATTGTAGATTGGGAAGTCATGAGCAGAGTTTGGAATAGAGATTGAAAGCCTGGTGGTGGAAGCTGATCCACTGTTTGAAGATTTATTATTAGCATCCAAATCAAGCCATGATGATTCTCTATCTTTGGGAGGCCCTTCATCAAAGAAGTGATGAATGGTTCTCTGGGTTTCTTCTCCTCGTTTGGAGTCAGTGAAGTTCTGAAGCTGCAAGTGAGGGTAGTGCTCTGTTTGTAAAGCAGAGCAGGTCCTCTGTTTTGAAGAAGAGTCGGAACAACTCATTGTGAGCTGCCAATTGGATTCATTTTGATGATGATTCAAAGATGAAGAAGAGCCAGAGAAGCCTCTAACACTCCCTGAAGGCTCTGAGAAGAATGCATGCTCATCCACCTCTTCTTTCACCCCATAACCAAACCTGTTTGGTCTTCAAAAACAAAAACCATCAAAATGTAAACTGATAAATTCAAGTTCAAAAAAGAAGAAGGCCATAACTTTCACATTGTTTAGACTAGACAGATGAATCACCTGTATTCTAAGTTAGGATGCAGGGGATTATTGTAAGAAGCAGAGTCCAAAAACAAGGAGGTGCTTCTTTCTTGCTGTGATAAACCAATGTTTGGCCTTGAATAAAGGAAAGGATGATCATCAAGATTAGAGCTACTACTATTGTAGCTACTCTCATTGGGTGAGAGTGAAGATAGTGAATGGAAGGGTGTGCTAAGTGAATTGGATGATGGGTTGAAAATCTTAGTGATTGGTGATGTGTTTGAGTTGGAGTTAGAGTTTGAATTTGCTGAAGTTGGTAGTGTTGCTTTGAAAACTTCCACAGGCTTTCTTGAACGGTTTTTGCCTCTGTGCATGTGCCTCTCACAGTACTTAGAATCAGCATATGCTTCTTTTGAACACCTCCATTTCTTCCCATCAGTTCTTCTGCACCTTCCTGGTTCTGGGTCTATCTTCCTCCCCAGTCCCATCTGAAAACAGTTCCACCCAACTGCAAGAAACCCCCTAAACCTTTCAAAACATATTCAAAGTTTCAATCTTTACAGAACAGAGAAACAAAGAGAACTCACTGTGGGGAGAGAAGAGCTTTGAAGAGAGAGGAGGAGAGTCCAAGCAGCTTCTTTTGATGGAGAAGAGGAGATCAGGAGGAATAGGTATTCCAGAAACCATGTACTTGTAAATCAGAGCTTGGTGCTCAAGCTCTTGCCATTGAGATGGAGTAAAAGGAAACCTCATGCCTCTCCCAGCACTACTACTGCTCATCATTTAAAACCCCAAAAATATGAGAAAACAAACCCCCAACTTTGTTCAAAGCAAAATGCAATCCAGACAGGTTTCAGAAGGAAATAGAGAAACAGAGGAGGGTGTGCATGATTTAATAGAGAGGGTAGAGTAGAGTAGGTATATTTATTTCAGGGACCATTTAGGCTGCAGAATCTTCTGTACATGGATAAAACTAATGGTTCTGAATTTTACAGTGCTTAGCTCTACTACCCTGCCACCTCCTTAAGTCTTTCTCTCTCTTCTTTCTTTCTCTCTCTTCTTTTCTCTGCACGTATTATGACTGCACCTCTGTTTTCTCTGGCTCTTCTGCAGTGGTGGCAGCTCTTGTCTCTGACACTCTACGGAAACCCATAAACTAAAGAAAAGACTGAAAAAAGTGAGTTAAAAATGAATAAAGGAGAAGTCTTTATCACTGTTTTTACCATTAAAAATTTTCTGAGGACTATGCAGAGCTCAGTGTCTGAAACCCAGATGACTGTACGAGTTTTCTACTGCTCTCACACTACTAACACTCTTTTACTTTTCTTCTTCCTTCCTCTGTTCCTTTTACCTCAGAAGAAACAGACCCACTTCTTCAAATTTTCTGAAATCTAGAAAATTCATTGATTCAGAGCAGGACCTCTCTTTTCGGTTCTGAACCAAACAGAAACCCACTTATTACTTTTTTGCACCATTTTCTTTTATATAATTGTTTGTTTTGTTGTGTTCAAAAGGCTCATGCTTCACAATACAAATGTTGGTAAGCTTTGTCTTGTTTCTCAGACACCATGATAAAGAGCACCTATGACCCTTCTTCATGTGAACTGTAAAAGCAGTAATTTTTTCATGGAAATAACCATCGTCTTTTTGAAAGTGAGGAAATTCTTCACCTCTTATAAGTGGGTTTCCATGATCTGTGGCAGACCCATGATCTTAGTGGCAGGTCATTGAATGTAGATAGATACACTTTGAATCTGTAGAATTAATGTCTTAGGAGTTGGGAGGAACATTTCAAGATCAACATTTCATTCAATTCTTGCAACCTCTCTTTGAAACATGTCCCCGGAATCATGTTTCTAGAAAATATTAGACCGAGTTTAATCAAAATTGTGGTTCAAAAACTCGAAACATGTAATACTCCGGAGGATGATAGAGTTGTCACGACCTTTTTCTTTTAACGGTGCAAGTTAAACCCTCGACGCATGTGAAATGAGTTATCACGAGTTGTATGTATACAGTTCCTCCCGTTGTAACAGAGTTGTAATATTGTCCAACAAATGTAACAGTGGAAGTCATGCAAGTTCGAAGACTTCCAACAGTTGACCACTGCTTCTGGTTTCAGATTACATCAGCAAGGAAAACGCCATAACGGGTCGACTTCTAATCCCAAGTTTGGAACAGAAAACGCCATCTTTGAATTGACTAATAAGCCCGACATGTTTGACCCCATCAGAGTACAAAACCACCAGATGAACAAGCAAATTTTACAGCAAAGTAAAAAAAGAAAAATGAGATAATTAGGGGGGGTGGGGGTTGGGGTGAATGTGGTGGGACTCTGAAGTGAAACAAAGGAAGCCACAAGTATTGAAGAGGGTTCCTGCAGTTTGGTTGCATTTACTTCTCTCTCTGTGATAGCTATTCTTGTACTCTTTCTCCCTCTCTCTCTAACCTGGCAGGTCTCTGAGCACACATGCAACTCACCTTTTCTCTTTTGTACCAGAGAACCCACTTGAGCCAAGGCATGCCTTCAAATATCCCTAACCACTGGTTGGCAGACCAAACTGCACTTTTCTCACTTCATTTCAAAGTAACATAGATTATAATGAACCTCTTAAGGTTCAAATGATATACATCCAAGTATATTGGTTCAATATAAAGGTGATTCTTCGCTTTCGTAGACTAATTTAGCTTTGATCTCGAACTAGTCTACAATTGTAAGGGGCTAAGCTAGTATGCAAATGTAGATCGCTAAACTAGTCTCTACTATATATATATATATATATATATTTACAAGGAGTCGATAATGCAGGAATCAATAATGCACCGTAAACTTTTTCAATCAAGTGATATGTAAGCACCATTTTCCTTAAAAATTACCTATGAGTGATACTAGGAATTTGATGTGTAATAGTTTTGATTAGAATTGAAATTTGTTTAGTTCTTGTGGTTTGAAGTCGACATATGTTTAATTCTTGTGGTTTTATTTTAATCTGATAGTCATTAAAGTCACGATTTTTCATCCAAATAGTCATATTGCCGACGTGACCTTTAATTGAGAAAATTGTTGGAATGACTATTTGGATGAAAAATCATGACTTTAAGGACTATTCAAATTAATATAAAACCATAAATACTAAACAGACGTCGACTTCAAACCACAAGAACTATACAGTATTTTACCCTTTACCTTTTTGATTATTACCTATGAGTGATACTAGGAATGTGAGGTGTAATAGTTTTGATTATACTCTGCAAAAGAAACTGATAAAGGGTAAAGTACATGGCAATGGGCATAATTGCTGTCTTTGACTAATAATCGACTCAAAACACATTCCCCTACACATTTGTGGTACGATTCAGAGCAAGTTCAATCATAGCCAAATAAACTATACGCTCAAGTAATTTAAATGTATCCATAAAGCCTAGATTCAATTTGTAACGGAAGGAAAATCAGCAGCCTCGGTAAGTAAAAACCAAAACTAGTATATTTACAGTATAAGCAGGATGCTAGACTTCTCTCATGGATCTAAATTCTGTATTACATATACCGAAATACAAAGTCATTCATGATACAGAAGGCAAAAAAAAGCAACCTTCATTTGCAGAAGAGAAGCATCGTTTGAAGTAACAATATTGAGCTCATTTGTCATGCAATTTTACATTACTGAACTTACGTTCAGGTTACACGGCGAAAATATAACTCGGAAGGCCAAACCTTTCATTGCAGGGCAGTACTATTCCTTCTGGAAGAAAGAGAGAACAAGGTCCGTATGTACAGAAAAGAGTTGGGTGTCCACGAAAAGCTGCATAGCATTTAGGGAAGAAAAAGATGTATCAGTATGCCTTCAGCTTTACACCAATTCACGTTAGCTAGCATCCAGAACATGCAGTGAAGCAAGATTACAAGTCACTTTCAAAAGTAAAGAGTACAGGAGGTTAATATCGGGGGTAATATCTACATGAATTGATTAGAAACTTATTTTCTTCGTTGTGAAATCTACTGAAGTCGATCACAAAATTAATGCAGAAACCAACAACATCAATTCTTGACCACGGCTGTGGCCCAATTTCAGAAAGAAGAACCAGGATGTGTCTCTTTCAGAGCTTGGTGTCTGTTTTGTTTTCTTTGGGAATATTAATTTCAGAAATCATGAAAAGCTAGATAATTGAAAATAATAGTGTATGTACAACTTAAAACAAATACAGAGAGAGAGTCCAGAACAAGAGAAATTCTCCAAGTTAAGAGAATAAGCAATTAAGTTGGATCACAAAAAACAAGGGAAATGTCGAGGAACACACCTTCATAAATGGTCGATCGCGACTAGGAAATGAGTCGATGAAACTCTCTTTCAGAAGTAGGGATACCTATTTAGAAGGATACAAGTGTCAGATCTGTAGCAGTTAATATGATTGTTTGCTAAATCAAGTACATGATCATAGTATATATGTGCCTATACATAAAAAAGCTCACTGCTTGCACAAGTTAGCAATTTTCACATTCAATAGAAAAAAGCTATTTGATCTGCACTTTTTCCTGTACACATTAGGGCCCAAACATATATTAAGGTAGATGACAAGGTCCATATACCGAAACTCCTCCATGGTATACCTATCCCCATGAAACTTTACATCACAAAGGAAAGCATAGAAATCCGCCTATCCCCATGAATTGGAAAACTAGCATTAGCCAACTCTACTCCTAAACCTGGAACAGAGATGGTACACTAGGCACTACAAAACATTGCAGTACTTTGCCAGAATGTCTTATACAGCTACGTACAACAGATGCATATCATTATCGTGGAAACATACTCACCTTATCATCATTTGATTGTACATTTGTAATTGTGTGTGAACGGAGATTAGAGCAAAGAGAATCCAAGTAAGATCTTAAAACTCTTAGGAAACCTTTGGCAGCGTCAACCTACACAACAAATAAAAGCATTAATGAAAAGAAAGGGGTTGAATGATATTCACTCTGACAGAAAGGAAAAGGCAGAACATACCTGTTCGTCTGTGCACTCATATACTGGTCTTTTCCTAGCCAAGAAACTCTCTCCCACAAGCTTTGCATGATAAGGACTTAATGCTGAAAATAGTTCCCGATGTCGAGGCAAATTAGGTATTGTTGGTGACTTCACCTATTGCATCATTAAGCAATTGGAAAAGAATCAGATTCTAGCATTATTTTATACACATTTTTCTGTTTGAACTAGGTAATGCTTGCATTGGAATGAACATTAAGTATACATCAGAAGTTAGAGAATCTACTAAACCAAGATACACCAATATTATAATGCTTATGCTGAGAATAGAACTTCAGATATTATCACAAGAATGAAAAACTATGCAACAAAGAAAAAAAAAATGCTATAGATAGTTACAAACTTGCAACATATAAAAACTTAAAGCTTCGTATATTGCAAGCCACATGGTCAAAAACTAGCCAAAGCGTATTGGAATAGCAGTATAAGGTAAAATATAAATTAAAACAACAAACCTGGTTCTTGTTGGCATCAACCAGAATTACATTAGACAGCTTTGATTGTACTTCATGTGTTTTGTTCTTGACCCCAACCTAAGAGAAGTACTATTAGTAAAGAATCAAATGTCACTTATAGTACAAGGAGCATCTAGAAGAAAGATAGCAGATGAAAATGGATACAGAGAAATGCATGGGTCATCACATTTCCACTGAGGAAAAAGAACATATAGAAGATAGATCCTAACTTTCTATGGAGGGATATAACTCATATTTGGTACATTACTGAGAAGTCTAACAAGCGATGATTAAAGTATATGATGAATAATTCAATAAATTTGCTTTCAAATAATAAGCTGACTGTGAAAAGGTTCCCCGTACGAGCCTTAATACAATGGAAATCCCAAATCCAGATAAACCATAGTTTTCCTCGGATCAGTGTATAACAGTCAATAAATTGAGAACTCACTATGTAAGGAACAGGTGCATCCAAAAAGTCCATCATGTCACTTGGTAAAACCTGGAAAATTTATGCAGGTTTAGTTTTCACATAAGATAGAGATGCAAGCATCATCTTTAGAAAATTATTTCTCATGGGAAAGTCTCATACTGGCATTAGTAGGCTTTGCCACTGGTAGGGACGAATCAGAGGGATAATGGACAACACCGAAGCAGATAAGATACCCTGAACAGTAGAAAAGAAAATATATATTGATTTCAATAGACTCCTGAATAATCAGAGAAAATGGACAAAACAGGTACGTGATTTACTCCAACAGTTCAGACCTAAACTGAAACATATAATGTAAAATTACATACCAAATTGGAACAAATAATTACAATTTGCTTCTCCAACAGCGCCCCTGCAAACATTGCTAATACCTGCAATGTGTGAAAGAATCAATAACCTATAAGAATTAATAATATCCAAGTAGACATACAACCCATAATTGCAATAATACGTCAGTAGAATACATTCTGACTGAACAAATGAACAACTCATATGCCCGATGGAGGATATCATTATGCTCTGACAACAATAATTCATACTAGAAATAGAGAGGAGGCTTTCAGATTGATTTCCGCTTAAACAAGGTCTGAATGTTGAGTAATTTGCTTGTTCAAATTTCTGATTAACAATCAGTACATCATTGCAGAAGCTATTTCAACATCTACTATGTGCATAAGTAGATAGACATTTCTTTGTATATGTAAATCTCAAAAGAACAGAATCCCGCAAATATAAATACTGTTAAAGTAGTTAACTACTTCCAAGGGGAAAAGAAACCAATATAATCTATTAAGTCAGAAGAACTCCAAAGTAACTAACATTTTCTAGACGAAGGGAGCCACATATGCATGCAATTGCCCATACTGATAATGCAGTTGCTTCCTCCTCTGCCAGGAGTGCGCTGTGTGCCTGATAGAAACCAATAACAACACAATGCATGTCAGGAACAGAGTAATTTATGAAGAATGACATTGTAAAGGACAAAGGAAACCCAAATCAACCACACTTAGAAATGGAAATTTCTTCACACTATCTTCACTTTACCTCAGCAAATTCTAGACTTGTACTACAAGACCTCAAATCAATGGTTGAGCCACCAATATGTAGAACTGTTTCATCTGGTCTGTAATATTCCAAGGGATGCAGGTGCTCCAAAGGATGGAATCTAATTGTGGAACCTCTGGCTGGGCAATGTAACTGGTAGTACTCACTTATTATCTGCAATGATCCATGATCGTTTGCCTAGAACAATGGGAAAAAATTTCACACCAGGCAATGTTACACTAAAGATTCACATAGCTGAGAAATCCTATATCTAGATACGTCAAAGGAGGAAAATGCACCTTTGCCCATTCAAGAATATCAATGAGATCAGAATCGTCTTGACCGGAGAAAGATGTCTCTTCTGTCTCTATATCATCGACATCACTCCTAAAATTCCTGTCTTCACTAGGAGAACCCTGAAAACTGCATAAAACACTTCTAGATGACATAAGTACAACATTTGTGCAACTGCTATGCTCCAAAATTAGTTTGGAAGAGATAAATGATAACTTCCACTAAAAAATTAATACAAACGCACAAAATAATAACAATGGTATACCTGGAGGAAGAATCAGAACTTTCATACTGATAGTAACGCAAGAGAGGTAGAACAGCATTTGGTAATCGCCTTTCAAAAGCAGGCTTGTTTGTAGAGAAATCATCAGCATAGACCTCACAAACTTCTGCATTTGGTGCACAAGATTCTATCTTGGAACTGGCCATCTCGGTTTCAGGACCCACTGGAATAACAACATTTCCCATAACACTGCTCTTCATCAGTTCACAATCCGCATCAAGCATTTGACACTCTAGGTGGATTCCATTCTCTCCAACTCTCACAGCTGAAGAATCTTTTAGGCTTGTCTGACAAGATTCTGCTGTGCCATTTACCATGTCCGCTGTTCTACTATTTAGGGATCCACTGTCTATACTTTCTTCTGTATTTTCCTCTGAACTTCCATCATTTCTATAGTCCTTTGGGGAATCCAAATCTAAAAGACCAATACCTTTTGTTAATCGTTCCAATCTTTCTTCTGTGAAGATACTGCAGGAAAATGCAAAAGACATTGAGCAATGAGATCAACTAAAAAGCTGTTTAACAAAGAACTAGAAGAATCTTATTGTTGGTACAAAATAGTAAAGAAGGTTGTCTAATGCGACCAATCAATAGTGAAGTATATATATCCCCTTCACCTAAAAACTACAGAAACTACCACCCAGGCACTCAACTACTTTGGAACTAAGTTTTCTGACTTTGCTAGATAGGATACTGATCAACCTTACATCCAGGAATCTTTAGCCACCTTTTCTTTCTTTTCCTATATGAACCAAGGTACGAGTCTCAATACATTTTCATATTTATAATATGTCGTACATTTAGTGCATTGAAATAGCAGAGGGATACTTTCTGCTCAGCAAGTTTTAAGAAATATAAAGTGGATTGAGTCTGAACTTCTAATTCAAAAATTAACTGCAAATCATCAATATAAATATATTGTAGGAATGTCCAATGTATACACACCTATTTAATACACCAAAATGTAACTCAAAGGCAGGAAGCCTCGAGAGAATGCAATAACATCTCCGAGTAGTTAATACATGACGGCTCAGAGACGGGCGAGAAGGATGTTTTTCTGAAACCATGGAAAGCAATCCAGAGGGTTTCTGCACCAATTCTTCCACCAACACGCAGCATCCATACAGAGTTGAATCATCGGCAACCTTCAGATAAACGGTTGTATAAAATGAGTCATCAAGAAATAAAGAACTTGACTCCCAACTAATAATATAATCTTTTTGTTCAGGTTAATGCGGAAAGAATAAAATTCCTGATGTCATAAATTCATCGGCTTGCAATACTTAAATATTGTTTGCTTATTTTTAACTAAGCACCCATAAAGTCCCATCAAAATACAATCAAAATGTAATCAAACACAATGAAACAATTAATCCTCTTATATTCGTTTTGATTTCTATTAACACAATAATTCAACTTACCACACATGTCAAGTAACTTGAAGGCAATATGTTCTCAGAACTAGTATTATAGTTTTCATGTGACAAACTGTAATGATTCTATGGTCCAACACCAGTTAACCAGTATGTATCAGTTTGAATGACAAAAAAACAATTCCACAAGATATCAAGGTTATACAGAAAACTCGCGACAAGATTCAAGAAAATTCTAAAAGAGATGAATCATGGAGACATAAGTTCAAATTACCTGTAATCTGAATACAAAGGACAGATCGCTCTGTTTAAAGTGCTCCTGCACATAAGCACGAGATTAAAATGTGTCAAAAAAGTTACGCATCACATAAATTAAATCAAAACAAAAGAAGTCTATGTTATAGTTTAGTTTTACAAGTCTACAACCCTGCCACAGCTGTATTACTCAGCACTATTATATTGTCTTTAGTAGGACAAATTTTGAAATGGTACGGCTAGCCTACAACCTTAGTAAACATAATCTGATAAATTTGCATTTAATACTATATTTCAGATTGAAACACAAGAACTTAGGGATTTATATCCAGTCCTACTAAATTTTGGAGCATCACTTTCCTGAGTGCATCCATTAAAAAAATGAAAACTAAATACACTTAACAGGCTTGGTGAAGACTGGTTGCTAAAGGATGCATAAGCATTAATTCAAAACAATACTACACAGCCAAGCATAGTACCTGCCCCAGAAGAATTTCATTCAATTCACTCATGGAAGGAGTTCTCTCAACAGCATGAACCTGAAGTCATTAGCATCCAAGGTGTCAGTATTAGCATATCATGTATAATCTACAAAGCACCCAATAAAAGCAAAAACAACTTAAAAGACTACCAAGACATAGCCACATAGGACAGAAATAGACAGGTATCAAGTATACATAATACCACTACCCTTTCATTAAGTACTACTCAATAATCATGACTCACAAACAACTAGAGGGTACGTGATAATAAACAAATCAAATCAATTCACAAGGAAAAGTGGTTGAAAGATCCATCAAGATAGCCACTAACCTCTAGGCCTCCTGGGAAACAAAATGAAATGAGATCCTTGTATTGGAGAGGCAGCTGTTTTTCAGGAGGGTAAACCAATAACACCTGAAGGTAGGAATGGTTAATACCATACAGTACTCAAATCACTTCAATTTGCAAACATATTAAACAATTGGCAACAAAGAGACTCCACCTGAGGTTCAATATTGGGTTCTACCCGAGACTGATTCTGGTTACCAAGTGCACTTCGCAATTTTCCTGGACTTTCAGACTTCCTTGCAAAATATTGCCTTTGGAGTGCTTGGATATCACAGTTTGGGTGAAGGCCTACAACTACCATGCTCTCAAAAAGCCTTGTTGGCTCCTTCAAAGACCTATGATCCTGCACACTTAAATAGTACAGATGTTAAGGAATCTCTTTGGATGAAACCTTCGCTTCCTTAGTGCATGAACATGAATGGATCCTAAGCGAAACTGCATACCAAGTGCTGCAGCTGAAAGTTTGCCCATTGACGCTTCTGGCTAGTCAAAACTTCTGGATTGTAAGTTCTTCCTGTTTTCACTTCGGGAGGACTGGAGAAGCCTTTTAGCACCTTATTAAATTGGCGATGTAGTCTTTGAAGTGGACTACCACCATCTTCTTCTTTCAATGAATACACAACCGACGGCCGCGGGGCTGTAGCAGCAGCAGCTGCTGCAGCAACTGCTCTTGCGACATCTTCCGTCGTTTGCATGAAAAACGAACTCCCCCAACCAGGGCTACCCGTCTCTTCACTTTTATCCATGCTGAAAAAGTTTCCCCTCCTATCACAAAAACCAAACAGTAAGAACAACTCACCCCTTACAAATCACATCTTTGCCAAATTCCATGGTCAACTAAATCATTGCTAATGGTCAAGACTCAAGACTCAAGACCGTACCCACTAAAAGCATACCTAACTCCCTTACATGTTCACTTCAATCCTCTACTACAACTATTTCCAGCGTATCTAAACTTGCATAGACAACGCATTAATTTCAAGAAACACAGTAATTATTCGGGAGCTAGATACAAGCTCAAAAATCAAATTTAAATCCGATTGCTAGCCTCGGAAAAAGCTAAATAATCTTCGGCGTTCTTTCATCAGTCATCAGTCATCAGTCATCAGTCATAGCAATCCATCGCTTACTACATATATGTTTTCAGTTACAGCAAGCTCCCAACGCCGAAAACAGCCAGAAAATATAACAGATAGAACAAAAATTCCACTTTCTGCTGATTCATTTCACACCACAACTTTCTTCTGAAAACTTCTTCTTCTGAACATGAATTTCACATGTTACATCCCTAACACAACTAGACTCAAAGTATAACAAACCTAAAATCATCACAGCAATTGAATTCCGATCATCATCTCCGAAACCGAAAAAAGAAAAAACTACCAAGCTCACCTCCGAGTGGCGGCAAATCCAAAGCGCAGCGAAGAAGGAGGAAACGAAAATATCAGAGGGAGGAATTTGCGGCGGCGGCCATAACAAAGCTGGTGATTCTTCTTCGACAAGGAGGTCCTCTGAGATCAAATTGGAGAAGAGAACGAGGAGAAGGCGGTATAGAATTTACTCCGCGTTAAATAAATAATTAAATTTTCAATTCCAAAGTGTTTTCGGACCAAACAAATAAATAAAAATGAACGAGAAGAAGAGGACGGTCAGCAGCGTCAGTTTCTCTTTTTGATTTTGTAACGGTGTCAAAACCCCGTCTTCTAGACTCTGTTTTGGTAACTGGGGCATCCTATGCTCTATCCATTAAATGCGTTTTTCACCTTAATTAATTAACTTTTAATTCTCATTTTAGTTTTTCTATTATTTTATTTTGCTGCTTTTGTTTCTTTACGCGCGGCGTTGCTCACTCTTTCTAGTACACACGGCGCGCACTGCGCCTCTCTTCCTATGGACGGAGAAAGGGGGTTGGTGAGGTGTAGATGCTCACACCGTTCTGATAGATTCCTTGACACGGGCGCAATGAGGTTTTTTCTTATATTCATTTAACATCTTTTTAAAAAAAATTAGGAACAACAATCTTTAAAGTAATTTTAAATACACACCTCTTACTTAATACATTACCCATCTAGTTTTTCATTTCAATATTATACTAAATACACACCCTAAGCTGTCTAAAATACCTTCAATATCTAAAACTAATAATAATATGTTATTTAATATAATTATTATATATTTACTATTTCACAACTCTCTTTACGTATTCTCTTTTATTTTCTGTTAGATTTTTTTGATCGGGTTAGAAATTTTTTCTTGATATATTTCAATTTATAATCAAAAGAGTAGTATTATATTCGAACTCCAAATCTCCAATATGACATCAACCGGTTAGAATTTTGAAGAAAAAAAAATATTGAACACACATAATTTTTTCAAAGTTAAGAAACTAGTAGAAGTACAATAACATAAAAACTAGTTTTTAGTCTGCAAGATATAAAACTAAAGTTGATGAATAAAAAACTAAATGAATCGGTAAATAGTACATATGATTACTACAATAGTCGAATTTCAAGTGATGAATTTTGGATAAGAGGTTTTTATAAATTTTCTTTTAATGCATAGTAATAGTGGAGAAGAGTTAGGTTTTAGGGAAGATGAAGTTTTTTTTTTTCTCTAATAATTGATGGATGTTTTTGTAATTAAACATACCTATAAAATCTGATGTGAAATATAAAATAATAGTGATGTGTATTGAGAGATTAGAGGTGTGTATTTAAAATTTATCCAATCTTTAACTTTATATTCAGAGAAATGATATCTTTTTCTTCAGATTTATATGATGATGCGTGGGTAATCCGACCTAATAATAAGAGGTCTCAGGTTCTAACCTTAGCTTGTAAAAAATATCTCTTGAGGAAGAACCGTAAATAAATTACTCTCAACCCTAAAATGATAGCCGACTCTTCCATCATTTTGTGTACCAATAAATATATAGAATTTGTCTGCTTTTTTTTAAAATTGAAATCTATATAGGTTTTTATCTTAATTTTTTTTTTTTTTGGATGATTGATAGAATATGTGTGGCATGATGAAGGTGACAAAATTGTCTCCTTGCTACTCATGGTGCTAGGGGAGGACCACAAAGCACTTTCACTAGTAGATAATATCCAAGTAACCAAGTAGATAGACTACCAACATGACAACATCATTGTTATGGCAGTAGGACACTGTTGGGGCATAGTGATGTTCATTTTGTTTATATCTTTTTGGCTTGGGAATTATTACCTATTTTTAGCATTTGGATATATTATAACTTTTTAAGGAATTGCACCTAACAAAATCATAGCATGCACACAAAGAAAGAGAACCCAAGAAGTAAACAATTGATAAGGTAGGAAATGATGGTTTTACTAGATAAAAAATGAGACGCATGATGCAATCATAATTGTTAACGGTAACGAAGTGATGTGAAGTTAAAAATGTGTTGAATAAAAGGACAGAAATTGAAGACTATCTTCTTTTTCATTTTCTTTCCTTTTCATAAGTCAGTGCTAATTAAGGTTAGGTTGGACCAGTCCTTGATCTCATATTAATTAATGATTTTATTAAATGGAGGAGAGCAGCATCCATTGCCATGTGGAACAGATTAATGTTTCTTCCATCTTAAAGTTTTTTTTTTTTTTTTTTTTTTAAACAAGGGATGAAAAATAATATTATATTTGAATAAACTTCATTTTCTTGAGTTACAAGGAGAATAGGTTTCTCATCGGAAAAAAGGAAAATAGGTTGATCCATTTTTTGGTGGACCTCTTTGTTGCTAGTCACAATGATAATAGTTCATGAATCACAATTTGTAGTTTTAGTGAACTCTAGATTGTGATTTATTTTGTTTCATCGTGGTGGCGTAAGAACTTGAACTTTGAACAACTACCATTTTGGTTGGTAATCGTGACATGCTTCAGCGGCGGCGGTTCACTTAATGTTGGTCTTCGAAAATGTCAATGTTTTATATATATATATGTTTGCAAATTTGAAAATCAGTGATCAGTGTATTTGTTAGTTAATTGACATTTTATTTTTTTAAAAAGTTGTGTGATATGATGTCGGGTGTACATAAATGTTAGTAGGTGCGCATTTGGATATTTTGTTATTATAAAGAAACATGCAATTATGGATTAAGCAATGTGTAGAATGTAAATCTTCTTAGAGAATAATTTTGTACAATGCATCATTGAGTCTTACCATGATATGTAATTTTGCTGTGCGATAAATGTAGTTAAAGAAAATCACACAGAAAGAATATTCAAACCTAAAACGATAAGTTTAACGGTAGAAATGACAGAGTTAGCTGGCCAAATACGACTTTTCATCCCCCATTTGCATGTGTGGCTGACTTTCACCCAACACAGTCCCTGCAATATTTGCAACTCTTTAGGAGTCTCTAGCGGATCTCTCATCTCATCTTATCTCATGTGATGATGAGTTCATACATGCATTGCATTACGATAATGATAATAACGAAAAAAAGTCATTGCTTCTACGCCTCTCCTCACTTTTTTAAAGATCACGACCGCAAACGGCATGCTTTGATTTTATATATCATTATCTTACCCCCACGCATTAGCCTAACTAGGCCAGTCACGAACCACACATATATATTAAGCAGATATTTGCTTCAATCTTCCCTTTCTCTATTTGTGAAACTGCGGGTTCCCTATGTTATGAGTTTCATCGCAACCCCAACTTCCCTTACTAGTATGTAGTACTAAATCAGCCGCGACCTAATGGTGGGTATGACAATCTAAGAAATGAAAAGTCTTGAGATGATTTATGCTAGGTACCTGACCTTTTTGTTTGAAATTCGGAAAACAGAACACTGTAGTTTGGTTTTTTATGATCGACTTCCTATGCCGTCGTTGAAAGAAACCAAATCTTGTAATGCGGTGTGCTCTCGCGACGTCGTCGTCGACCGGGCTAGAAGAGACGTAGTGTCCAAAGTACGTAGATGGTCCAAACGAGGTCGGCGCTGCGAGAATGCGGGTTGTCGTCTAGGGTGCTGGGAGGTTTTGAAGACGGGCAGCGACGGTCAAACGGTGGGCATGTAGTGCTGGGGACGGGCAACGACGGTCAAATGGCGGACAACAGTGTTGGGGACGGGTAACGGCGATCTGGTGAGTGGTTTCGAATGGTGTTGTTGCATTGGATGACAATGTGTTGTATGTGAATTCTATGGGATGACATCAAATGCTTAGAACGTCGATATGACAATACGTAGTTAAATTGGATTGGACGGTTTCTATCCGGTTTCGATGGGTTGGATCTGATCTAGGTAAGGGAGGCTCAATCAGCTACCGGAAGGTGAGAGGCGGTGGCGGGACGACACAAGCGCAACCAAGATGGTGGTGTTATGGGTATGCAGTAGTCCACCTCGACTTGGGTTGGATGATATTTAGGCCCTAGGCCAATGTTATTTTTGGTGTTTTAGTTTATCATTATTTTTAAATAGATGTGGCATTATGTCATAAATAAGTCTCTACCATGTTTTGGTAAAGCGATGTAGGAGTATTTGACCTACCGAGGCGGCAAACTGTTTACTACTAATGACATGATGAAATGGAATGTAACTGGATTCATTTTCATGCGACAATATAATGGAAAAGCTGTGTAACCTATAATGA
Source organism: Fragaria vesca subsp. vesca (assembly GCF_000184155.1). Taxonomy (NCBI): domain Eukaryota; kingdom Viridiplantae; phylum Streptophyta; class Magnoliopsida; order Rosales; family Rosaceae; genus Fragaria; species Fragaria vesca. The sequence continues at coordinate 6,659,146 of NC_020491.1, forward strand.
ATTAATGATACTTCCTCGTTATAGAATTATCTTGTCATTATACTGTTTCATTGATGAATGCCTTTAAGGTAACACTAGCTTATTTGAAAAAAAATTAAAATGAAAAAAAACAAGAACTTCAGGAGGACCAAACCTCACGCCCGCTTAGGTCCACGACAAACTTTGTTTCATCAAACATTCAAACCCCAACTAAAACACTGTCGTGTTACTCGTGTAAGATGATGTGCCTGAATAAATACAAGGGTACAATTGATGTTCACTTATTGTCCGTGGCTTTTTTCATCTGAGATTGCAGCAAACAGCAAACAGCAAAAGCAAAGATTAAGAAATGGGGGATTCTGCATCAGAAGGACTCACTCTGTTCTCTCCTTACAAAATGGGCAGCTTCAATCTCTCGCACAGGTCAGTCTCAACTCGCAGTTGATTCATTTTCTTTTCCCTGCAGTCTTTGAATGTTTGGATCGATGGATTAATTGATTCTTGCGTTTATAGGGTGGTGCTTGCGCCAATGGCAAGGTGTCGAGCACCGAACGAAATTCCGCAGCCAGCTATGGTCGAGTATTATTCTCAGAGGTCAACCCCCGGCGGCCTTCTTATCGCCGAAGCCACTACGCTCTCCAACACGAGTGCTGGGTACGTAAGTTATCATAATTGTTCAGTTTTTCTCATTGATAATTATCTCCAATTCATTGTGGAAGAACCTCGAACTTTAGTTTTTTTTTTTTTTTTGCCATTTCAAATGTGTCGGTGCTGGAAGAAGTAGCTAGCTAGTTTCTTAGTTTGTTATATACGGTGGATTGGTGGAAGCAGGTGTCCACGTGTTCCAGGGATTTACAAAGATGAACAGGTTAAGGCATGGAAGAAGGTGGTCGACGCCGTTCATGCCAAAGGTGCCATTATTTTCTGTCAACTGTGGCATGCAGGTCGTGCTTCTCATCAAGGTAATTTGTAAGTTGTAACATACCTAGATGTATAAATGTGATAGCTTCATTTCGCATTCTTCAGCAGTAACATGATCATTTTGTTACTTGTTGTTTCGATCGATCAATGTTCAAGTTTACCAACCTGGTGGGGGTTCGCCGATTTCTTCAACCAACAATCCCATATCAAATAGATGGAAAATTCCATTGCCTGATGGGTCTCAAGACAGTACTCACCCTCAGCCTCGCGCCTTGAAACCCAAGAAATACCTCACATTGTTGAGCAGCATCGTGGCGCTGCCATAAGTGCAATTCAAGCAGGTCAGTTTTGTATTCGTCGGATAATTGGTTCATTTCCATAATGTCTGTCACTCCTAGCTAGCTAATTCGCATAAGAAGCCTTGAAGACAATGTTACGCACGTACGTACTCTTCATTTAGGTTTTGATGGAATTGAGATCCACGGGGGACACGGTTACCTAATTGATCAGTTCCTGAAAGATGGAATCAACGATCGAACTGATGAGTACGGAGGGTCACTTGCAAACCGTTGCAAATTCTTGATTCAGATTGTTCAAGCTGTAGTTGAAGCCATTGGTGCTGATAAAGTTGCCGTCAGAATCTCACCAGCTCTTGATTTCTATGATGCTACTGACTCCGACCCGATTGGCCTTGGCCTTGCAGTTATTGACAGACTCAATACGCTTCAACACAAGGAAGGCTCAAAGCTTGCTTATCTCCATGTGACTCGGCCTCGTTTCACCACTTATGGATTGGTGCCGACCGAGTTTGATGAGGAAAGAGAAGCTCAATTTATGAGGACTTTGCGAGAAGCTTATGAAGGAACATTCATGGCTAGTGGAGGGTTTACAAGAGAGCTAGGAATGGAAGCCGTGGCGTCTGGTGATGCCGATTTAGTTTCGTATGGCCGGGATTTTATCTCAAACCCTGACTTGGTGTTAAGGTTTAAGCTGAATGCTCCCTTGAACAAGTATATTCAAGAGACTTTCTACACTGATGACCCTGTAGTTGGGTACACACACTACCATTTTCTGAACAAAGAAAGTGTTTGATTTTGATGCCGCTAAATTGTTCTTATTAGTTAAAACCTTCTCATATAGAGAAATTGTGATTTGAATTTGATGGAATAGTGTGTACAAAAAATGGATCGAATTTAAGAAAGCAATTCCTTCAATTTCCAATTAAAATGATAAAATACCCCATTGAAAGCTTTTGGAAGAAGATATAGCTAGCTAGAAAAAAAAAGTCGGGAATTTGCTCCGGTTTCGTCAGAGCTGAGAAGACCAAACCTAGGGTTTGGAAGCAAATCGGCGACACACTCCGTGCGGCGCAGTGGACCAGATCGTCAGGCGATACTAGCGGCAACGTGGAGGCAACTTGGGGTTGCACTTCTGTGGAGGATATTGGAACTTGTGTGGTATTTATCCCACATTGAAGAAGAATTAAATGTGTGAGTCTTTATAAGGAAACACCCATGTGATTCATTAAATGGATGATAGACCTAATATGGGCTTGGTGAGCTTTCTATTGGGTTTTTCAATAGAAATAAATATATATATATATATATATATTTAATAAAAGTCAAAGATTGGGCCTTGAGCATAACTGTTCAAACAGTTACAACTGTCCAAGCAGTTGTGTTTGTCAAAACTATTTCTTCTGAAACATAAAGTAAATTCGCCAGGGTCAAGTTCTTGTGCAAGAACTTGAACCAGATAGTTGTATCCTCTTGATAGACGTCCGAAACTGCAGCACAAGCGGGAACGAATTTCTGTCTTAGGTCACTGCAAGGCAGGCCTCTATCTGATCAATCAAGTTAGTGTTGTTCGTTTAATTTCATTGTTATTTTCAATTTTATTTTAATTTCGTTGTTATATATATTGTTGTTAACGGATATTGGATTGGTTCTAATAGAGGAGACGACGAGTTGGCCCTTGTGGTATCCCCTCCGGTGAGACAACGGCTGTAGTTTTTGGGTTTAGATCGGGTTCCCTCATCTATTAAGATATGGTCTTGTGGCTCAGAGGTGTTGAGTTGAAAGAGAGGAGGAAGCTTTCCAACTCTCCTATCGACGGCGACGCTTCAATCTTGAGGATGAGGCGGCGATTAAGTCTGCTTGATCGGAGGTTAGCACCTGTTGTTAGCGGAGGTTGTCGGTTTTAGGTGAATGACATCAGTGGTTTTGAAGCTTCCGCGTCTTTGTTGCAGCGGCGGCCGATAGCTGTCATCATGGGTTTCAAGGCGGCAAAACCACCAGACTGAACCAGCGGCAGGAGTCTCCTCCGGCGAGCTTCGGCGCCGGTCTGTATCTGAACAAGAGTGAGGAGGAGTGAGGTGGATCTGGGCTTTAGTTTGCTGGGCTGCAACTTGCACCCTAGTGGGCTGAGCCTTTGGGCCTCTACCTTTTCTTTTCCTCCTTTCAATTATGGTTTGGACTTGGGCCGAGTTCTAGGGATGGAGCGAAAGATCCCTACATAACCTATTGAGGAGTCTACCCCCTTTTTGATGGAAAGGTACACCAGAAGGGTTTTAGGTTTTGATTCATTAAGTTGGGGTACTTTGGTTAGTTATATAGGTTATTGCTTTCTAGACCAAAATAAAGCCTTTTTGTGGACATTAGTTTTTGAGTAAGTTTTTATTTGTAGCTTTTGTAGGCTATTTTGAGTTGTATCGGAGCTATGCTCCCGGTTGGATTTGTATTAAAGTTTGACTCCCGCTTGTCCCATTGGTGGTTTTAATATATGAGTTTTATGCCTCCTGGAGTAACATTCATTTCCATCCAAAAAAAAAAACTGGTTATATAGGTTATTGTTTTCTAAGCCAAAATAAAGTCTTCTTGTGGACATTAGTTTTTGAGTTAGTTTTTCTTTGTAGCTTTTGTAGGCTATTTCGAGTTGTATCGGAGCTATGCTCCCGGTTGGACTAGTCCTGTTGTGGACATTAGGTTTTTGAGTTAGTTTTTCTTTGTAATTTTTGTAGGCTATTTCGAGTTATATCGGAGCTATGCTCCCGGTTGGACTTGTATTGAAGTTTAACTCCCGCTTGTCTCATTGGTAGTTTTAATATATAGGTTTTACGTCTCCTGGAGTAACATCCATTTCCGTCAAAAAAAAAAAAAGGATCGAATTTAGAATTCAAGTTAGACTTATCAAATCCAAACCCCCTTTTATATATATATATTTTTTTATTGGAAATATCCATGTAAGTCCACACTTTATGTTTCCTATTCTTCTGGGTAGCTAGATTACAATTTAACGAACCTAAATTTAACTTCCCTTAACAACGGTCAAAGACGTCGTAGAATTACGTTACAAATCCCTCGTGTGACCAAAATTCTCCAAGAAACTCGCTCTATTTTATTACGAGCACCAACACACAAGGCCTTCAGAAGTCAGTAACAATTCTACCAACCAAGAGTCATCAGTGACGTTTTAGGGCGCCACTGTTTTTCTATATAAAGCTCCCTCAGTAACTCTGTCTGCAACTTGAACACATACATTGCCCTGTTCAGCTTTAACTTTGATTGGAGATCGATTTCTATACGTTAGAAAAAAACGAAAATGGCAGATTCTTCATCCACGGGTGGACTCACTCTGTTCTCTCCTTACAAGATGGGCAAGTTCAACCTGTCTCATAGGTCAGTCACCCTTTTGCTGCTTTCCCCTTTCGTTAGAGACTCTTTGAGAAATTATACTAAATGTACCATTTTGAAGATTTAAGGAATGGTTTTTAGATTAATATTTGCATAAATTTGTTCTTTGTTTTACAGAGTGGTGCTTGCGCCATTGACGAGGTGTCGAGCGTTGAACCAACTTCCGAACTCGGCGCTGGTCGAGTACTATTCTCAGAGGTCAACCCCCGGTGGCCTTCTAATCACTGAAGGCACTTGGCCGTCCGACCAAAGCGCCGGGTAATTTCGTAATTCTCTGGGTGTTACCCTAATATGATAAATTACAAGACTTTATTATTGCCTTTACGTACCCTTTGGCAGTGGCGTAGCCAGAAATTATATGAAGATGGGTCAAACTTTGGACGAGCTTACGGAAGAAGAAATTTTTTGTTATCTCTAGAGTTCATTGAATAATAAACAAGTCGAGCCGAGTAGACACTAGAGATAATATATGTGTATGAGATAAACCATTCAAATTAAGAAAACAAAACAAACAAGAGAAAATAAATAAAACAAAAACAAACAAATAAACACATTGTTTTGCTTTTTTTTCTTTTTTTTGTTGAAAACATCATTTTGCTTTCATCTCATGAAATGGTTAAAACTTAAAAGGAAGTATATTTGTTATCACATTTGAAGGGGCAAAATGAGTAAAAGAGTAAATTAAGTAGCTTAATTATATAACTCTTAGATATAAGTAAAAATCTGAAAACAATGGATGTGGAAAGATGTTGAGAAGGGTCAATTGACTTCCCTACTCACCATGTAGCTACGCCACTGCCCTTTGGACCTCCAAATCTAAGTTCCCTGCTTTAAAAGGAGTTGGATTTTCTTAGTGAGTTTATTGTATATGGTGGAAGCAGGTTTCCACATGTTCCTGGGATTTACACCGATGAACAAGTTGAGGCATGGAAGAATGTGGTCGATGCTGTTCATGCCAAAGGTGCCATCATTTTCTGTCAACTTTGGCATGTAGGTCGTGCTTCTCATCAAGGTAATTCTGTCACATACATATATGGCACTATCACAGAGCTCTATTTTGCAAACAAATCCTCAGCAGTGAACTGATCATTTTTCTACTTGTTATATGTCAAATGTTATAGTTTTTCAACCAGGTGGGGGGTCGCCAATTTCTTCAACCAGCAATCCCATCTCAAAGAAGTGGAAAGTTGCGTTGCCTGATGGGTCTCTTGACGTTCACTCTGAACCTCGACGCCTCGAGACCCAAGAAATACCCCAGATTGTTGAGCAGTACCGTCAGGCTGCCTTGAATGCCATTCGAGCAGGTCAGTCTCATTTCATCACGTACTGGTTTGTTTTCATAACGTGTACGCATCACATGCTCTGAAACACAATGGTCCATTCTTCGATCATCGCGCATACTTGAAGCTTTGATCTTACGATGTATCTTTGATAATGGACAGGTTTTGATGGAGTTGAGATCCATTCGGCACATGGCTACCTCATCGATCAATTCTTGAAAGATGGGGTCAATGATCGAACTGACGAGTACGGTGGCTCGCTTGCAAACCGCTGCAAGTTCTTGATCCAAACTGTTGAAGCAGTAGTTGAATCCCTTGGTGCTGATAGAGTTGCCGTCAGAATCTCACCAGCTATTGATTTCTATGATGCTACAGACGCCGACCCGATTGGCCTAGGCTTGGCAGTGATTGAAAGACTCAACAAGCTTCAACATAACATAGGCTCAAAGCTCGCTTATCTTCATGTGACTCGGCCTCGTTTGACTTTGACCGCCATTATGACGTCGGTGCCGGCAGAGGTTGATGAAGACAGAGAAGCTCAATTTATGAGGACTTTGCGGGAAGCTTATGAAGGGGCGTTCATGGCTAGTGGAGGGTTTACTAGGGAGCTAGGAATGAAAACTGTGTCTTCTGGTGATGCCGATTTAGTGTCATATGGCCGGGATTTTATCTCAAACCCTGACTTGGTGTTGAGGTTTAGGCTGAATGCTCCCTTGAACAAGTATAATAGGGAGACTTTCTACACCCATGACCCTGTAGTTGGGTACACAGACTACCCTTTTCTGAACATAGAAAGTTGATAGAGGATGACCACTACCCTGTTTGATTTTGATGCTGCTGAAATTGTTATTGTTCAATAAAACCTTCTCATATAGAGAAAGTAAAAATCAAATAAAGATCCAAGTAAATATTTGTACCTATGCAAATAAGTTCTTTGCAGCTCCAGATTCCCTACAAATTAGTACCTACAAATTAGTACCAATGAAGCCCAATCAATATTTGAATTATCAATTAACCACATTATCAAATACATAATGGTTGATTTAACAATTACTCTGTTGAAATGTTTTTAGTTGTTGAAGGAAAAGTCATAAGATGGTATCTGCATGTCAAGTTTATATACTTGGATATGACAGAATCCAAGTAGACAAATGTTTTAGTATGGCCGGGATTTTGTCTCAAACCCTGACTTGGTGTTAAGGTTTAAGCTGAATGCTCCCTTGAACAAGTATATTCAAGAGACTTTCTACACTGATGATGACCCTGTAGTTGGGTACACAAACTACCTTTTTCTGAACAAAGAAAGTGTTTGATTTTGATGCTGCTCAATTGTTCTTGTTAGTTCAACTTAAACCCTTCTCATATAGAGAAATTGTGATTTGAATTTGATGAAATAGTGTGTACAAAAAAAGGATCGAATTTAGGCTTCAATTCCTTCAAAGCCTAGTTAGACTTATCAAATCCAAACCTTTTTTTTTGGAAATATCCATGTAAGTTCACACTTTATATTTCCTATTCTGGGAATATTGACTAAAGCTAGATTACAATTAAGGAACCTGAATTTGATTTCCCTTAACAACGGTCAAACACGACACTCGCCCTACACAGCAGCCGTTCCCTTCTACCAACCAAGAGTCATCACTGACGTTTTTTAATTACGGCGCCACTGTTTTTCTATATAAAACTCCCTCATTAACGTACTCTTTCTGCAACTTGAACACATACATTGCCCAGTTCAGATTTAACTTTGATTGGAGTTCGATTTCTATACCTTGGATAAGAAAACGAAAATGGCAGATCCTTCATCCACGGGTGGACTCACTCTGTTCTCTCCTTACAAGATGGGCAAGTTCAACCTCTCTCATAGGTCAGATACTCTTTGATCAATTATACTAACTGTACAATTTTGAAGATTTAAGGCATGATTTTTAGGTTAATATTTGGATGATTTTGTTCTTTCTTTTACGTACAGAGTGGTGCTTGCGCCAATGACGAGGAATCGAGCGTTGAACGAACTTCCGCAGCCGGCGATGGTCGAGTACTATTCTCAGAGGTCAACCCCCGGTGGCTTTCTAATCTCTGAAGGCACTTCGCCATCAGACCAAAGCTTCGGGTAATTTCGTAATTCTCAATGCTACACAAATATGATAATTTACAAAGCTTCATTACCTTTCGACCAAAAACTGTATATTCGACTAAAAATAAATTAAATATACAATATAAGAAATATATAAAAATTAATATATGTACTTGTAAAAAAACAGAAATTTCAAGGAAATATCGAGCCTAGTTTAGTCCTGGACCTCAAACTATAAATTGAGTTCCCTGCTTTAAAATCTGTTGGATTTTGTTAGTGAGTTTGTTGTATATGGTGGGAGCAGGTTTCCACATGTTCCTGGGATTTACACCGATGAACAAGTTGAGGCATGGAAGAAGGTGGCTGATGCTGTTCATGCCAAAGGTGCCATCATTTTCTGTCAACTTTGGCATGTAGGTCGTGCTTCTCATCAAGGTAATTAATTCTGTCAGATACATATATGGCACTATCAGTCTATCACAGAGCTCTATTTTGCAAAGAAATCCTCAGCAGTGAACTGATCATTTTTCTACTTGTTATTGTCAAATGTTATAGTTTTTCAACCAGGTGGGAGGTCGCCAATTTCTTCAACCAGCAATCCCATCTCAAAGAAGTGGAAAGTTGCGTTGCCTGATGGGTCTCATGACGTTCACTCTGAACCTCGACGCCTCGAGACCCAAGAAATACCCCAGATTGTTGAGCAGTACCGTCAGGCTGCCTTGAATGCCATTCGAGCAGGTCAGTCTCATTTCATCACGTACTGGTTTATTTTCATAACGTGTACGCATCACATGCTCCGAAACACAATGGCACATTCTTTGATCATCGCGCATACTAGAAGCTTTGATCTTATGATGTATCTTTGATAATGGACAGGTTTTGATGGAGTTGAGATCCATTCGGCACATGGCTACCTCATCGATCAATTCTTGAAAGATGGGGTCAATGATCGAACTGACGAGTACGGTGGCTCGCTTGCAAACCGCTGCAAGTTCTTGATACAAACTGTTGAAGCAGTAGTTGAATCCCTTGGTGCTGATAGAGTTGCCGTCAGAATCTCACCAGCTATTGATTTCTATGATGCTACAGACTCCGACCCGATTGGCCTAGGCTTGGCAGTGATTGAAAGACTCAACAAGCTTCAACATAACATAGGCTCAAAGCTCGCTTATCTTCATGTGACTCAGCCTCGATTGACCACCATTATGACGCTGGCGCCGGCAGAGCTTGATGAAGACAGAGAAGCTCAATTTATGAGGACTTTGCGGGAAGCTTATGAAGGGGCGTTCATGGCTAGTGGAGGGTTTACTAGGGAGCTAGGAATGGAAACTGTGTCTTCTGGTGATGCCGATTTAGTGTCATATGGCCGGGATTTTATCTCAAACCCTGACTTGGTGTTGAGGTTTAGGCTGAATGCTCCCTTGAACAAGTATAATAGGGAGACTTTCTACACCCATGACCCTGTAGTTGGGTACACAGACTACCCTTTTCTAAACATAGAAAGTTGATAGAGGATGACCACTACCCCGTTTGATTTTGATGCCGCTGAAATTGTTATTGTTCAATAAAACCTTTTCATATAGAGAAAGTAAAAATCAAATAAAGATCCAAGTAAACATTTGTACCTATGCAAATAAGTTCTTTGCAGCTCCAGATTCCCTACAAATTAGTACTAATGAAGCCCAATCAATATTTGAATTATCAATTAACTACATTATCAAATACATAATGGTTGATTTAATAATTACTCTGTTGAAATGTTTTTAGTTGTTGAAGGAAAAGTCATAAGATGGTATCTGCATGTCAAGCTTATACACTTGGATATGACAGAATCCAAGTAGACAAATGTTTTAGTATGGCCGGGATTTTATCTCAAACCCTGACTTGGTGTTAAGGTTAAAGCTGAATGCTCCCTTGAACAAGTATATTCAAGAGACTTTCTACACTGATGACCCTGTAGTTGGGTACACAGACTACCTTTTTCTGAACATAGAAAATGTTTGATTTTGATGCTGCTAAATTGTTCTTGTTAGTTAAACTTAAACCCTTCTCATATAGAGAAATTGTGATTTGAATTTGATGGAATAGTGTGTACAAAAAAAGGATCGCATTTAGGCTTCAATTCCTTCAAAGCCTAGTTAGACTTGTCAAATCCAAATATTATTATTATTATTTTTTGGAAATATCCATGTAAGTTCACACTTTATATTTCCTATTCTGGGATTATTGACTAAGCTAGATTACAATTAAGGAACCTGAATTTAACACGTCGTGGAGACACGCCCTATTTGATTACGAGCCCCCTCTATATATTAGGCCCAGTTTGGGAACGATTTTAAAACTGCTTTTGGGGTCAAAAGTGATTCTGGGGCTAACCTGAGGTGTTTGGTAACCACCCGTAGAACTGATTTTAGAGGAATCGATTATCCTAAAAGCGGGTTTTAGAGAAGCAGGGCAAGAGGTGCTTTTGCGGGAATCAATTTCAGAAACACAGAAGGGTTAAATGAATCTTTCATAAATCCTATTTTGCCCTTATTCCTTTTTTAAGTCATTGGTTAAGTCATGTTTTAGTTCTCACAGCACTTTTAAAAACAGTTTACCAAACATCTCAGCTAATTCCTCTCACAGCAATTCTAGAAGCAATTCTTCTTACAGCAGTTCCAGAAGCAATTCTTCTCACAGCACAGCTGTCCTAAACTGGGTCTTAGTCACCGACCACCACAGACCACACAACGCCTTCAGAAGTCAGAACAATTCTACCAACCAAGAGTCATCACTGATGTCTTTTAATTAGGGCGCCACTGTTTTTCTATATAAAACTCCCTCATTAACCTTGGATGAGAAAACGAAAATGGCAGATTCTTCATCCACGGGTGGACTCACTCTGTTCTCTCCTTACAAGATGGGAAAGTTCAACTTCTCTCATAGGATCAGGATCCTCGCCTCGGCTAATTTCAGCCTTGGTTATCCTTGCCTTTTATTCTTGTCCGTCCGACTGAAATCTAACGCTTATTAATCATCCACCTCAGCAATTAACTATTAAATACCCTAAAATTAGAAGTTCGAGGCTGACGACCGTCGTTAACTTTTTCTCTCCCGTTATCTCCTCAATTCCTCTTCGTCTTCTCCTATTCTTTCTTTATGCTGGAGTCCTCAACCTATTCAATCTTCCTGGTTAGAAGAAGGATATTCTACGGATTATCAGCATCCCTAATCTCTTGTGGTTTCAAATTTCTAACCAACTATGTTTCAACCCTTATCAATATTCCAGATTTTCTAGCACTTCTGGTTTCTTATGGTTGAGGTTCAAATGAGACTCAACAACCCCTGAGAGCAACTCCATCAGTGGAGCTAAAAACAAAGACCACCCCTTGGAAAGAGAAAACCCATCTCCAACGGACAAAAAGACAAGGAGCTGGAGTTGGAATTTTAACACCCAGTGCCATTTGAAGTCTTATATTCTGTGATTTTCCAAGACCAGCCCCTATGGGGCCCATATACAGCAGATATATATTTATTGGAGACAGACTGACGTGCCCTGGAGGAGTTGTGACACAGACGCATTAATTCTTTCGTTGGGTGTGGAAGAATGCGCCATTGTTGGGCGTTGAAATGGAAAAGCCTGATGGAAGTGGCCTCACGTGACGCAATTGGCCATATGACGCAGTCAAAGGTCTCCAATGGCTATGAAATAAACGGATGTGATTAATTATCCATTTAAATTCAACAGCTGAGATGATTCAAACATTTATATTTTTTTTTGACTCCAACGGATATATACATGATCCAAAGGCTATGAATTTATCAACAAAAAAAAAAGATGGACGGTTGTGGAATAAAACTTGCAATTTAAAATTCGTATTTTTATACAAAAAATTACCAGAAAATATGTAAAAAAATATACCCGTTGGAACAGTGTTTTGGAGAAAACTCTATAAATACCAACCCATTCTTTCATAATTCTTCACACCAAACATCATATTTCCTTCTAAATATTTCATTCCTTCACTCTTTTTGTTGTTCAAAGGTTTCAAGAGAAAAAAATGGGTAAGAGGGGAGATTCATGGAGGCATAATGAAGAAGCTATTCTTTGTGAAGTTTGGATCACCGTCGGTGGTGATGGTGCTACCGGAATAAATCAAAGTGCGGACACATTGTGGGAGCGTGTTGCGGTGGAGTACAATAAGAACAAACCGGCAAGTTGTATGGAAAGAACATCTTCTAGTGTTAACTCTCGTTGGAAGGTGATAAATCAAGCTTGTGGGACAATTTGTGAAGTATTGTGTCTGTGGCGACCTCGGATTTCGAATTGCTTGCACAAATGAACCCCATTTGGGGTATATGCCATCAACTAGGTAATAACATTTGTTGTAATGTCTATTACCCACCTGGTAAAGAACTTCAGGGGTTTCACCAAGACACACATCATTGAACAAAAGAGAATGTCCAAGTACGTTAATATCATTTAGAGAACCTGGAAGTCCGAAAAAGGCATGCCAAATCCAAGTATCGTATGATGCCACCGCCTCCAAGATGATAGTTGGTTTCCCCTTGTGGCCAGTATATTGCCCTGCCCAACCAGTGGGACAATTTTTCCACCTCCAGTGCATACAATCAAGGCTCCCAATCATCCTTGGAAATCCTCTATCTGCAGCCTTGTCGAGCAGGCATCGCAAATCTACCGGTGTTGGTCGGCGGAGGTATTACTCGTGGTACACATTCCATATTGCTCTGGTGAAGTGCTCCAAGATCTCGATGGCAGTGGATTTTGCAATATCCATATAATCATCAAAGAAGTCAGCTGTGATCCCATATGCGAGTTGTCTCATGGCGCATGTCAGCTTTTGTTCAGTTGATAGGCCGACTCTCCCGGTCGCATCTCTTTTTTGAACAAAATATGAATCGTAGTTGGCCACGTCGTGCATCATCCTGTCAAAGACCCAAGGTTGCATTCGATACCGCCTACGAAATATATTTGGCTCATACCTGCATGAATCTGTGAAGTATTGAGCTTTAAGTCATTGATCCATGAGCTCTCGATCTCTAGCATTATAAGTACGACCTTCTGAAGATCCACCCCATTATCTCTCCTCGTCTTCATTGCTTTGAATTTGCAAAGCAGCGGCGGCCATCATATTGGATCTTCGACGGTTTCTATGGACAGCCTCTTCTTAATCTTTTAATAAAAATTTTGTCAAACGATTCATTGCAGAAGAAGTTTGACAAAATAGATAGGAAAACAATATGGGGGGTTTGTAGGATTTGGATATGAGAAGTGTTTGTGAATTTGTGAGAGATGAGGATGACGCTAACCTCATATTTATGGACGATTTGGGATGATATGAATGGATAAGATATGACACATGTCAAACACATACAACCCGGAATCTGGATAGCCCAGTAGAATTTTGAAACGTGGCGACAAAAATCACATTGAAATTGGGTTGTTTGTCGTATATGCCGACATAACACATCAAATATCTACAAAATAGTGGCAATGTTGTCATATATGCCGACAAAACTCCATAAAAGACTTAACATGTATATATAATTTTTTTAAAATATTATATTAAATGATAAGAATAATTCAAAATATTAAGAAAAAAACAAAAAATTATTTTTACTATTTTTAATTAAATTAACATATTATTTAATATAATATTTATTAACATTATACTCAAATTATATTTTAATCAAAAATATTGAGAATAACACCTCCATATAGCACCTTATTGTTGAAGAAGGAAAATGAGTGAAATATGAATAGTGCTACAAGGAGGTGCTAAAACGAGAATAGCACCTCCAAATAGCACTTGTTGTTGGAGTTGCTCTGAGAGATCTCGATCTCTTTCTTCGGACCCAACCGGAATTCAACTGTTCGTCCTGGCTACTCATTCTCCCTTTTTCCTTCTCCTTTCTCCCTTGCAAATACCATGCAGCGCTGCACAATAGACATACACATCAATTTGTCCGAATTGGTTCTGTGTTTGGGTCGAACCCAGAACAAAACCAGAAAATAAATCAACTTTCCAATTCACAATGTATCAAACGGACCCAATACAAATTCCGGGTAAAAATAACAACCGGACTCCGGCAAAAGCCAATACAATCATAAGTATGGAGACAAATCAAACCAATGATTCATTTCTTCTTCTTTTTTGTGACAGGAAGAACAAATTATTTGTAAAAGAACTAAGAAAGAAAAACTTACATAATAATAAACCCAGGAAAAAAAAATAGATCTGAACAATAAAATTGAACCTTGAGTTTCTTTGATCTTTGTTATTTTTTTGTGTGCTTTTTCGCTCGAGCAATTCATGAAGGTGGAGAAATTAGGAAGAGATAACTATGATTATCAACTTAATCATGGATTCTTTTGGCCGAATAATGAATGAAAAAGAATAGTTATTCATAGATCGTTGTAACAGAAAAGAACAGAAAGACAAAAATAAGAGAAGAAAGAGATGGACGATGAGAAGCAGAGCCGGCCCTGGGGCGGTCAAGGCAGCGCCGCCGCACAGGGCCCCCGGCCG
>NC_020491.1:6673647-6676851 GCF_000184155.1 Fragaria vesca subsp. vesca
TTTTGGTTTGATTGATGTTCCTCATCTCTCTGCTCTGTTTCCTCCTGGTACTCATACAGTCATACTTCCTATCTTCATCTTCAAATTTCTCAACTCCTTTCTCTTAATTGGCTTTGTTTATACACTCAAACTCTCTTGTTCTATTCCCACACAATAAATTTAACAACTTGTTCTTTGTATTGGTTTGTAAATTTAGAAGCAAAGGAAGGGAGCTTGGAGGTTTGAAAGCAATTGAGGCTGGGGCTTCAAAATGGAAGGGCAGGAAGGCCTCAAGAGGTCCCAATTTTCAAGCAGGTTAGTTGGTTATTGTTTTGTTTCAAGCCAAATTGATTATGATCGAATTTAGGATTTTAAGTTCAGATTTTCTTACTTGTATTACAGTGTTAGTAAGAGAGCAGATTAAAGATTGAAAGATTAATTGAATGTTATGTGTAAGTGAGATTCAAGAACAAGCATTTGGTATGATCTCTAAACTTTGTTTGTACGTTTATCTTTGTTTCCTACAGAGAATTTGGAATGTCTCGTACTAGGAAACATCCTGCTTTAGCAAGAAGATATCCTTCTGGACATCAGAAGCGTAAAAAAAGAAGCAAAATAGAAAAATTTGTAGAGTCTCAGAGTGGGGCAATGGATCAATTTGTTGAAATAATACCGGGAAATCCGTCACTTAAAGATTTAGCTAATGAAGAAAAAAATGTTGGTGATGAATTAGATGATGGGTTAGCCTTGGAAAATAATGTGCAGGAAGATAAGAATGAGAATGGAGGCAATCAAATTGATGATGGCTTGCACTCTGAAAATGTTGATGACCAGGAAGATGAGAATGAGGTTGGAGGCAATCCAATTGATGGTAGCTTAGACTTTCACAATGTTGATGACCAAGGAGATGAGAATGAGGTTGGAGGCAATCAAATTGATAATGCCTCTGGTTTTGAAAATGCTGATGACAAGGAAGATGGCAATCAAGTTGATGATGGGATAAACTTTGATCATGTAAGTGGTGATGCCAATGACATTGGTCCCTCTGAAACTGATGATGATGTGGTTAGTGTAGTGAACGAAGAACCAAGTTCATCTCTTCCGGTTGACATATTTGATCCAAGAAACTGGGAGGATTTAGATCTTAAATGGAAGGATCTGCTAGTGGAAAAAGGTCCTATAAGAGATGTCCTTACAGGGAAAGGTCCCAAAAATAAATCAAAACGGTGTTTCTCCTCAGACTTCTACACTCGGATTTTACCAAACGGTCAAAAGCACCATAGAGATTGGTTGGTATATTCGAAAACACTTGACAAAGCATTTTGTTTTTGTTGCAAATTGTTTAAAAGGGGGCCTCAACCAAGTCAACTAGCAAATGAGGGATACTATGATTGGGGACATGTTAGTGGCAGACTTAAAGAACATGAGACAAGTGCTGAGCATGTCAATTACTATGCTAGTTGGTGTGAGTTGCGTATCAGATTAGAGAAAGGTACAACAATTGATCATGGTATTCAAGAACAAATCAAGAAGTCAAAAGTGCATTGGAGGATGGTGTTATGTCGATTAGTTTCTATTGTGAAATTTTTGGCTAAACAGAACTTAGCATTTCGTGGTAGTAAAGAGAAGCTTTTTGAGGATAGCAATGGGAATTTCATGGCTGCGGTTAAAATGATTGCTGAGTGGGACTTGGTGATGAAGGAGCACATTGAGAAAAAGGTACATCATCATTATCTTAGCCACAAAATTCAGAACAAGTTGATATGTTTGCTAGCTTATGAAATCAAGAGTTCTATTCTTAAAAAAATTAAAGAAGCTAAGTTCTTTTCTGTGATACTTGATTGTACTCCTGATGTTAGCAACCAAGAGCAGATGACTTTGGTTATAAGATGTGTTGATGTGTCTACAGGTCCGATAAAAGTAGAAGAATACTTTCTAGGATTTTTGAAAGTGGATGATACAACAGGTCAAGGCTTGTTTGAAGAGCTGCAGAATGTGTTGAAAAGTTTTGGTCTTGATATTGATGATGTGAGAGGGCAGGGATATGATAATGGGGCAAATATGAGAGGGAAACACCAAGGTGTACAAAGAAGACTGTTGGATATAAATCCTAGAGCATTATACACCCCATGTGGCTGTCATTCTTTGAATTTAACTCTTTGTGACATTGCAAACTCATGTGAAAAAGCGAAAGACTTTTTTGGAGTAATACAACGGATTTATACAATATTTGCTCATTCTACAAAGAGGTGGAAGATGTTGGTAGACCATGTAACGGTAAAAGGGTTAACTCTCAAATCATTGTCCACCACTCGATGGGAAAGTCGTATTGAGAGTGTGAAAGCCATAGTACTTCAAGCTCCACAAGTCAGAGAAGCTTTACTTGAACTTGCAGAAGAAAGAGATACCGACTCCAAAATAAGAAGTGAAGCTAAGTCTTTGGCTACATTTGAACTTGGAAAATTTGAGTTTTTATTGGGCATGGTTATTTGGTATGACATTTTGGGCAAGGTCAACATAGTTAGTAAATCCTTACAATCTGAAAACATGCTTATTGACATTGCTATGACCAAGATTAAGGGGCTTATTGCTTCATTTGAAGAGTACAGAGAAACCAGATTCAGACAAGGCATCAATACTGCAAAAGAACTTGCTTCATCAATGAAGATTGATCCTATTTTTCCTGACAAGAGACATATATATAGAAAGAGAAAATTTGATGAGCTTTCAGGTGAGTCTTCTCAAACACCTCAAGAATCTGCTGAGGAAGCTTTTAGAATTCATTATTTCTTATACATAGTTGATCAAACAATTGGATCATTGAAGAAAAGGTTTGAGGAATATGAAGATCTTTTTGGATTCCTTTTTACATCTGATAAGTTGAATTCATTGGTTGATGAGGATTTGAAGGCTCGTTGCAAGAATCTTGAAAGGAAGCTACAAAGAAAAGAGGGCTCGGGACAAGCTGATTCAGATTTGGATGGAGATGAACTATATCAAGAATTAAAGATCATACAACATCATCTACCAAAAGAAACAAAAACAGCAGGTGCAATACTAAACTTTTTACAAAGAATGAATTGTTTCCCCAATGCATTCATTGCATACAAGATATTATTGACTGTTCCAGTGACCGTGGCATCTGCAGAGAGAAGTTTTTCTAAATTGAAGTTGCTAAAATCTTGTTTGAGATCAACCATGACTCAAACAAGATTGAATGCATTA
>NC_020491.1:6676940-6708796 GCF_000184155.1 Fragaria vesca subsp. vesca
TTGATTATGAAAAATTGATTGATGACTTTGCTGATAAGAGTGCAAGAAGATCAATTTTTCATAGCTAATTGTATCTGTTGTTTCTTCTTTTATTAGTGGACTATTTTTTTTACGTCGTTAATATATATAATCAGTGTTCTTTCAAATTTTTTTTTCTTAACACAAAGGGCCCCAATTTTTTTCTCGCACCGGGTCCTTCAAAACATTGGACCGGCCCTGATGAGAAGGTAATAAGAAACTGAACAAAAACAGTAGCAGAAGAAAGAGGAAGACGATGAGAAGGAGAAGAGACTAAGAAGTAAACGTCTACGCAAACGTTGTTTGTCATTTAATATTAGATTTAATGATGTTTATTTCTTGTTCGGTGATGTGTCACAATTTAGTCCCTTGGATATCACATGGACGATTCAGTTGAAAGACAAGGACAGACAAGGATAGACTATAGCCAAGGAGAGGATCTTGATCCTCTCTCATAGGTAAGCCTTGCTTTCGCATTTCGTTAGAGACTGTTTGATTCAACTATATTACATGTAGCATTTTGATGATTTACCCAATGAATTTAGATTAATATTTTGATGAATTTGTTCTTACGTAGAGTGGTGCTTGCGCCAATGACGAGGTGTCGAGCGTTGAACGAACTTCCGCAACCGGCGATGGTCGAGTACTATTCTCAGAAGTCAACCCCCGGTGGCTTTCTAATCTCTGAAGGCACTTCGCCATCCGACCAAAGCGCCGGGTAATTTCATTATTTCTCATTGCTAGCTACACATATGATAAATAAATTACAAGATTTCGCCTTGGTTTTACACAACCAAAACTTATACATTCGAGTAAAAATAAACTGAATATACAATATCAGAAAGGTATAATAATTAATATCAATCTTATAGAAAAACAAAAGTTTTGAGGAATTATCAAAAACATCAAGATCTAAAGCAAGAAATTTTGAGGAATTATTTTCCGATAAATAATCAATATTGGAAAGATATAGTATTTTAGTCCTTGCTTTGGACCTCGAAGCAAGAAGAACAGGTTGAGGCATGGAAGAATGTGGTCGATGTTGTTCATGCCAAAGGTGCCATCATTTTCTGTCAACTTTGGCACGTAGGTCGTGCTTCTCATCAAGGTAATTTTGTCGCATATATACATGGCACTATTGCAGAGCTCTATTTTGTAAAAGAAATCCTTAGCAGTGAACTGATCATTTTCCTACCTGTTATAGGTCAAATGTTATAGTTCTTCAACGAGGTGGGGGGTCGCCAATTTCTTCAACCAGCAATGCCATCTCAAAGAGGTGGAAAGTTCTGTTGCCTGATGGGTCTCATGACGCTTACCCTGAACCTCGACGACTCGAGACCCATGAAATACCCCAGATTGTTGAGCAGTACCGTCAGGCTGCTCTGAATGCCATTCGAGCAGGTCGGTCTTATTTTCATCACATAATGGTTCCTTTTCATAACGTGTATGTAATCTCACACTCTCAATTCCCAAATGGTATTGTTAGAATGTATCACGGATATTTGACAACATCACATGCTCAGAAACACAATGGTACATTATTCGTCGCGCATACTAGAAGCTTTGATTTTATGATGCATCTTTAATTCCCATGGACAGGTTTTGATGGAATTGAGATCCATGGGGCACATGGCTACCTCATCGATCAATTCTTGAAAGATGGGATCAATGATCGAACTGATGAGTACGGTGGCTCACTTGCAAACCGCTGCAAGTTCTTGATCCAAATTGTTGAAGCAGTAGTTGAAGCCCTTGGTGCTGATAGAGTTGCCGTCAGAATCTCACCAGCTATTGATTTCTATGATGCTACAGACTCCGACCCGATTGGCCTAGGCTTGGCAGTGATTGAAAGACTCAACAAGCTTCAACATAACATAGGCTCAAAGCTCGCTTATCTTCATGTGACTCAGCCTCGTTTCACCACCATTATGGCGCCGGCAGAGCTTGATGAAGACAAAGAAGCTCACTTTATGAGGACTTTGCGAGAAGCTTATGAAGGAACATTCATGGCTAGTGGAGGGTTTACTAGGGAGCTAGGAATGGAAACCGTGGCTTCTGGTGATGCCGATTTAGTTTCATATGGCCGGTATTTTATCTCAAACCCTGACTTGGTATTGAGGTTAAGGCTGAATATTGCTCCCTTGAACAAGTATAATAGGGAGACTTTCTACACCCATGACCCTGTAGTTTGGTACACAGACTACCCTTTTCTGAACAGAGAAAGTTTGATAGAGGATGACCACTAGGACTACCCCGTTTGATTTTGATGGTGCTGACCTTCTCTTATAGAGAATTGTGATTTGAATGTGATGGGATAAGTCATAAGTGTGTATGTTGAAACTACAAAGTACGTTCTACAAAGTAAAAATCAAACAAAGATCCAAGCAAATATTTGTACCTATGCAAATAAGTTCTTTGCAGCTCCAAATACCCTATTAATTAGTACTCATGAATTATAGAAGCACAATCAATATTTGAATTATCAATTAACTACATTAATTATCAAAAACTCAATGGTTGATTTAACATGCAACTCTGTCGAAATGTTTCTAGCCGTTGAAGGAAAAGTCATAAGATGGTATCTGTCAAGCTTGTATACTTGGAGATGACAAAATTCAGGCGGAGAGATCATATGTTTTAGTCATTTAGTGACATAAATGATGGTACTCTGGTGTTCATTTTGTTTTTTGTGTGGCTTCAACTTCTACTCCTATATATTGAAAGAAACATGTTAAGCTAAAGTTTCTTTATGATAGAATATATAATATATATCACTGCTACCTCATATTTATCACCTGAATACGTCGACGTCAATAAATCACTGCATGTGGCTCAGTGGTTATTGTGTAGTTAGCTGTGTTCTCCAATCTAGGTTTGAACTTTAAAGCTGTTAAAGTGGTTAGACATTATGTTGCAACGCATATTTAAAGCATTTCATACGCGTCGATGAATTAACTTTCTAAGCCTACGAATACGCATGTAACACCCTAATACCAATACATAATTAGAGCATTTCACAGACGCCGATGAAATAATTATATGTCTAATTTATAGGCGAAAGACGGTCTTTGAGGTATCCAAACACTCGCAAAAGAAAAAAAAAACATCACATCATACTATGGTGTCAAAAAAGGAACCAATATTAAACTAAGGCCACATGAACCAATAACAAGGTTTAATTCGAGCATTAACAATTTTAATAGCATTTCCAGGCGATCAATTTAGGTCCTCAACCCAAACAAGAAAAAAAAAAAAGTAATTGAATCAATGCTTCAACGCCTGGTTAGACTAATCAAATCCAAACCCGTTTCAAATTCACAAATCACAACTGGATGTTCACAAACGCTCCCGCGTAGAAATATAAAATATTACACCGGTCAAACACGCCGTAGTCTGACCTTCCATTTTACATTTTCCAAAACAAACGAGGTCGGAGATCCACAAAAACAATTCGCACGCAAATAACACTTCCCCTCTTCGATTACGACCCGCGCCTCTATTAGTCACCGACCACCACATAAAACGCCTTCAGACTCACCAGAACAACCAAGAGTCATCACTGACGTTTTAGGGCACCACTGTTTTGAGTTTTCCTATATAAACCTCCCTCATCAACTCTTTCTACAACCTGAACACATTGCCCTGCTCAGGTTTTTTTAGATAAGAAAACGAAAATGGCAGATTCTTCATCCACGGGACTCACCCTGTTCTCTCCTTACAAGATGGGCATGTTCAACCTCTCTCATAGGTCAGTCACCCTTTTGCTACATGTTACATTTTGAAGATTTACGCAATGATTTTTGGATTAATATTTGGATGAATTTGCTCTTTCTATTACAGAGTGGTACTTGCGCCAATGACGAGGTGTCGAGCGTTGAACGAACTTCCGCAGCCGGCGCTGGTGGAGTACTATTCTCAGAGGGCAACCCCCGGTGGCTTTCTAATCACTGAAGGCACTTCGCCGTCCGACCAAAGCGCCGGGTAATTTCGTAATTCTCAGTGTTACCCTATTATGATAAATTACAAGACTTCATTGCCTTTACTCGATCTTTGGACCTCGAACTCTTTAGTCCCATGCTTTAAACGAGTTAAAGATTTTCTTACTTTGTTGTATATGATGGAAGCAGGTTTCCACATGTTCCTGGGATTTACACCGATGAACAAGTTGAGGCATGGAAGAAGGTGGTCGATGCTGTTCACGCCAAAGGTGCCATCATTTTCTGTCAACTTTGGCATGTAGGTCGTGCTTCTCATCAAGGTAATTTTGTCACATATATACATGTTATAGCTCTAATTTGCACAAAGAATTCCTCAGCAGTGAACTGATCATTTTTCTACTTCTTATTCTTCTAATGTTATAGTTCTTCAACGAGGTGGGGGGTCACCAATTTCTTCAACCAGCAATGCCATCTCAAAGAGGTGGAAAGTTCTGTTGCCTGATGGGTCTCATGACGCTTACCCTGAACCTCGACGACTCGAGACCCATGAAATACCCCAGATTGTTGAGCAGTACCGTCAGGCTGCCCTAAATGCCATTCGAGCAGGTCAGTTTCATTTCATCATGTACTTGTTCATTTTCATAACGTAATGTCACACTACCAAATAATACTAGTGTTGTTTCAATGTGTCGCAAGTTTGATCATCTGCCAACATGACATGCTTGGAAACACAATATATGGTATTCTTCATCGCACATAGTAGAAGCTTTGATCTAATGATATATCTTTGATATTGTATAGGTTTTGATGGAATTGAGATCCATTCGGCACATGGTTACCTAATCGATCAATTCTTGAAAGATGGGATAAACGATCGAACTGATGAGTACGGTGGCTCACTTGCAAACCGATGCAAGTTCTTGATCCAAACTGTTGAAGCAGTAGTTGAAGCCATTGGTGCTGATAGAGTTGCCGTCAGAATCTCACCAGCTATTGACCACCTTGACGCTACAGACTCCGACCCAATTGGCCTAGGCTTGGCAGTGATTGAAAGACTTAACAAGCTTCAACAGAACATAGGCTCAAAGCTCGCTTATCTTCATGTTACTCAGCCTCGTTTCGCAGCTAATGGCCTAGTAGAGTTTGATCAAGACGAAGCTCGGTTTATGAGGACTCTTAGAAACGCTTATGAAGGTACATTCATGGCTAGTGGAGGGTTCAATAGAGAGCTAGGAATGGAAGCTGTGGCTTCCGGTGATACCGATTTGGTGTCGTATGGACGACAGTTTATCTCAAACCCTGACTTGGTGTTGAGGTTTAAGCTGAATGCTCCATTGAACAAGTATAATAGGGAGACTTTCTACACTCATGATCCTGTTGTTGGGTACACAGACTATCCTTTTCTAGCTGAACAGTGAAAGTGTGAAGGAAGATTAGCTCCCCTTATGTTTTGATGCTCTAGCTAGGAGACTAGGTGAATGACTGAGTGTGAATGTATAAAACTATAAAGAGAATTGTAATTGTCCTTTTGGATAAATAAAACTTTTTTTCATAGAGATTGAATATATTCCGTGCAGGTGATATGCCATTGCTTCTGAAGTACAAAATCAAAGTTGAAAACTAGAAAATTTCAGTTTTCTAATATTTGGTTTCTTGATCGTGGGAGCTGCTTTGGCTAAGCTACATGGATACTCATAGCTTTATTATTCTTGTGGTTATAATATATAAGTCTTAAACTTATAGAGCAGAACTCTTTCATATACTCGGATGAATTATTTTGAAGATAACAATATCTATCGATCGTTGACATGTGATATATGCAGAATTGGTTGATATTCATATTAGAAATTTGTTTCTTTTGGTCCTTAAACCTCGATTGCCAAACTCTCATAGGCAGCATGCACGGAAATTATTAATTTTTTTTATCTAAATTATTAAAAAATTCTTATATACATGACGTGTAAATACTTGATGTAATCAATTCATATGTTCGACCACCCATATTTCTATATTATGTTCTCTAATCTTGAATATTCACACATGTATGTATAGATACACGCTGTATACTAGAGATACTCTGCTAAATAACACGAATATCTCAATAATTCTTTAGAACAAAAGATTAATATATCCGTATTACGGAAGATCAAGTCAAAACGTTTCATATTCCTAATGACTATAAAGAATAATCATGGTATAGAGGTGACGCATTCACGAAAGTTAGGCCCAAATATTTCGTTCTATGAAGCACCAGAAACCATAGCGCAGTTAAAAAGCGTGACCATGCCGGACCACACCCCATATTCATCATCAACTCCAGTCAAACGATTATAGCTCAGTCCTCCCCATCAAAACCCAACAGTCAAACACGTCTTTGATTGATCGGAGATCACCAAACTATTCCATAAACAAACCAAGTCCGAGATCTATAAAACAATGCACACGTGAATATCATTCCAATTATTATTTCCTCTCCCACTGACGTCGGGACCCGCCACCTACAGTCGCCGACCACCACCACTATAAGTCTATAACACACACACTCTTTTTCTCTTGTCCATTTCTCTGCTTCGAATCAGTGATCTCGGATCGGAAAAACCCAAATGGCCGATTCCTCACTTACTCTCTTCTCTCCTATCAAGATGGCCAAGTTCAATCTCTCCCACAGGTCAGCGTTGTTTCTACTCTCCGATTTCCTCGGAAATTTGTAAGGAGGGAAATCCGGGAGGCTATACTTGTCCATTTATTTATTTCTGACGGATTTGTCCTTTACAGGGTGGTGCTTGCGCCGATGACGCGGTGCCGAGCCTTGAACGGAATCCCGCAGCCCGCGCTGGCCGAGTACTACTCTCAGCGGTCAACCCCCGGCGGCTTTCTCATCAGCGAAGGCACTCTGATCTCTGACACAGGCGCTGGGTAATTTCGTAATTTCACTCAACCATTCTTTGATGTTTATGTGATTTACTATTTCGACCTCACAAGTTACCTATTGTTAAAATGAACGGTAATATCAAGTATTTTCTTACCATGTTACGGTGGAAGCAGGTTTCCACATGTTCCGGGGATTTTCTCAGATGAACAGGTTGAGGCATGGAAGAAGGTAGTCGACGCCGTTCACGCGAAAGGAGCCGTTATTTTCTGTCAGCTATGGCATGTAGGTCGTGCTTCTCATGGAGGTAAATTTGTTGCAAATACGTTACACATTTGTCAGGTGCTTCATTTTTTGCAATTAACTTTCCAGCATTAGACTGATCTATGTTGCTGCTTATTGTTTTGATTAATGTTATAGTTTACCAACCTGGTGGGGGGTCGCCAATTTCTTCAACCAACAATCCCATTTCAAAGAGGTGGAAAATTCTCTTGCCGGATGGGTCTCATGGCACTTATCCTCAGCCTAGGCGTCTGGAAACACATGAAATTCCCCACATTGTTGAGCAGTATCGCCGCGCTGCGTCGAATGCCATTCGAGCAGGTCAGTTTCTGTTCACCACATAATTTGTTCAATGTTCATGTGCATAAGACATAAGAGTATGTGTGATTTCACAATCTAAATCTAGAACATTAGCTAGACAGACCATTTCTCTAAAGTTGTTACTTACCGTCTGATAACAATAACATAATGGTTAGAGCATATTAATCTTCAGTAGATATTTGACACTGATCGATGTGTATATGCTGTATTGCAGGTTTTGATGGAATTGAGATCCATGGGGCACATGGCTATCTAATTGATCAATTCTTGAAAGATGGGATCAATGACCGAACTGATGAGTATGGTGGGTCGCTTGCAAACCGCTGCAAATTCTTGATTCAAATTGTTCAAGCAGTAGTTGAAGCCATTGGTGCTGATAGAGTTGCTGTCAGAGTCTCACCAGCTATTGATCACCTTGATGCTATGGACTCCGACCCAGTTAGCTTAGGCTTTGCTGTGATTGAAAGGCTTAACAAGCTTCAACAGAACATAGGCTCAAAGCTCACATACCTCCATGTGACTCAGCCTCGTTACGCTGCCTATGGTCAAGCAGAATCAGGTAAACATGGCAGTGATCAAGATGAAGCAGAATTTATGAGGACTCTGAGAAAAGCTTATCAAGGTACGTTCATGGCTAGTGGTGGTTTTACTAGAGAGCTAGGAATGGAAGCTGTGGCTTCTGGTGATGCTGATTTAGTGTCGTATGGTCGCTATTTTATCTCAAACCCTGACTTGGTTTTGAGATTTAAGCTGAACGCTCCCTTGACGAAGTATGTCAGGAAGACTTTTTACACCCAAGACCCTGTTGTTGGGTACACAGATTACCCTTTTCTGAACAAAACAACTGTCAAGGAGCAAGC
This sequence comes from Fragaria vesca subsp. vesca, assembly GCF_000184155.1. Lineage (NCBI taxonomy): Eukaryota > Viridiplantae > Streptophyta > Magnoliopsida > Rosales > Rosaceae > Fragaria > Fragaria vesca. The sequence continues at coordinate 6,685,229 of NC_020491.1, forward strand.
ACTCTCCCGCCTTTGATTGTTATGCTGCTGTAAGCCTGTAAGTCAAATAGAGATACTGCAATTTGAACGTACGCTATTGAATAGTATGTGCTTGTAGGCGAATGATCCAATATTCCAATTGCTTCTGAAGTTGTAACTTGGGATTTTATATTAATTCTGTTTCTCATTTGAACATCATAGATTCATAGGCAGTTTGCCTTGGAACCTTGTTTGTCTAAAATACAGGATATACAGGTTCCATGTTAGGATAAAAAAGACCAAAATGTTGCTCCTCGCCCTCAGGTTTCTGATTCTCGTTGAACATGGCAAAGATGTATATCCTGCAATGTATTGGCCAGGTCTTTTGGGTGTTCCTACCCTTGAACTGATGTGTTCGATGAATTTCCGGTTATATGTCCCTGCAAGTTCTGGGGTGTTAAACTCACCACTCCCAGCAGAAGGCCAACCACTTTCAGACACCACAACCGTGACATTATGGCCACCTACTATCTCCATTGCCATGTAAAACGAGTCCACTATGGCATCAAACAGGTTGTAGTAGCTGAGTGGTCCGTCTTGAACCACCAGGGTTTTGGTAGTGAATAGATCATAGTCCAACTTAACATCGGCAGGGTCTGACTTGTAGGCAAAGTAAGGGTACACATTGATCAACAGAGATGAATCGGTATCAAGGACTAAAAACCGAACAATGTCAGTCATTACTTCAACAGCCTCTGCTGCGAATACAGAACTTGAAGGCGGGTGTGAAGATCATAAGGCGGTTCCTGGAACAACTGTGGTCATCTTAATCCCACTCAGCTGTCTGCCATCAAGGATGCTTCTATAAACGTCATTACAGCAAAAATGTAGTTTCCTAAGGGCCCGGGAATAACCTCATTGCCAACAGCAATGTAACTGAGTTGGATGCCATCTAGATAAGGCTCAACATTGGCAGTGAACCATGCGTTTCACAGCTTCTTGGCTTGCTGCCAATGCCTGTAAATCTTGGTTTCGAATACCAAGTATGACACTGACTCCGCTCCCTTTCAGTGCCTCAAGGGCAGCAGTGTTTGGTTCAAAGAGCCTCATTTTGGTGATGTTATATTTCTTGTAGAGATTGAAGACTCAGGGAGGTCATTCCCTAACGTTCCATAACAAACATCTATATCTGAAGCTTCCACTAGGAATACATGATTGTCAATTGTTGCTGTAAGTGACAGAATGAGTGCAATCGAGTACGATACTGTCATCACTTTTCCCAACAAAGGTAATGCGAAGAGATTCTCTCGAAACCAAGAGAACTAAGAAAATAAAAAACCAAACTGAAAAAGAGTAGTTTGAAGCATGCTTCTTAGCTTGGTAGTAAAACAAAGAAAGTTTATCTCAAGTTGCCACCTTTGCAGACTAACCCATCCAACATTCATAACCAATAAATTAAGACTATAATATGGGAAACCCAAAGCATCCATACGCAAGTAAGGACAAACCTCAGGTAGAGGAGAAGTATGCCAGCACAAGGACGAGGAAACCAACCCCAAATTAGCAAACCTATTAGCAACATAATTTCCTTCGTGAAAACATGTGAGCATTTGAAAGAGATGTCGAACTCGAGCCAAATAATTATATCAAGCAATACGCAATGGCCAAGGAGGTACAAAAGAGGAAGAAGAAAGACATTGAAGTGTCACTGTAGAATCACTCTCCAACCATATGTGATGCCAGCCAAAATGAAAAGCAAACTCAACTCCTAAAATAACAGCCATAAGTTCTGCAAAGAAAGCAATTTGAGTTCCCAAGCCTTGATAATAACCACCAATAAAACGACCGAAGTTATCCTTGAACACTCCACCGCAACCAGCAAGGCTGGGGTTACCCTTGGACAAGCCATCAGTATTGATCTCTGGTACATGAAATTGGTGTTATATGTCATTGCAAGCTCTGGAGTGGTGAAATTTCCGTTCCCATCCAAAGGCAAACCGCTCTCGGACACCAAAACTCTAACATGCCCGTTGTTTGCTTTGGCCATTGCCGCTAAAAATGCGTCCACAATGGCATCAAACAAGCAGTAGTACTTCAAGTTGCCGTTTTGAATCACCGGTTTATCTGAAGTGAACTGAGCATATGCTAAGGGAACATGGGAAAAGTCTGACTTGTAGGCAGAGTAAAGATACACATTGATCGTAAGGGTGAGAGGGTTGATGCTAGAAACTTGAGAAGGTCAGGCATGACACTGCTAGCCTCTTGTGTGAAATCCCCACTCGAGGGCGGGTACGAAGATCTTAAGGCAGTTGATGGCACAAATGTGGTCACCTTTGTCACATACCCTTCGTCTTTAAGGATGTTTGGTAATGAATTCATTACAGGCAAGACATATTTGCCTAATGGCCCAGGAATGACCTCGTTACCAACGACTATGTAGTCGAAGATAGTGTCATATAGATAAGGAGCTATATTGTTGTTGAACCATGTGTTTACAACATCCTGGCTTCTTGCTAAATCTGCCAATTAGTCTTTGTTCCCAATGCCAACTGTGACACGAATTTTACTCCCTCTTAAGGCTTCAAGCGCTGCGTGGTCAGGATTGAAAAGCCTCATTTTGCCAATGCCATACTCTTTGTAGAGATTGATAACTTCTGTGGTTGCATGGATGTCATTTCCCTGCATTCCATAGCAAACACCTACGTTTGAAGCTCCCATAAGGCCTATATGGTTGTGATGAAGGGTTGCTACAACACCCAGAATGAATGTGATCCACTGTAGCACGTCCATAACCATTCCTTGTCAATATGAACCTTTGGTAATCTAAGTTGAGTTCCATTCTACATTTTATTGTACATTAAAGCTTTTTCAATTAATCATGATTAATTTTGACAAGATTTATTTAGTTATCCGAATTTAATATCTTTTTAATGAATCATGATTTTGCTTGACTGGAAAATCAAGATATACAAGATTTTTGTTCAAGAGAATATATCATAAACAGGTTGCATGTTGGGATAAAAAAGACCAAAATGTTGCTCCTCGCCAGCAGGTTTCTGGTTCTCATTGAACATTGCAAAGATAAACCCTTCAATGTTTGCACCGGGTCTTCTTGGTGTCCCTCCCTTTTGAAGGATATGATTCAATAAATTCTTGTTATAAGTGGCTGCAAGTTCTGGCGTGGTGATACTTCCGCTACCATCAGAAGGCCAGCCACTTTCAGACACCACAACTCTAACATTAGTTGCACCGCCTGCTTTGTCCATCGCTGCAACAAAAGCATCCACAATGGCATCAAACAGATTGACGTAGCCATATTCCCCGTCTTGAACCACAGTCTCTGTTGCAGTGAATTGAGCATAGTCTAATCGAACATTGCCAGGGTCTGACTTGTAGGCAAAGTAAGGATACACATTGATCATAAGGGGAGAATCTGTTGATGCTAGAAACGCAAGAATGCCGGCCATTGTACTAGAAGCCTCTGGTGTGAATTCACCAATCGAAGGCGGGTACGAAGATGCTAGGACAGATGATGACAGAACTGTTGTCACCTTGATCCTGTCATGAACAATCTGTATGTTATTTAACAACGGCATCACCGCGAGGACATTTTTTAGGCCTACTGATGGGTCGACCTCGTTGCCAATGGCGATGTAATTGATGGTAACGTCATTTACATAAGGAGCTATATTGTTATTCCACCATTGGTCCACAGCACCTTGACCAGTTGCCAAATTCTCCAAGTCCTCATTTGGAATGCCTATGGTGACAGCGATTCCACTCCCTCTCAGGGCGTCAAGTATTGCGGGGTTAGGATTGAAGATCCTCATTTTCGCTATGCCGTGTTGTTTGTAGAGATTGACAACATCTGCTGGTGCAGGAAGGTCACTTCCCAACGTCCCATAGCAAACACCAATGTCTAAAGCTCCCACACGGCCTGCATGGTTGTCAAAGCTAGCTATAACACACAGAATGAGTGCAATGCAGCCTAGTACTGCCATTTCTTTCTAGCTCTTCAATGAAGTGATGTGTGTGAGCCTCAAATAAATTAGAGCAAGAGGAAATGCACAAAATGAGTATCAAAATGAGGTCTTCTACCAATGAACAACCTGAACCGTATGGTGATTCTGCACACATATATATACACTAACAATGGAGATGTAACACTAAATTCAATTAATGTGCTTGTTCTGGGAATTGAATATTTTTGGATTATGCATAACCTGCCTTTCTATATCCACAATACCTAATGTTGCAAGTAATTTAAATTTAATTATTTCTTCAGATTTTCTTCTATGTTAATGTTGGTTTTATGATTCTATCAGTTTTCTTACAAAGGAAATACTATTACATTCAAAATTCTACAATCTACCTTACACAACGTATGGCCACAGAAATTTACAGACCAACTAGACAAAATACACAAATATTTTTCCTTTTCAAGCTTCTAGCTAGGTTGCTCGAATCGGGCATGGTCACATGGGGCACCGGAAAAGAAAATGATATTGGGCGTTCCAAACTATCTAGCCCAAGTTCTCAAAAAACTATGTAGCCCAAATTCCTAACCGTCAAACTAAATTAACTCCTGTTTATGGCCACTGAATTGCTCATAAGGGTGTCAGGAAATGTCATAATCAGTTTTACTCTTTCAAGGTGAGTAAAAAAAAAAAAAAAAACACAACCTCAATCTTCTTTAAGGTTTGTGATTTTTCATAGTTTGTGTCTTTGTGACCGGTATGAACTTTAGAATTTTCCTTCATGGTTCTTTATATCAGTCCCAGTCAGGGTAAGATTCTGAATCAAGTGATGAAACCAATGACACATTCTAGTGTTCTGTACAACTTGGCAAACATGGTTGGCTGAAAGTGAAAGATCGATATGCATATGGTAGCTACCACTCTTGCATGATCACAAAACCTTATCCTCGCTAGTAGTTCATCACTACCTTATCCTGAAACTTTCTACACACCACCACACATATATAGGAAACTAGTAGGGAAACCTATACTAACTAGAACATTCCTACACTCCCACTTTTGCACCCTGCAGGAAATTCTCACATTATAACAAAAATACTATGAGATTGATTCATCTCCAAACCAATTCTCCGTAAAATGATGCATATCAGTTAAAGGGTTGACTTGCAGTAGCGTTGTAAGTGAAATGTAGTATACCTCAAGCAAGCATTGTTGTAAAATCTACTGCTAGCTCATAGATAGAGCATCAGTACTGCTGTTATGATATACAACGAGAGAATGTGAGATGACTTTACAGTTCCAATAATGAATTCCAAGTTCCCTTCAAGAAGGGGAGTTTCTATTATCCACACATTTCCGATTTGCTTGGCGCCCTTTTAGCTGTCAAAGTGTCTTCTTGTATGTGCCTCCATAAGTATCCTTCCCACTAGCATCAATAGCCTTAAAGGACAACAATGACTGGTGCACCATTCTCAGCCTTACTGGTAATATGGTCTTGCAGCAGCTGCATTAGATTTCAAAAACAAAAAGAGGCTTCTTGTTCTTATGTGACGAAAAGACCATGCTCACATGATTCACAGCTAGAAATAATGTCGTTTTTCTTGTCCGATTCTTTTAACATTACCAAACTCGTGAATCCTACATGAGCATATTCCGAAGAAGTGATTTCAATGGCTCAAGATATTCACATTATCCCGTTATATATGATCCCAATATCCTTGTCAAGAAATACACCTAAACATAGACGAAAACCAAAATTTAGAGTAAGTGAAGATGTTTTTCCCTATCTTCTTCACATTTGTTCTCCTCCTCTCCACTTCCAATGCTGCAGTGCAGGACTTCTGTGTTGCAGACTACAAGGCTCCAGAAGGCCCTGCAGGCTACTCCTGCAAGAAGGCTGCAACAGTTACCGTAGATGACTTTGTATTCTCTGGCCTAGGTGTTGCTGGTAACACCACAAACATTATCAAAGCTGCAGTGACCCCTGCATTTGCTGCTCAATTTCCTGGTGTTAACGGCCTTGGCATTTCGCTGGCTCGTCTAGACCTGGCTCCTGGTGGAGTTATTCCATTTCACACACATCCTGGAGCTTCAGAAGTCTTGGTTGTTACACAAGGAGCCATAGTTGCAGGGTTCATTTCATCAGCTAACACAGTTTATCTGAAAACCCTTAAGAAGGGTGATATTATGGTGTTCCCTCAAGGGTTATTGCACTTTCAAGTCAATGGAGGTGGTTCTTCAGCAGTAGCATTCGTTAGCTTCAGTAGTCCAAGCCCCGGTCTGCAGATTCTGGACTTTGCACTTTTCAAAAATGATTTGCCTACATCATTGGTCGCATCGACTACTTTCCTCGATGTTGCTCAGATCAAGAAACTTAAGGGTGTTCTAGGTGGTACTAATTAATTTAGGTTGTGTGGAGATATGTACCAGTGTGCATGTATTTCATTTCCTTTTATTCTCGATCTGTTTTGTATGAGAAGGCCTGTCAGTGTACTTAGGATTACTCAGGTGCGTAGCGGTTTCTGATTCATCAATAAATGTAGTTTATTTATGCTTGTATGAGTCTTATCATGTCCTCCAGTATGTTGGACCGGTGAGGCAACAATTATATTGAAGGGAAGTGCCATATTGCATCTTAGTTAACCTGAAATCTAAAAATTCATCTGCATAAGCTATTCGATATGCCAACTGATTTATATGCTCTTAAAACATATTTAGTAATCGATCATTGTATACTTTTTGAAATGAGAGATCATATATTGTATATTTTGTATGGCATTGTTTGGTAAAGTTACTGTATCATAGGATGCAGTGAACTGTAAGATCGAAGGCACCTAACTTGTATAAGAAACTTGCTTATAACTAGCTTTCATATGCAGATTAACAAATGCACGAATGCTTTACAGGAAAAGTATGCTGCATATTCATATATACCAGAAATACTGATGGTTTTACCAACAGTGCCAATTTGCTTTGCACTACAGCCACTACTGGTACAACCGGCCAGTGAATTATACTGAACTTACTAACTGTTGTTGGTATATATACCGCAAGCATAAGTAACGATCTCGTAGACTGTTTTCCGGTAGACCGACATCCGGGCTACCTCGCCATGGTGAAAGATCATCGGTACCACATCGGGAATGTGCTCTCCCAAGCTCCATAAGAAGACATCATAAGAAGATATATGTGTATTTAGTCCCACATCGGAAACATAATATGTGAGGGAACCTTCTTTAGCTATAAAAGGAAGGCTTCCCATATGTAGCAAAGATGATGGATGATGATCCTTACTCACTCCATCTTGGAGAGCTCTTGTAACACCAAGGGCCTATTGGCCATGATAGTAGCTTAAGTGGATGTAGCCATGTCCTCCGATGACATGGTGAACCATTATATGTCCTTGTCTCTTGTTCATGATCGTCTATTGTACATGCTCCACCGTGATTCTACATAGTCTCCGGGATTATGCAGAAACACTAACTCTTTGCAGTAGAAATGCCAATCAATTGCACTAAAACAACTATTGCATTGCACTAAAGGCACCAGCAATTTGCAGTAAGAACAACAATGCTAAATGTATAATATACTCCACTGTGGCTTAAATTCTGTAAGCAATGACCAATGTGGTGTTGGTGTCATCTTCTAATGACGAGTTTAAACTCTTGAAGAATGTTACAGTAAAAGTTACAGAGAGACACAACTGGGGAATATACTTTTTTTTTTTTTTTAAAATTAAATAGAGGATTAGGCGATATTAGCTCCTCTGCAATAGCCGATTTATATTTATTGAAGATAAAATATAAAAAACAAGTACAAAAGGGAAGGGGGACCAAACCAAAACCTTCCCCAACAAAAATAATGCGTAGAAAGTCTCTCAAATTCAAGAGAACTAAAAAGAAAAAATCAAATTGAAAAATACTAAGCTTCTCAGCCGAGTAAAAATAAAGGAAGCTGCTCTCAAGATACCAGCCAACATTCATGACCAACATATTAAGAATGCCTATAATATGGAAAACCCAAAGCATCCATACGTAAGTAAGGACAAACCTCAGGAGGAGGAGTAGCATGCCAGCACAAGGATGAGGAAGCCAACCCTAGATTAGCAAACCTATCAGCAACTGGGGAATATACTTTACTAATAATGAAATCTAAAAACGCTAAAACAAGGGAATTTCTGATATCCACAAAATTCCCATCTTCTGGAACTTTTTCTATAGCTGTCAAAATGTCTTCTTATGCCCACATGAATATCTTTCCCCCATGTTCACAAGGGCCACAATCATATTTACCATTTTGCAACCTCTGAAATGTTAAAACACGACATTCCATTCTCAACATCCATAAGCAAGCTAGCAACAAATAAAATAAACCTCTGCAGTACTATATGCTGATATAATTAAGCTAGCTCATCATGGTCTTTACAAATGGTAATTAATAAGCTGGCACAATAGCAAAAACTGGTACATTTATACTTCCCAAATTGGAGGTTACTTAGAACATCATACTGATGAAGCTTCAATAATAAATGTCATGACAGTAATAATAAAGATAATTTCTAGAGTTACTGCATTTTCAAAAACAGAAAGAGGCTTCTTGTTTTCATGAGGTAAATATCATGCATAGTCACATGCATATCATAGCTCGATTTGTCTGTTTCACCAAGGTTTACGATCGAGATTGTATACATGTGAATTCTTCATGGGCCTATTCCAAACAACCAATTGCAATGGCTCAAGATATTATCACTATCCCACTATATATATGATCCCAATTTCCCTATCAAGAAATTGAAAAACATAGTCCACCAAATCTAGAATTAACGCAGTGACTTGCACCAAGTGATAATGATTTTCCCTATCTTCTTCACATTTTTGCTCCTCCTCTCCTCATCCCATGCTTCTGTGCAAGACTTCTGCGTAGCAGACTTGACAGCTCCAGAAGGCCCTGCAGGCTACTCCTGCAAGAAGCCTGCAAAAGTTACCGTAGATGACTTTGTCTTCTCTGGTCTAGGCATTGCTGGTAACACCACCAATATCATCAAAGCTGCAGTCACACCTGCATTTGCTGCTCAATTCCCTGGTGTTAATGGCCTCGGCATTTCGCTGGCTCGTTTAGACTTGGCTGTTGATGGAGTCATCCCCTTTCACACGCACCCCGGAGCTTCAGAAGTCCTGATTGTTGTGGAAGGCACAATCTGTGCAGGCTTTGTTTCCTCGGATAACACAGTTTATCTACAAACTCTTGAGACGGGTGACAGTATGGTCTTCCCTCAAGGTTTGTTGCACTTCCAAGTCAATGGAGGTGATACTCCAGCCCTTGCCTTTGTTAGCTTCAGTAGTGCTAGCCCCGGTCTGCAGATTCTGGACTTTGCATTGTTTAAAAACGACTTACCAACCTCATTGATAGCTCAAACTACATTCCTCGACGTTGCTCAGATAAAGAAACTCAAGGGTGTTCTTGGTGGTACTAATTAATTAAGGTGTCTTGTTGGGAAATACCAATGTGTTATTCATCGTGTTCCTTTGCCTTGTTGTTTTTGTGATTGAGAAGAAGGCCTGTAAGTGTATGAATATTGTTCACTGTTCAGGCCATTATATTTTCTGAATTTGTACTCCAGTTAGTGTTTTTGTATGGTTGGTTTCTGCTAGTTCCATTGCAAATGCAGTCTCCGTATCTTAATAAATATTTACGATGAGAATGCATGTTTTAGATTGAAATTCTTTCTTTCTCAATTTGGTATGTCTACAATTGTCTACATATTATTAGTCATCTTAAAACCGTAAGTTCAATAATATAGAATAAATTTTCAGTTAAGAAACGAACAAAATTTGAGAACACATGTAACTAATTAGCTAGGTATGCAAAGAGAGCTGGAAATTGATTTTACCAGCAATTACTAGTCAAAATATTACGTTTTAATAAACTTACATCTATCTCAATTGCAGATAATTTTAAAACTTGAACTTCTGTTAATTGCACAATCTTTCTGGTGCAGCTGCCACTGCCTTGTTTGTTTCTGCATATATATATATATAGCAAATTTATAGTTTCTATCATGCATGAATGGCCAACAATGTCAAAGCAAAATCTCTAATGAGTACGTAATGACTTCAAAAACTTGAAGGGTAACGTTTTATTTAGCACTCCATTATCTAAAAAAACTTTATTTAGCTGGTAGCTCTACTTTAATTCAGTCATGACGGCTTTTGATAGATAGGAACTGAGTTGAAGCTCGACGTACGTATTAACTAGTTCACCAGATAGAACACCGAACTAGTCAGATCAAATTATTGATAATTGTTATGAATGTTTTTGTTTGTTCAGGATAAGTGACTGTTGAAACTTGCTATATAAACTAATAGTACTCGTGATAGTTCAATTTTAAATTTGAATAAACAAGGACACAAAATTGATGTCAGCCTTTGCGGAATCGGATAGATTTTCAAAATAGACGTAAAGTCGCCTACAGACAAAGTAAACATGTGTATGTGTGTGTATAATACCTATCAAAATCCAAAATGACTAGTTATAGCCGTCTGGATTAGTTATCGATCTGTTAAACTAGTTCAACCGTGTTTATCCAATTAGTAACGTTACACTTTTTCTTTCATATTCTAGAGTCTAAATTAAGTCATGCGAAAAGAAAAAAAACATTTGGGTAGCTTAATCCAATATATTGCATTTTTTAACATTTTAATCTCAATAAACATAATCAATCAATCGGAGATTTATAGGAAGTCTCGAGTAATTGAGTCTTACAACTAGATGCATCATACTGTACTGCATTTACAAAAACATAAAGAACTAATTAAGCTCAAATATCCTAGATTTTAAGTGACAAAATTTTCATAATCAAAATCAAAATCGCAGCCACCAGCCAATAAAATAAGAAGAAAAAATAGATTTCTGACTTGTCTACCGGTTGTTACGTGCTCTATATCATCGTACATGCATGGAAACATTCCAAAAATCAATTTCGGTGGCCTCTAGGGTTGACATCCTCTATATATACGATTCCTCTCTCCCTCATCTCATCAAGATAACATCAAAACATAAGCTAAAACAAACACTACTCTACCTATTGCTCAAAGTTGACCATGATGATGACTTTCCCCATCCTCTTCGTGTTTTCTCTCCTTTTCTCTTCTTCCTATGCTGCTGTTCAAGACTTCTGTGTTGCAGACTACACAGCTCCTCAAGGCCCCGCAGGCTACTCCTGCAAAGATCCCGCAAATGTCACGGTAGACGATTTCGTCTATTCTGCCCTAGGAGTTCCCGGTAACACCTCAAATATGATCAAAACCGGAATCACCACCGCATTTTCTCCTCAATTCCCTGGTTTGAATGGCCTTGGCGTTGCACTAGCTCGCGCAGACTTGGCTGTTGGTGGAGTTGTCCCTATGCACACACACCATGGAGCTTCAGAAATTGTACTTATCATTGAAGGAACTATAACCGCCGGGTTCATTTCCTCAGATAACGAAGTTTATGTAAAAACTCTGAAGAAGGGTGACATCATGGTTTTCCCTCAAGGACTGTTGCACTTCCAAGTGAATGTTGGTGATACTCCAGCTCTTGAGTTTGTTAGCTTCAGCAGTGATAACCCCGGTCTGCAGATTCTCTATACCGCACTATTTCAAAACGATTTACCTACTGACCTAATCGCGCGATCTACTTTCCTCGACACTGCTGAGATAAAGAAACTCAAGGCTCTTCTTGGTGGTACTAATTAAGGTTGACATATATGCACCAAATACGAAATATTGTTACTAATAATGTCTCTTATTGATCTGGTTAGGCCTGACTAATGTAAGAGTACTACTCTATGTAGTATGTACTAGTATGCTGCTTCATGTGTGAAGCAATTAATCATGTAAAAAATTGTACTTCATCATCAATAAAAGAATTTAATTTAATTGATGTCTTGTATATTTTGAATTATTCCACATCAGGTTATATATTTTGAATTATTCCACGTGATAAAGGATGGATTCAGAAAATTTGCTACAAAAGCCCATAATAACTTGTAAACATCATCAAAGTTGGTGAGGAAACTGAAGTTGTCACAATCAGTCACACCCTCAATCCTTACAAACTTGCCCTTTTTATCATTCTTGGTGTTGGAGGGGAGAGATCTCACATTAAAAAGTGACAAAGAAAATATAACTCATAAGTAGGTGGGTCATTCCTAATTGTACCGAGATATTTTGTGATTAAAACTCAACATCTTAAAGGTGGTTAAGTTAGAACAATATCGGTATACGGATGATCCACGAACCACGTTTGTCGTTGTTTAACATGGTATCAGAGTGGGTCCCCCTCCATATTTTTTTTTTTTTGATTAAAAGGAGTTGAACTCCATTTATTAAGAAAAAAAGCAAGTCCCTCTCTAGTTGCGTCTCCAATGAGCCCATGTTGGTTCTTTCAGGGGTCATGGCTCTGGTTTGATTCTTTCGAGTTTTGGGTTCTTTCAGTTGTCATAGGGAATTTGAGGTTCTTTCGATTGTCATGGGGCCTGGTTTTAGTTTGTTAATCAGTTTCACGTGCAGACCTAAAAATTAGGTTGTACGTGAAGGGGAATATAGGAGAGGAGAGATACCACATTGGAAAAGTGATAAAGAAAATCTAACTCATAAGTGGGTGGATCATTTCTAATTGTACCGAGACCTTTAGTGATTAAAACTCAACACCTTAAAGGTGGTTAAGTTGGAACAATATCAGTACACGGATGATCCACGGGCCACGCTTGTCGCTGTTTGACACTTGACAATTCCCATAAATCATAAACCTGCACATGGTAGTATCTTGAAGATTTAGAGCCCCATGTACTGATGTCTCCAACTATCCATGATTCAAAGCCAATTAAAGTCTCCCCAACGGCCTAATTATTTCACCTTCAGTTTCTCTTGTTATGGCGCAACCGCTCTTGTTATGGCGCAACCGCGCAACTACCCTCTTTTCTCAGTGCAACTTTCCACAGTTGATGGCGACCATTCGATAGTCTATGATCGATGTTGAGGACTCCCTATCATGCAGATTGGAACCACCACTTTGCAAAGCGTTTCTCTTCAAGGACCTCCTTGAGACATCCATGCAGTTACTGAGAAATTAATAGGACAGAGGGCACACTAATGAGAGCCCATTAGTGTCATCATGATGTGGCCCAGAGTTAAGGAATTACTTATCTCATGATCTCTCAAAGGAGTCAAAATGTTGCTGACGCCTAATGAAGTCACATCCTGCAAGCATTGGAGAGGCAACATTGAACATCCATTGTTGGAGTAGCACTTGATGGACTCAAAAGCCTTTCAGGTACTTAAGACGAACACCATATATATGTATCTGTATACAATGTGACGCACAGAGATACATAATAGGAAGTTGGCAAGACAATATCAAAAAAGGTGAAATATCATATCATATTACTACCTAAAAGGCAGTAGGTAAGATATTGATCTACACTGCAGGGCACTGACTTTCAGTGTATAAGCTACTGACATTTCACCTTACAGCTGCGCGCATATACCGAAAATTTTAATTGCGATGGCTAAGAAGATTCACATGATCCCCACCTATATATAGGATTCTACATTCCAGATGAGGAAATACATTCCAAAGTCATGATGATTTTCCCTATCTTCTTCATATCTTTCTTCACTTTCTCCTCTTCCTATGCTGCTGTGCAGGACTTCTGCGTAGCAGACTACTCAGCTCCTCAAAGCCCTGCAGGCTACTCTTGCAAAAACCCTTCAAATGTCACAGTAGATGATTTTGTGTACTCTGGCCTAGGAGTTGCCGGTAACACCTCAAATGCAAACAAAATTGGGATCACCCCTGCATTTGCTGGTCAGTTTCCTAGTCTGAATGGCCTTGGCCTTTCTCTGTTACGCGAGGATTTGGAAGTTGGCGGAATTGGCCCGCTCCACTTACACCGCGGCGCTTCAGAAATCATACATGTTGTTAAAGGAACAATAATTGCAGGGTTCATCGCCACGGATAATACAGTCTATACAAAAACTCTGAAGCAGGGTGATATAATGCTTTTTCCTCAAGGTTTGCTCCACTTCCAGAAAAATGTAGGTGATATATACCAGCCCTTGTATTTGCTTGCTTCAGTAGTGAAAACCCGGGCTTGCAGATAGTGGAGGTTGCATTGTTTCAAAGCGCTCTACCTACTGAGTTGATATCACAGACGACTTTCCTTGACACTGCTGAGATTAAGAAACTTAAGGGTATCTTTGGTGGTACTAATTGATGTAACCAGATCAATATACCAAAAATAGGAATGTGCATGATAACTGATAAGTGATTACTAAATAACTTGGTGGTACTGTATTTTTGGATGATTACTTAGAATTTGTATTGTGTGTTGCTTATTGCTTCAGGCATGCAGGACTTGTATTCACTTGGTCTCACCATATTATGGTGCTCCCTATAAGTTGTTATCCCACTTGGAATTCAAATTAATAATATTGTTCACAGGTTTTCATGACAACCTCTCTTTTTCTCCAGTTCTACCAACTGCAGCCGCCCAATTCATTATACTTCCTCTTCATTTTTCATGATCACAACATTTTCTGCATGCTAGCTATGCAAACTTTGAACTCCTATAATCAACACCTATTAGACTTCTTTCAAAACAAACTGAAAACCTATGGGTAATTTTCCTAAACAAAAAGGTTATATATATATATATATATAAAGAATCAACAAGATGATAAATTGTATACTGAGAGTTCGAAACTGGTTCACACATGATATAATCACAAATTAATCTTTTAGTGATACATACAGAATCTGATTCACTAATCTAGGATCTAACATTAGTGATTACATTAAGGATATGCGGCAATGTAGAGACTGACTAAAAACAACAGAGAGATGAAATAAAAAGGGTTGAACAGATAGCATGCTGGTTTCAGTTTTCAGAAGAACCATTATAAGCTCTAACATATTCTCTTCCTGTGTTCCTCCTCCACCATTGGTGTTTCTGACCATGTTCACGGGGACCTCTCGAGGTTTAATATCTGAATAAGCTCTGCAGAAAGCCATCACCATATTTCGTTCTCTTATTATCCACATTACTCCCCCCAAAACGTACCATGACTTTCTTTATTTTCTATGTTCTTGTACTTGTTGGTATATCTTTTGGGATAAGTCCTCCTCATCACGAGCCTGCTCCAATAGCTTTCTGGAGTTGAGGCCGCTCCAAACTTCATTAATATAACTTATGTAAGCATCCGGACTAGACAACGGTATTTTGCTAGGAAGGTCATTACAATTTCCTCGATACCGCCTTTGTGCATTTTCGTATGCCTCCTTAGCTGCAGAATCATCCCATCGCTCAACAAGTTCTTTGCTACGTTTATACGCTTGCAATGCAACTGAGCCAGCCATTTAAGGCCAGCAATCTGTGCTTATAAACCGAAGAAGCCTATATTAATGGAATCAGATCTACGCAGCAGAAGTGGAGTCAAAACACCAAATTGAGCAGATTAGACTCTCTTTCAAGACAAAGAATTAGAGGACTACCTACATATGCCTCTATTTATAATCCCTTTGGCGTTAGAATGATAGGATTCCCTATCTAGCGAGGATATGGTTTTGCTTAGTTATTGACTCCTTTTTTGATAAGGAAATTGCAAGGAAAGCAGTTATTTACTGGTTTCGAGTAAGGATTGAAGTTCACACTGGTGAGAAACTAATTCCAGTTGGACTTAGGAGACAATAGAAAGAAATTGATAATCTTGATGAGTAATTTAATGTTGAAGGCACACATTATCACAAGTTCAATTTTAATATTTTCATGTTATCAAATAAATGCATATATATTTCAAATGTTATGAGTGGAGACTCGCATATAGCACCAACAGTGGAGGGAGAATGATCATTTTGGCGCTGTTGTTTTCAACTAGACCCTCCAATATCCTACCAGCTTTTACATCATTGCTCACCAAAAGTTGCTTCAAGATGTATAGATTTTATGTTAATGAGTACTGTGAGACAGAGAGATAAACACATTAGAGATACAAAGAACCGAAGAAGGGATATAACTTTCAAAAAGAGGAAGTATCACATAAATTGTACTCAACAACAATTAGGTGAGGCATCGCCACTGCAGGCACATCATCCAACAGTGTACATATAATATCATCCAATTTACTTATTTCCCCATCTCCTTCATCTTTTTTGTCTCATTCTCTCATCTTCTTATGCTTCTGAGGACTTCTGTGTTGCGGACTATGCAGCCTCAAAGCCCTGCAGGCTAGTCTTGCAAACCCAGGCCTCAATCATCGAACAGTCCTCTCAGGCATTTCATCAAACACCTTCTTCCGCGCAACCCCAAAATATCGCCACAAGAGCCGCCTGAATAAACGGTTCCGAGTCTCAGGGTGCAGGCCTTGGTCGCGCAACTGAAAGGTGTAACTACTCGGATGCGGTGAGATCCAGAGAGACTACAATGTGGGCGTTTGAACTTGTTGCTGTATGGCTGTACGCTGCATATTTTGGCGGTAAAGTTGAATTTGAATATTCAAATCTAGGCAACGAGCTAGGCGGTTGGGCCACGTGGCTAGGCGGAAAGGCTTTACGGCCGCGTTTCCATGGAAATGACGGTTTTACTTAAACGCACCGTTTTGCACCCAATAACGATTGAAACACACGCACACCATGCACCCTGTACTGGAAGCTCACGCGCATCGCATGACGGGGATAGTTGCCGGAGAAGCTGAGGCGGCAGCGACAGTGGTATCGAGACGGCGATGAAAGTCATAGGACATGAGGCGGGATGTGTAAACCACCTGCTCCACTCCTTTTAATCATTCTGTTATGGAAAGATTTCAACAGCAAGTAACCGTGAGACGGCCTGGCATGGAGAGTGAAACTTGTTGAGGAGGTTGAGAGGTCGACTGGGACGACGACGACGACAATAGTAGTACCTTAATCGATTATATATGCTCAAAGTTTTTGATACCTAGCTAAAAGATAAAGAAGCGAGGTTTTTTTCATTGATTAATTGGTGTCTATCAATCTTGTATGTATTTAACTATGTATAGAGAATCAGCACGTACTGTATTATCAGTTGAAATAGAACTAGACTAGAATTATGATTTATAATCCAGATTCTCAGTTGAGCTAATTTTTACTACTATAAAGCGAGCAGTCTCTAAATCACAAAATTATGTTCTGACTAAATTACTCATATTAAGTTGATTCGTATTATTAAGAATAAGGGTTACTATGATAAATCGTAAAATAAAAACGTGGATAGTGGATAAAAAGTGGGATTTATAAGACTTGATACCTGCACTTACAAAAATAGATAGAAAAACATGGAAAGTGGGATACAAGTTTATTATTCTTATCAAAAATATATATAAATTGATAAATGAAAGTTTATTATCCTTAATTTTAGAGGTGATTTTGTGACAGTAGATATCAAAGTTTTATCACGATATCATGAAGAAATTTGGACCATATTCAAATTCTTAAGATAGGGTCATTGAACTTCAAATTTGTACAACCACTGAGAGTTCAGACCTTCTCCATCACACCATGACAACAAAGGTAAATTAAGTAAATTAAGGTACGTCGATGACAAAAGGAATTAGAGCTGGACGAGCAATCCCTAGTCACCTTCTTATTCGATAATCGATACTGATCTCGCGAAGAGATCGATGCCTTATTAGTTAGTGCCACCAAAGAGAGCCTTCAATCTCCTTATCTCATGGCTGCTGATGAAAGTAGTGCGATTTATAAATTCAGTAGACAATGTGCTATTAAATAGTGAATTGTCCACCGTCTGAATATGCAGACTTTCACTACTGTAGCTAGCAAATGCAACGACTGGATTATATTTAGCACCTCCAATATTCACAAAGCCATGAAATAACGCTTTAGGGATGACAAACAGATCACCACTATTGATAACTGTCTGATAAACTGTGTTTGTATCCGACGAAATGAACGCGGCAATCAGTTTCCCTTTCACAAGAAGAAAGATCTCACTTGCTCCGGGGTGTGTATGCAAAGGGACAACCGCACCGGGTGCCATGTCTACACGAGCCATTGAAAGGCCAAGGCCATTCAAAGCAGGAACCTCATTGTAGGACGCTAGAGTAATTGCATCTCTGGTAATGGTTGAGGTATTACCGGCAACGCCTAGGCTCGAGTATACGAAATCATCTACCGTAACATTTTCAGGCCTTTTGCAGGAGTAGCCTGCAGGACTAGAAGGAGCTGTGTAGTCTGCAACGCAAAAGTCTTGCACAGCAGCATAGGAGGTGGAGAGAATGAAAGAAAACATAAAGATGAAGAAAACTGCCATCTAGCTTTGATCAACTGTCTGGCTAGTTTTCGATGTGATTTGGTGAGGAACTTGGGGGTCATATATATATAGTGGGGATTCACGGTATAACAATGTAGGATTCACGTTTAACTTAATTCATTATAATTTAATGTTAGGTAAACTAGACTTTTTACGTACAAAAATGATCGATATTTCATGAACGTTAGGTAAGTTATTTTCAATGTATACTCGACAGATAGGTACTCGTTGAGAAAATTAAGAAATGCATTTGGACCATACGTATTTGTATATCAGTATATGTATAGCTAGCTAGGGTCGATGAACTTCAAACTTGATTAGGATCAACCACTACCTTGGCTTACTGCTGTACGTTAAAAACTTAAAATTATAGTGTTACATGCTTGTCTTCTCCTAGTTTACCCTCCAATGTTAGGTAAACTGTATTTTTTCCTTCTCCATCAAAATAAGAAATGAAAAATAAGGGACATGGATGAAGAAAGGAGCAAAAAATAGCTTCTTCCTGTTTCTGAAACTCCAGGAACAACAATAAGAAATGCACCCGTCCTTTAATTATATCACTGCTGCAAATCAGTTTCGTCTCTTTCGTGAAGGTAAATCCAACCCTAGCTATTGATGAAACATCACTTTTTTGGCCAATACCTAAATTGGTGTTGAAGAAGATTGAAAAGGGGTTAGGTTTACTCAAATCATATTCAGCTTCAATCCCTTTGAGTCCCTCTCCTGCGCCAGCTTCAGTCTCCACTGCATCGCTCCCCAACGAGCTAGCTCGACGGCCTCAAGTCCTATACGGCTACCGGCCGCTCAACACCCTCAGCTAGACCTCCAAAGCCTCACTCCTGCATCATTTGCATGATTAGGTTGGAGCCTGAGAACGAAAGTAATTAAGATCGTATTATAGGAATCAAAGAAGTCAGCAAGGTACATTGTTTGCTGCAAGATTTTGTTATAAACCTTATCTTTGAACTTTCTTTTGAAATGTGAAAACTACGTAGGACATGAATACAAAACTCCTTAAAAGAAGAAACAAAAAAATAAAAAAACAAAAAGTGGTTTGAGAGACTTTAATTTGAGCTTAGACTTTCCTCACCAAATGGAGAGACGTTCACGACGAGAATGACGACGACATTAGTACGACAATCGTTTATGTGCAAAGATACCTAAAAGATAGAGAAGCATTTTATTCGGAGATTATCAATCTCCTAGGTATTTAACTATTTATATAAATTATCAGTTGAAAATAGAACTCGACTAGAATTAGGATTTATAATAATCCATACTAATCCCAGATTACTAGTTCAGCTAATAATCAAACCCAAGTCCCCAACTTGGTTGGATAAACTTAAATTCTTCGATAACAAACACTTATATTATTTCTATTCATAAAGAAAAAAAAACATTTATATTATTCCAGTAGGCATACAGCTAAGAGAAGCATATCATAATATCATCATTTTTGGTCCCATGCACATTAAAATTCCCAACTCAGATGCTGAATCTGGTTCTTTATCTCTATCCTTGACTGATTGGGAGCTTCTCTTCATCATATCTCTTTTCTATTCTATCAATCTAAGCTAACACATATTCCCCATCATATTGTATAAATTATTTTGCTAATTAGATTATATATATATATGGGTTTTCTCTGCTACGGACGTCTGTACGAGTTTTCCGTACGGATTTCCGTCGTTTCTCCACCATTTCAGCACCGGCGACGCCGTTTCTTCTCCCCGGCGTGATCCTATATCTCCCCCGACAGTGTTGGAATGAAGAAGAAGGCCGGAGACATCGCGATCGGAGGTCCACCATGATCGGTCGTGAAGTTCTGAGTGAGATTGCTGCACAGACCTCCGATCGATCTCTCCGGCATTCTTCTTCATTCCAACACCGTCGAGGGAGGTCTGGGATCACGCCGGGGAGAAGAAACAGTGTCGCCGGCGCTGGAATGGTGGAGAAACGGCGGAAATCCGTACAGAAAACCCATACTATATATATTGTAATACCATGTACTTAATATGAATAATAATAATAATAATAATAATAATAATAATAATAATAATAATAATAACAACGTGTTTACTTTACTAAATAAATCATAGTAAAGCTGATGTTTTATCGCAAAAACATTTAATATGTATAGGCCTACACTGTCTCTCACGTTTAGATGGGCTTTGAAGCCCAAACCGGTTATAAGGCCCACAATTACTCACTGGGCCATATTAAAAAGAATAAGATATTTTTTTGGGAGAAAGATCGAGAAAGAGGGAGACGTGGACTTACACCGACTTAGAAGGATCGAGAAGGGTATAGAGCTCTCTAGATGGAGCTCTCGAGGAGATATAGAGAGAAGGTCACCAACTCTCCTCCTTCGGAGGACTCCCGGGACTTTCTTGGGCTTGTATTAGTGGAGGGGAGGGGAGGGAGAGAGAGGAAGAGCTCTCTAATAGCGAAAGGGCACAGATACGTCTCTCTTTCTCATTCAATCAACTCTCTCACTTTCACTCTCCCTCTCTCTGTCGGATTACGGTGATAACACCGATCGTGTGAAGAATGAAAGGGAAGAGATCCGGTCACTAGCTGTGGGATATCGAACTGAAAAGGAAGATGATTTCTTGATCGGGCCTCTGACGATGAGGTATCACTCAACAATTTGATGTTTATGTAGCGATTGATTTCTTCGGAGGAACACCCAGGTAATGATTCAATGGTAAGAGTGAATCCAATTTTATTTTTATCAAAGTGCAGCAAATTTGATAATGAAATGGTATAGAATCAATTACCATACATGCTTGTAGATTCAGATTAGCTCTCTAATACCCACCTTAGGTTTGGTATAATATGAGGTCAGGGTGTTACATATATATACAGCCCGTTTCAGATACGGACGTCCGCACCGCCTTACGGTGCGGATTTCCCTCCGTTCGCCACCGTACGGCGAGGGCACGACTGACAGGACCCACTCCGAATTTCACCCTGAAACCCAAGGTAAATCCTGCGGGGTCCATCTTCAAGGAAAATTTACCGAAAATTGGGCATAACCTTCCTTGAAAATGGACAACCCTTACCTGAAAAATCCAACTTAACACTTCTATAATCAAACAAACCAACCTCAACACCTGGAGCCTTCCTGCTCCTCAAGATCAACACATCTCTCAATATAACAATTACTCAACTCTAATAATCTCACAACCAATAATAAGGACTATGAATAATTTACTATTGGACTTTCAGAGCATATATAAAGTTGAACGAAAAACAACGAATAAAAAATATGCGGAAGCAGCCTCTGACTATGCCTCAACTCCATGTACGCTCGACCTCCTTTAAAACTTAGCCTGCACACTGGGCATTTGAAACCGAAGGGCCCAGGGAAAAGTAATATAAAAACGTTAGAGTGAGTGGACGAAAAATTAAACAAATAACTGATCGCAACATAACTAACCAAACTTAATTACTTTTCCATTTTCCAATAATCAATAAATCTGTTGCATGCAAGTGTTGGTAAAACCTTCATAAAGAAAATCTCAAAGAAACGGACTAGCCCTGCTAGTCAAAATATTGACAAAGATAAATACTAACCTTCATTGAAGAAAATACCAAAACAATGGACTAGCCCCGCTAGTCAAAACAACAATAAATAATAAACCGATTTAACCATACAAGTGAGCCTCCCAGACACGGTTGCCTCCCATGCAAAATACTCCCATACTCCCTAAACTTTCATGTCATGATAACAGAGAAGGTGCAGGGCTTGCGTGATGTCGTCGACTACATCACATCACCCGAAAAAACGTGGAAGCTACATCGCCTCGAAAGGCGGAACAACATGCTAGCATGAATAATAACGATCCAACAAGTATTGCATAAATAAAGAAACATAAATCCATGTGAGTTTCCCCGAAACTCATAACTTAAACATAAGTACGATTCCTAACCGTACTCAAAGAATTCAAAGAGTAAAGAAAATAATTAAATTCAATGACATGTCCCACACGTTAAAATGCTCAATGAAATAATTAATTTAAATAATTTTCACCTTTCGAAAACCCGGCAATATGCAAATCTGGATATAATCTCAAATCCGGAAATCATAAAGAAAATCCAAACTCAAATCTCAAATTATCAATCCGAGCTCAAATCCGTAAATTATGACCAACATTTAATCCATGCATCAATCTCAAATAATTTCCAAGATCATTTCATATGCCGAAGTTATAATATATGCTCCGAAAATAAAATACTAATTTATAAAATCTTGCATGCATATTAATTAAAAACCAAAATGTCCACTCACAGATTTAGGCCTAAGCCTGACGAATTCTGAATCACTACTCAAGCGTGGTCTCCTCGAATCCTGGCACAACAACCATGCTTAGGACCAAACTTCAATTCCAGAAAATAATTACGTGAATAAAAATATCTAACTCTCTTCCGTTTAACCCACTACTCTTATTATGGTTAAACTCACCGGATTCACATCAAACTCCACCACAACCTCAAATCATCAATTCTAACATTCCAAGCTAAATACCAAGGAAATTCAACGGCCGGATTTTCATTTTAATAACCGACAAAATCGTTAATCTTTTAAAAATCCCAAACCTTATCAAAACTCCTCCAAAAATTCCAAACTATATTTCATTAAACTCCTCTCATTATAAAAAACCCAAAAACCTGAAAATCAACCTCCAAGTGGCAGCGCCGCCGCCTGCTCCGCGGGCAGCGGCGACCAGAAACCGTACTTCGACGGTGACCAATGCCTCCCAAATTTTAACAGAATAATCCTTTCATCACGCACAACAACTTTCATAACTAGCACTTAGTCCAATTCTAAGCCTAACTAGGGTAATCGAATCAAAACATCTAAAAATCCCCCAATTCAAACCCTAGCCCGAAAATCCTCCTATACACTTCGAATTGGATCATTACCTTCTAGGGAAATGTTACACACGGAGAGCACTTCCCAATGGAACTGAAATCACTGGAAATGGTGGCCGGAGGAGCGAGTTCCGGCGTCGGGACTCCACCACGCAGCCAGAGCTTCCGGGTGAGAGCTCTCTCTCACGATGGCGCTAGGGCAGCTCTCACCGGTTCAGGAAGAAGGCTGGGTCGACGGCCGACCGTTTGGGACCGGTGCGCTGGTCTATGGTGGCCGGACAGCGGCGGTCGGAGCCGAGGAATCCGACGGGTTGGGGTAGGCGAGAGAGAGAGAGAGAGAGAGAGAGAGAGAGAGAGAGAGAGAGAGAGAGAGAGAGAGAGAGAGAGAGAGTAGAGAGAGAGAGAGAGAGAGAGAGAGAGAGAGAG
>NC_020491.1:6708816-6710378 GCF_000184155.1 Fragaria vesca subsp. vesca
TGACCCGGTCCACCATTTAAAATCCCACTCTAACAATAAAACACCTCCAAAAATAATACCTACTAAAACAATTAACCTCTCTTTACCAAACAAAGTCTACTCTTTTTATCTAATAACTTTTTCATGCTAACTCCGATTTTAACGTTTAGCATGTCTACGAACTCGTATTAACGTCCTCTACAACTTTCATGAAGAAAGTTTTCCCAAATTCCAAACGAAAGAAAAAGTCAACTTTTAGAGTCTTAAATAGTAAACGGTTACTTAAAACAGTAAAAGATCAAAGTAACCAAAAAGTAAATAACCGCAAATTGACTTAAGAACCGGGATGTGACAGCGCCTCCACCCCAGCGGACTCCAGCAGCTTCCCGGACCTCTTTCCATCCCCGGCGAGTCCGCCGAATTCCAGCTTTCCGGCCAGATTGACTTTGTTGGAAGTTTTGGGTGATCTTGCCGGAAAACTGGAATTCGGCGGACTCGCCGGAGATGGAAAGAGGTCGGGAAAGCTACTAGAGTCCGCTAGGGTGGAGGTGCGCCCTCGCCGGTGCTCGCCGGTGCTGTACGATGGCGAAATGAGGGACATCCGCACCTGATAACGTATGTATATATACAGGAATTCTCAGGTGCGGATGTCCGCACCAAAACTTTGGTGCGGATGTCCATTTTTGCACCACTTTTCGATCGAATTTTCTCATCTCTACCGTCTAGTATCTAGATAATATTGTGTAGATCATCTCTACAAAATTTTAGCCAATTTGGTGATCGTTAAGGCCCTCAAACTCGAAAAACAAATGGACGGACTGAATTCTGTCCGGTTGTGTTCATACCAGAAAAACTCGAGTTTGAGGGCCTTAACGATCACCAAATTGGCTGAAATTTTGCAGAGATAATCTACACAATATTATCTAGATACTAGACGGTGGAGATGAGGAAATTTGATCGGAAAGTGGTGCAAAAATAGAAATTCGCATCGAAACCTTCGGTGCGGACGTCCACAGCCAAGAAGAGCTATATATATATATATAGTCATGGATTAGAATGTACTAAAATGGTTTACAAAGTTTCTTTTACTATTACTTCAAAATTAGAGTACGTAATACAATGGGTTAGGGTTTGTATCGGTGTCATTTTGGCCACGACTATTAATACAATGGGTTACAATGTCCGCCTTTGCTTAAAAAAAAAAAAAACCTTTGAAATTAGAGTACGTGTATAGCTCATAAAGTGTGAACTTCAACAACTAATCGAGCTCTAACATTAATCGTATTTCTTTCAAACGAAAGAGCTCTAGTCACCTCATAGTACTGGATTGCAATTCTTTGGCTAGATTATTAAGCATCAATGTACATGGCACGTCACTAGTATATAGAATAACTTTGTCACATATTTTGTAAATACCATGTAATTGTCTCATTTCAAAATCTATATTGTCACGTTGTAATAATGTCGATTTTTTCTTCATTCGCGCACAAATGTAATATTCTCTTTTAGTAGTTTCTCTTATCCGAATTAATTTTGACTTCTACGTCTCATTAGATAACTTTATGTCATGATCCGAACAGTTC
>NC_020491.1:6710398-6733224 GCF_000184155.1 Fragaria vesca subsp. vesca
GAGAGAGAGAGAGTCTCATTGTAAATATAGATAAATATACATATATAAATGTGTACCTCTGTATAATTCCTTGGTTTTTCAAGAATTTTAGTCCTGTATTATCGCCTGGGGTTCTGCAGAGAGGCAGAGAGAAACACCATGAGTCTCTTTGGTCTTAGAAGCAGGTAGGTACTTGCTATGATAATTAATGAGTTCAAAGTTTGGAAAATCTGATTCTGGTTTTTCATTTCATGCAATATATTCTCAAGAATGGATGATTAGACCAGAACGCGTATGGGTTCTGATGACTACCTACATATGCCTATTTATAATCCCTTTGGCTTTAGAATGATAACTCGGATTCCCTATCTTGCGAGGATATGGTTTTGCTTAGTTATGGACTCCTTTTTTGATAAGGAAATTGAAAGTAAAGTAGTTATTTACTGGTTTCGAGTAAGGATTGAAATTCACACTGGTGAGAAACTAATTCCGGTTGGACTTAGGAGACAGTAGAAAGAAATTGATGATCTTTGATGAGTAATTTAATGTTGAAGGCACACATTATCACAAGTTCAATTTTAATATTTTCATGTCATCAAATATATGCATATATATTTCAAATGTTACGAGTGGAGACTCGCATATAGCACCAACAGTGGAGGGAGAATGATCATTTTGGCGCTAGATGTTTTCAACTAGACCCTCCAATATCTCCTACCAGCTTCTACATCATTGCTCACCAAAAGTTGCTTCAATGTATGGCTGTATGCTGCATATTTTGGCGGTAGAGTTGAATTTGAATATTCAAATCTAGAGGCAATGAGCTAGGCGGTTGGGCCACGTGGCTAGGCGGAAAGGCTTTACGGCCGCATTTCCATAGAAATGACGGTTTCACTTAAACGCACCGTTTTGCACCCAATTAACGATAATCAGCCTACTGGAACACGCGCACTATGCACTCTATACTGGAAGCTCACGCGCATCGCATGACGGGGATAGTTGCCAGAGAAGCTGAGGCGGCAGCGACGGTGGTATCGAGACAGCGATGAAAGTCATAGGACATGAGGCGGGATGTGTAAACCACCTGCTCCTCTCCTTTTAATCATTCTGTTATGGAAAGATTTCCACAGCAAGTAACCGTGAGATGGACTGGCCTGGAGGGACTGGCCTGGAGCCAAAAATTAAAAGACCCAGATTTAGAATAGATCAAATGAACGTAATAATAGAACTTCCCCAGAAAAATGACTTAATCGGTTTCGAAGTCAACCTTCGTATATCAGAATTTGCTGGCTGCTGCGTTTCATGCTATAAAACAAAAGCATAAATACAATTCAATTAGAAGAGAATGAAAAGGAGGGAGATATGAAGGTTTACATGAGCAAATTTATACTGAAAAAACAAAACGGAAGATGATTGGAAGATGAACCAACCAACCTGAATCTTCAGCCTTCCTTGAAGCCCTAATGCAATCGTGCAACCCTGTTTTTTTCATAAGTCCACCTGTTTATTTCCTGCAAATGAGAAGTGACCTATTACACTCCATTTCATTCCGAGCAAGAACTACCATAAAATCAAATGAAGCCTGGCCAGTGTTATACAATGAACTAACTCTTCAATTTCAGGCCTAATATATGTCAATATAGGTGGTTGATATTAAAACTCAAATAAAACATCTTCCATTAATCAAAAACTGAGTTTGAGTTGAAGTTATTATTGTTGTCAAAGTAATGAAGATCACACAGATACTTCATTAGCTTTACTGTTTGAATATGATGAAACAAAATATCTGCGATATTTTGCATATTCGAATATTTGGCTTAGTGTGATGGAAGATCTATACCGATGGACACTGGCCTTCCAATTTTGATTTTATACATCACTGTGATGTACTCTCCCAATGTCACCATGATCATATCCAAAAACATAAATGCAAACTTTCAAAGTCTGTAATTGAAAGGTTTTGTGACAATACGAAATAATGGAGAATCACCTTATAGCTCTATAACACCAGTTTCTCGAGCTTTTACACAGACATCAATCATCTCATTTTACTTTATAATAAAAATATTCCAGTTTCAGTAATTAAATATCAGTTTTTCTATCCTTCTCTGCTAACCAAAACCACCAAAACACAGTTGAACTAAAGAAAACAATTACTAATAGAATCAAACCCCAATAGTGAAACATAGCTGCAAAACTAAAAAGAAAAGAGTAGTAAAAAGACATACCCTTGAATCATGTAGAAGGAAAAGAACACAGAGCTTCAAAACAGTAACCGACTCCCAGGGGCTTTGATTGGAACCTACAAAAACAGAAAAATATTGATAAGATTCGATGTAAAATCCAACTAACACCTTAATAAAATTGATATTATACTAACAGCTTGTTCAATCCATCACAACTATATTCTAATACTTTTGAAAAGGCTCCTTTCAATTTCCTTTACTATTTTCACAATGACAGGATCAATTTCTTCCTACATGTACCTGTCTACCTTCATGCATCAGTTGACTCGATCAATACTCCTACTACTAAGCTAGCTAGTTGGTTAGTTATCCACAAAGTACAGATATAATCACACCAGATTCATGACCTAAAAGTTTTGGTGCCTCATATCTCAGATTGAGTTCGTACTGTGTCCTTTCGAAGTTTTTATTTTTTGTCTTCTTCTCTTAATATTTTCATTTTCCTTAACTTATATAACTACTATACTGTTATGATTTTGTCATGCCTTACACCTGATTAGTATGGATTAATGATATAACACTAAGCAATGACATCATGACTGAAAAGGAAAGGTGCATACTTCCATACGTCTTTCTACAGAGCCAATCAAACCAAAACTTAGATTATCACCTCCTATGTAACTTAGCAACATGCGAACATGATTTCAAATAAATCAACCGATAAGATACATGTATTTAGATCCTCACATTAACACTGAAGTTTGGTTGGTATACATAAAGCCCTCTACTGGTTGCAATGGTTACCTGTGCAAGAAATAGACATCAGACAACATGATAAGCTAAGTTCACTTTTATGTCTTACTACTCTAGACGGAACTTAGGAATTTCCATCAATACTCTACTGTAAATGAAAATTGAAAGCCATTACTAAACCATATTTACAGAAAAATGAGTAATGAAAAGTATCCATTATTAGTTATTCACAGAAAGATGAGTAATGAAAAGTATCTATTATTAGTTCTACTTCTACCAATCGAAGTATAGATCCAGAGTATCCAAAACTCAAAAACTTTTTAATTGATTAAATTTTTTTCTTATAACAGATATGTAGATGATGGTGATATTGCAGTTAGTGCAACACCTTAAATATTAAGTTTTTATCTGAATCTCTCTACAGGGAAGATCCATACTTCTACAACATCCCTTCATAAAGCCACTCAAATATCTCCAACCACAATAAGCATCACATTTCTTTCCTTCAAATAAAAAACTAAACAACTTCAATACCGCTCAAACCAGAAATTTGTACACAAATTTCATTTGACAACTTTTAATTGAATCAGCTCTTATGCTTTTTTCTTTCTCTTAATGCTTTTAACTAAGAGCAAAATAGATTCTAAAGAGCAAAATAATTTTGGATCTGTGACTGAGTATTGGTTGAACATGGTGTTCCTCTAATTGTTTGATCTCTTATGTGTAATTTTTTGTGTTGTTTCTACTGCTGTGGAGTTTTTAACAATTCAACCAAATCAAAAGGTTACCTGGAGCTCAATCCCTCCAATATGACAATCCACTCCCCATCCCCATATTAACCCAATCTATGATAAGCAAATCCAATTCCTTCCCACACTTATCCGATTCTTAAAGAAAAGAAAAGAAAACCCAAAGCAATTGAAAATATCAATACGAATCTATAATCAAACAATCGATTACGCAGAGCGGAAGAAGTACCTATTTTGGTGTAGAGAAAGCTCCCCCTCGTGAGAACAGCAATCGATCGATCAGCCAACTGTAGTCTCTCCCTCTCTCTGAAATTATTTGAAGCCCTAAAACTAATCAAACACAAAACTCAGAGAAAGTGATCCTCACCCTACTAATCGCAGTTATATCACGCAGAGGGGTTCTTGGGTACCAAGAAGGCAACACACTGTTCAATCTAGGCTGGAAAGAGAGGGAAGATCGATGAAGGAAGCGACGAAAGAGATCGAGAGAGAGGAAGAAAAGGAAAACGGCGAGATGGGATGGAGGCCCAAGCCCAATTATAAAAAAACAGTAAGGCGGCGCGAGGCCGCATAATATTTAGTTCAATAGTACCACTGAGAGTTCAGACCTTCTCCATCACACCATGACAACAAAGGTAAGTTAAGTAAATTAAGGTACATCGATGACAAAAGGAATTAGAGCTGGACGAGCAATCCTTAGTCACCTTCTTATTCGATAATCGATACTGATCTCGTGAGGAGATCGATGCCTTATTAGTTAGTGCCACCAAAGACAGCCTTCAATCTCCTTGTCTCATGAGTGCTGATGAAAGTAGTGCGATTTATAAATTCAGTAGACAATGTGCTATTAAATAGTGAATTGTCCACCGTCTGAATATGCAGACTTTCACTACTGTAGCTAGCAAATGCAACGACTGGATTATATTTAGCACCTCCAATATTCACAAAGCCATGCAATAACGCATTAGGGATGACAAACAGATCACCACTCTTGATAACTGTCTGATAAACTGTGTTTGTATCCGACGAAATGAACGCGGCAATCAGTTTCCCTTTCACAAGAAGAAAGATCTCATTTGATCCGGGGTGTTTATGCAAAGGGACAACCCCACCGGGTGCCAAGTCTATACGAGCCATTGAAAGGCCAAGGCCGTTCAAAGAAGGAACCTCATTGTAGGACGCTACGGTAATTGTACCTCTGAAAATGTTTGAGGTATTACCGGCAACGCCTAGGCCCGAGTATACGAAATCATCTACCGTAACATTTTCAGGCCTTTTGCAGGAGTAGCCTGATGGATTAGAAGGAGCTGTGTAGTCTGCAACGCAAAAGTCTTGCACAGCAGCATAGGAGGTGGAGAGAATGAAAGAAAACATAAAGATGAAGAAAACTGCCATCTAGCTTTGATCAACTGTCTGGCTAGTTTTCGATGTGATTTGGTGAGGAACTTGGGGGGTCATATATAGTGGGGATTCACGGTATAACAATTAATGTAGGATTCACGTTAATATGTAATGAAGGTAAATGTATAAGATCGGGGAAATGGTAAATTTCGAGCTGCGACATATATGTGAATATGTATGTTAAGTTTTACTCAGACAACACAACAACAACCTCTCTTGCTATTTCAGAAACTGCATGGAAATGAACTTAGTTGTCGTTTCTCACTGCCGTAATTTGTTTGCATTAAAAATCAGTAGACCTTGATTTGCATGCAGGCAAACCCGACTCAGCTCTTGAATATTTGGATTAACCTTTGAATATTTAGGTAATGTTGTATGTTAGAATGGTAGGGATATCCTTGTCTGGTTTAATGTACAACATTAATGGGATACCATTGTCTAGATAGTTTAACTTACAATTCATTATAAGTTAACGTTAGGTAAACTGTATTTTTCCGTTCTCCATCAAAACAAGGAATGAAAAATAAGGGAAATGGATGAAGAAAGGAGCAAAAAAAAGCTTCTTTCTGAAACTCCAGGAACAACAATAAGAATCAGTTTCGTCACTTTCGTGAAGGTAAATCCAACCCTAGCTATTGATGAAACATCACTTTTTTGGCCCGTAGCTAAATTGGTGTTGAAGAAGATTGAAAAGGGGTTGGGTTCACTCAAATCATATTCAGCTTCAATCCCTTCGAGTGCCTCGCCTGCGCCAGCTGTCCTATACGGCGGCTACCGGCCGCTCAACACCCTCAGCTAGACTTACCGTAATGGAATCCCATATATACCTCCAAAGCCTCACCCCTGCATGTTCAATTTGCATGATTAGGTCGGAGCCTGAGAACGATACACCAACCGCGACGAGCGGTTTACCTGATATATATTGACACTGTAATAAACGCAAGAAGAAAAAAGTTTATTTCGTGTGACTGATCTTACCTTTTCACCCTCATAGAGAAACTATCGTATTATAGGAATCAAAGAAGTCAGCAAGGTACGTACATCCATTGTTTGCAGAATTGCTGCAAGATTTTGTTATAAACCTTATCTTTGAATTTTCTTTTGAAATGTGAAAACTACATAGGACATGAATACAAAACTCCTTAAAGAAGAAACCAAAAAAAAAAAAGAAAAAAAAGTGGTTTGAGACTTTGAGCTTAGACTTTCGAAAATTCTTCCACGCACCAAGGTGTAAGTGAACCGAACAACTAATATGCAATATATATTTTGATCTGGCCATCCACGTCGCATTATCATGTATGTATTCTAATACTGTTAATAAAACTAAAACAAAAAAAAAATAGTCCTAAGTGTTTCCAACAGAGAAGATCAGGACTTGAGGTCGAATACGAGGTAATCTTATTATGAGCGCTTAATTTGACCGGATAAAAAATGAAAATGAAAGGAAGAAATTTAAGGTCTCTAGTTTTCATTGGATATTCGCATATGGCTATTTGATGACTTACACATTAATGGTACAAGTGCACCTTGGTGCGTAGAATCCGCTCGTTAGACTTCCCTACCAAATGGAGGGAGGCATAGTTTCTAAACTATTAAGGGAACACCTCGTTTATCAATATATCTTCAAAGGCATCACTAAGAGATATCAATAACACAATAAAAATAAAAGCAGCCAGAATCGTGATTACAATCCAGGTCATGTCACAAGCAGACATAATGTGGCAGCTCCCGATAGAGATAAAGCCTGATATAAGCAATTAACTCTTCATATTCCGAAGGAAGTCCTTTTAAGTAGACAAGAAACAACTTCACCGTCCTCCATTGGACACCCGACTGCATGGAGGCTATTGACAATATTTTTCACCTTGTTGATGTATAAACGCATGCCAAAGGTATATACCTTTTTTCATCTTCAGATTTTCGAGGCGATCCTTAAGACGTTTGACGTGAGCTGTTGCCTCTTGAGCAAATAGGCGTTCAAAGATCAACCACAGAGCTCTTCCATTTGTGCATCCTAGTGCATGTTGGAGTAGAAGGTCTTCAGATAAGCTTTCATTGATCAAACCCAGGTGTAACTGGTTCTTCTTAGTCCAATGAGTATAAGCTTATTCAGTGCCACTTGGTGGACACAACTCTCTTCCTTCGGCGAGATCCAATATATCATGGAAATTGAGGATTGGGGTGATGAAGGATTTCCACAGCAAGTAATCGTGCGACCCTGTGAGTAACAGTGAGTTTGACTGGCAATCTGGCATAGAGATTGAAACTTGTTGAGGAGGTTGAGAGGTCGATGACGATGACATTAGTACGATAATCGTTTATGTGCAAAGACACCTAAAAGATAGAGAAGCATTTTATTCGGAGATTATCAATCTTCTAGGTATTTAACTATTTATAGAGAATTAGCACTATATATATTATCAGTTGAAAATAGAACTCGACTAGAATTAGGATTTATACTCCTCGATCCATACTAATCCCAGATTACTAGTTCAGCTAATAATCAAACCCCAGTCCCCAACTTGGTTGGATAAACTTAAATTCTTCGATAACAAACATTTATATTATTTCTATTCATAAAGAAGAAGAAAAACATTTATATTATTCCAGTAGGCATACAGCTAAGAGAAGCATATCATAATATCATCATTTTTGGTCCCATATATGCACATTAAAATTCCCAACTCAATCAGATGCTGAATCTGGTTCTTTATCTCTATCCTTGACTGATTGGGAGCTTCTCTTCTCATATCTCTTTTCTATTCTATCAATCTAAGCTAACACATATTCCCCATCATATTGTATAAATTATTTTGCTAATTAGAGTATACATATAGTCATGGATTAGAATGTACTAAAATGGTTTACAAAGTTTCTTTTACTATTACTTCGAAATTAGAGTACGTAATACAATGGATTGGAGTCTGTACGTATCGGTGTCATTTTGGCTGCGACTATTAATGCAATGGGTTACAATGTCCGCTTTGCTTCAAAAAACAAAAAACCTTTGTACGTGTATAGCTCATCAAGTGTGAACTTCAACAACTAATCGAGCTCTAATATTAATCATATTTCTTTCAAACAAAAGAGCTCTAGTCACCTCATAGTACTGGATTGCAATTCTTTGGCTAGATTATTAAGCATCAATGTACATGGCACGTCACTAGTATATAGAATAACTTTGTCACATATTTTGTAAATACCGTGTTATTATCTCATTTCAAAATCTATATTGTTACGTTGTAATAATGTTAGTTTTTTTTCATTCGCGCGCAAATGTAATATTCTCTTTTAGTAGTTACTCTTATCCGAATTAATTTTGACTTCTACGTCTCATTACATAACTTTATGTCATGATCCGAACAGTTCATATCCTAAACTCCTTTTTTGGGATGTTATTATATAAATATTTCTTAAAAAGATAAAGGGGGAAAATGGGGAATAATAGGAAGGAAATAGGGAGAATGAGTCAGGCAAGCAAGCACCTGGTTGGCAAATGGGAAAGAAAGGAAGACAAGGGCTCTCTGTCTCTCTAATTCTGAAATGTAAATGACAGACTGGCGTTAGCGAGGTCAAGCAGAGAGAGACTGTCTCTCTCTCTCTCTCTCTCATGTATATATAGATAAATATACATATATAAATATAGAGGTGTACCTCTGTATAATTCTTTGGTTTTTCAAGAATTTTAGTCCTGTATTATCGCCTGGGGTTCTGCAGAGAGGCAGAGAGAAACACCATGAGTCTCTTTGGTCTTGGAAGCAGGTATGTACTTGCTATATATGATAATGATTTCAAAGTTTGGAAAATCTGATTCTGGTTTTTCCTTTCATGCAATATTTCTCAAGAATGGATGATTAGACCAGAACGCTTATGGGTTCTGATGATATGTCGAAACATATCTCACATCTGATTGATTAGTCCCTGCATGCTTTCTTTGTAGCATTATAGACTCATGCCTCTGTTACAATGAGCATCAATTAGAAAACGGAATTTACATTGATTTATATATATGATTGCTCATTGCAATTTGAATCAGGAAGGTTTAGATAAAGATGTTCTCTTTAATATGGTTTCTTGCTTTTAGAAGACAAAATCCATACTTTGTTCTCCTGTTGATTTTGGAAGATTTGATCTTTCTTTTTTTCATCATTCAGAAATCAAAAGACATTCCGGCCTAAAAAGAGTGCTCCATCAGGAAGCAAGGTTGGTGTTACATACTTTTTTCTTACCCTTTTGTTTATCAAAGGATATGTCTTCTGTAGCTGTTGTTAATATGTATTGTAAAAATGCAGGGTGCTCAGCTCCAACAACATATTGATGCTACTTTGGGCAGTGGGAACCTTAGGGAAGCCGTGCGTCTGCCCCCCGGAGAAGATATAAATGAATGGCTCGCAGTGAACAGTAAGAACTTTGAATCAATAACCTTCTGAAATTGAAGATCATCAGAACCATGATATATACATAAATGTGTTACTTTCTGTGAAAATTGTGATTGCAACATATGGAGCTTGTTTCAAATCCACTCTTTTTACTGCAGCTGTTGATTTTTTCAACCAAGTGAATATTCTGTTTGGTACTCTCACCGAGTTCTGCACGCCCGTCAATTGTCCAACAATGTCTGCAGGACCAAAGTATAGTTCTTGATCATCTCAATTAAATCATCTTTCTAGTTTAGGTTGTTAAGCCTATGCATTTGATGGCAAGTCTTGATTACCAATCTTCCTCCCTTTTTGTAGTTTGTGCCTTTGTTTCATCTAAGTGCTCATTTTGGTTCAACTTTACAGGTATGAGTACAGATGGGCTGATGGTGTTAACATTAAGAAACCAATAGAGGTGTCTGCTCCAAAATATGTCGAATATTTAATGGATTGGATTGAAGTTCAGCTAGATGAGGAATCAATATTTCCTCAAAAATTGGGTAAGCAGACATTCTTGATAAAACTAAGCTAAGCATTTTACAGGAACCAGCTTATAATGCACCTTATGTTGTTGCAGGGGCACCATTTCCACCAAATTTCATAGATGTTGTCAAGACCATCTTTAAGCGAATGTTCCGTGTTTATGCGCATATATATCACTCTCACTTCCAGAAAATTGTGAGTCTGAAGGAAGAAGCTCATCTCAACACTTGCTTCAAGCACTTTGTTCTCTTCACTTGGGTAAGTTACCCTTGCTAAGAAATACAATACACATACATTCACGTATGTATACAGGCGTTTGTATTCATTTCGATTGCATTGTTTTCTATGATGCAGGAATTCAACTTGATTGACAAAGGAGAGCTTGCACCTCTTCAAGACCTTGTTGACTCTATTCTACAGCCAAAGTGACAGTAGATCTTTTGTCTGCAATTTTTGTCCTTTGAGACCGTAATGAGTGATACGCAGGTTTTGACAGCTTCTGCTTAGCCCTTGTAATTTTGTCAAATGAGATGCCAACAAGCACCCTCTCTCTCTGTTTCTCTCTGTCTTCCTTGTAAGGACCAACCCCATAGTTTATTCTTGAGAATCAAAAGAAGAAACTGTTTCTGGTTGTAATTTTCAAGTGATTGAATTACAACTCCATAAACTGTTTGTTTGTTCTGGTTATCCATAAACTGTTTGTTTAAATCTGCCTAACTCGCTAGTCATGGAAGGGAAGAAACCTTTTTCTGGGTGTAAGTTTTCAAGTGATTGAATTACAACCCCATACTTATCAAATTCACCGATGGTTTCATTTAGAGAAGCCAATTTGTGGCCTAATGAAGGACAATTATGTTGTTGGTGCTTTATGTTGGTGAATAACAATTGAAAAAACAGGAGGAGGTTCACCTTGACAGAAGAGAAGGATTCCTCAAGTCAGCCAGAAGAGCTTGATGTATGAAATGGAAAAGCAAACTGCAAGAAAATGGATACTCTTTGAATTACAATTTCATATGGTTGCAAAATACATTCCCTATCACATTCTCAGTGCCTTGTATTCCTATCATATTCTCAAAAAAGAAAATTAAGAATCAATAATTTGCAAAACCAAACAGCAGCGTCCTCTAATTGTAGTGGTACAGTAGCAATGAGGTTATCTATTCACGGTATCAATTTTTACTTTCCAGTAGTTCTGGAAAAATGATATACACCGGACTTCGGTCGTGACACTCAAATTAGAGAACTTCCGACTTTTCTTGCCTTGAATTCCACAACTGCTCCCGGGATTGTTTCTTCTCTTCCAAATGAGCATGTGCACTTGCCAATCAACCTACTGTTTGCAATTGGAAAATTCAGATTGCATTGCCCTGCCAATATTTCTGAAACAACGGCAACACATAGCTTGAGGTCTGTACATTTGGCTGAGCTTACAACATCATACAATGCAAAACTGTTAGCCGGCCTCTACTATCTCGATCTTGTTTCACAAATACAGCCCGGAAAGGGATTTGCGTAGAAACTCTCTTCCAGCTTCGGAAACTCTCCAGGTTCCCTCAGATATGGAGACCCATCTCTGTCATGGTGAAGCTTCTTTACCTTGGAACTAAACTTCTTCCAAGAGATTTTTCCTTGGTCTAAATCATCAACAAGTTTTACAAAATTCATCCTGCATCAACAATGAAATGACGATTATTTACTGCACTGAATGAAAGAAAGGTTAAACAAAACAATCAATAATGCCAAAACAGAGAACAAGGACGAGGTATGAACATACTTGTCTGGACTGATGGTCTTCTTAAAGTTCTCAAAGCGCCTATGACCTTGAACTGCTTTTGCCATGTTTCCATCATATGTATAAAGAAAAGCATCACTCTCCAAGGCCACAACATAGTCTATACCAGCCAACATGTTCTGATGATTCTTAAATGGACTCAGCTCTTCTTCTGTGGCGAGAGTAGAATGGGAGAAGATGTTTGGGAAGTCATTCTCAAGATGTTGCATACTACCATTCCCATAAGCTTCACCAGCTACCAAATAAATCCTGGTGTTTGATGGAAAACCCAGCCCTCGGAGCAAAAGTGAAGTCTCCCTAGGGGTCAATGGGCAACCACCAAGCAACCTTCGCTCTGTCCCATTAATCTCTTTCTCCTTCCAGTGGCTGACTTCATAGCGCATTCTGCGTAGTTCGTCATCCTCTTCTGCTGTCAAACTATGACTACAGCCCGTAAATGCA
Source organism: Fragaria vesca subsp. vesca (assembly GCF_000184155.1). Classification (NCBI taxonomy): domain Eukaryota; kingdom Viridiplantae; phylum Streptophyta; class Magnoliopsida; order Rosales; family Rosaceae; genus Fragaria; species Fragaria vesca. Next base: position 6,722,601 of record NC_020491.1, read on the forward strand.
AGCATATCCTTCTCATACCTGTAATAAAATTTGGAGTTACAAACTGATATAAATGGATAGAGACTAGTCTAAACATTTGCAGGACTCACCCTCCTTATCAAAGAAAAGAAGTATAAACCTACTATTCCAATGAAAAGTATTTACTGCAAGCCCATTTCATCTCTGCAAAGATGACTCACACATTATTAATCTAAAGTTACAAATACTTGCCTCAAGTGGAGAGCAAGGTAAGGACCTCCATTCTGCCTCATTCCAGAAACTAAGGTTTTTCCAAGTTGTTCTATTGGAGCTGAATATTTTAATGCCCTGTAATTCACACGACACCTCAATCTTTGAATGGAACTTGGGAGGTCATTGTTGGAAAGCCGAGAATCAGTATGAGTGAGATAGACTGCCGTGTGCTGCTTCAGCAGTGGGAGGACCTCTGACTTGTAATAACTTGCCTGGCCAGAATTACACATACCAGCTGAAAACAGTTAATTTGAGAAATGGTAATAAATGCCATTAGATAAAGTTGGGAAATTAGAGAGAAGTGCATCCACTAATACGCATTGCAAAGGTACATCTGTGTATCTAACAGGCTGGCGGGGTTATATGTGTGCCTAACAGGCTTGAAACAGTGTACACAGACAGAGCTGTGTGCAAAGAGAGCACATCTCCCATCCTTAATGATTGCCCAATTCATATTCCTCCCACAATATGAAAGGAAAATGCTTATTACTTTATATAATAGCTTATGTTCACCTTAGACCAAGATATTGGTGTCTTGTTGAAAGGTTCAATTCCTGCATATTCAGGTGGTAATGCCTCAACTATGTGGATATCATCCTTTAATGTCTCAATGAAGTGTTGCCAATCAAAAAGATCTTTAAAGCCACTGCAAGGAGATAAGAAGAAATTAGCTCGGAGTACATGAGCGGAAAGGAATGTGACCTGGAGCGCATAAACACCATATGAAACTTTTAAGTACGTCAATCCATTTGCACAAGAACAGAAATAAACCAACCTGTCATCAGCCCAGTAGGAGGTGTGATCAAGCGAAGGTAAGACAAGTGTTGCCTTCATAATCTTAGCAACAGCAACCATATCACAAATCTGCATTCTAAAATTTTCATGCATCAGACTAAAGTCTATAATAGTAGATTATTAACTAATGTGGAAAATTAAAGTGTACAATAGCCAGACCCCAAATCTCATCTGATTCAAGCCACCGTTGGCATTTATAAGAATGTAACCATTGGTCTTTGGATCTGGCTCTGCCAAAAAAGTGAAAGTAAGAGATGAGAGAATGAAAACCTCATGCTAAAAAATCTACACAGAGGCAGGTTGGATAAATAACAGTGATATACAGAGAGAAAGATAGGTGCAAATGCCCATAATATCTTGTGTAACACATTGTTGTGAATTATACCAAAGAAAGTTACATACTTTTGTGGCTTTTTGGATGGTCAATGCACTGACTGTAATTTGCACTGTTGGGTCGGGACCAGATACCTGTCCACTGAACCAGAAGTGAATATCACAAATGAATCAAAAAATGAGAATAGAGAAGCCAACAAGATCAAGACATAAGACTTAAGACTTACTTCAGCTCTGTTCTCTCTACCAACCACACCAGACGCCACCATTTTCAGAGTCCGTTCTACATCACTTCCTCCGTCTCTATACCCATAATCATGAGAGCTTTCATCAATCCGATTTGAATGAGTCATGGACCCAGAATTATCCTAATTAGAAGATTGCAAACATTTAGGATTAAAAAAAAAACATAAAATGCGTATAAGCATGAAATGCAAGAGCACAAAGATACTCGAACACTCAGCATTTGTCTACAAGTTATCAATTGTAATGACAGATCAAAACTATCATTATACATACATAAAGACAAAATTCTAAAAGTCCACATCTACTGAGAATACTAATTATGATTCATTTGAATCTCGGAACATGCTAAATGTGAATTTGGGAGCAGGGTCAAGAGTTTATCTATGCTCATTTTCGATGCAGTTTTCCCATGTACTCTACTATATGCAAGGAAACAGGTTCTACAAACTAAAACCAGGTTCAATATATCCATTCAATCCAATGAAAACTAATAAAGCAGCTACATTGGGAACTCTCCCACCTCTTTTTTAACAGACACACATGAATATTCCAATCTATATGCACTAAAATCATTGGCTGATACTAAAAATCTAAACCAAGCAGTAAAACAAAAAAGTTAAACTTTAATGCAATAGTTATCATAGAGAAGCAACAACACCAACCTGATTGGAGCTTGCAGTTTCAATAGCAGATCCAAACCAACCAGTAGCACAAATCTTAAGAATCCCCAGAAACAAACACACCCCACAAAACGCAAAGAACATCCAATGCCCAAGTCTCTTCCTTTCCCTCAACCCCATCTCCACCACCACCGCCTCAATCGGCTTCCTCAGAAACCCTCTCACCGCCGCTCTCTGCGTCACGTGGCCGCCGCCGCTCTGCGTCACAAACCCCTCGCCGGCGCCGCCGATCTCGGATCTCGGCGAGTTCATCTGCAGGTCCACCTCGTACTGCGTACTGAACCCGCCGCCGGCGATCCCGCCGTCGTCATTGTTGGCGGCGGCGGCGGCGGAGGAGGAGGAGGAGAAAGGGTTGCGCTTGAAGGAGTGGGCGCGGCGGGTCATGGCGCCGGAGAAGCGCGGGGAGTTGACGCGCTGGGAGACGCCGCCGTCGGCGGAGGTGGAGGAGTGGAGGTGGTGGTGGTGGCCCATGACCGGAGAGAGAGTGAAACGGTGCGTTTTATAGAGTGAGTGGAATTGAAGACGAGCATTGATGAATGGGATTGGGGTGAGATCGCATAGGATTATAAAGGCGCTGCCTGTTTGAGCTCTCAAAGTGAAAATGTGAGAGATAGAGTCTGAGATTGATTGAATTTGAGAATGGTGGATTTTGGGGTTTATTTAAATTGGGGATTTGATGCTGACACTTAAATGCTTGCAAATTTTGTTTTTTTTTTGTTTTTGGAGGGGAGTGGTGGATTGGCCATGTCTAGGCACGATTCCATTTCTGTAAAAAAAGCTATGGAAGGAAGGAAATCAAATAAAACTGTTTTTTCTATGATTTCCTTTTATAAAAAACGAAAATTGATGGTCAAGTGATGTGTGTAGTAACATAAAAGAACTATCGACACATAACATAACAACGTTCATGAACTTATTAGGACTGGATTCAACGCAACGGTCGTATATGCATTCGTGGAGTTCAAGATTGATAATCTTGAAGTGATCATGTGATTGATGAGTTATTGCCTTCAGACAAGATTGAGAAAATTTGGTAAATGTAATCGGCCATTGATAATTAAAATGTTAAGCTTTCTTGATTTGTTCATACATTATTTGTTTTTCCTTTAGAAACAACAGCTCGTATATGAATATTACACCAAAAGGGAAGATTTTTGTCCTAGAGAAAATCTGTGTTGTGGTTAGTTATAAACTTTACAAGGGTCCAAATATTTCCAAATGGAATAGAAAGAAGCAGCCTGGATTTTTCTTAGGACGCGTCTTGAGAAATTTTGATAAATAACCTCTTTTAGACCATTGAGTTGATTTTTGACCATGTTTTTTCAAACTATTTGAAAAATAACCATATAAGGGGATCAAAAGTCTCAAATACCCTTATTTAAATTTCTCTCGTTTTATCCAACCTCTATCATTCGTTTATTTAAGATCAAATTCAAAAACTGAAACACACAAAATATATTCCTTTCATCTCCTCCGCAAGGGCTTTTGTTCAGATCTCTCGTGTAGTCATTATTGTCCAAGACTCTATCTAGTTGAAAGTGTAACATGTATATTTGATTTCATTGTCTCATATATGGCTTAACTTGTAATTGTCGAAAAAAATCAATAGTCCGTATACAAAGTCTGCAAATCAAGATGTATGCTATGAATTTCCAATTTCTAAATTGGTTCGTAGTGCAAAAAGTAATATTGACACCTCATGCATGGATTGTACAGAACCTGAGATTTATGTTATCAATGTCTTCTCTTCATTATTTTAATAAAAGGAAGTTCATCAAACAGTTAGAAGGTATAAGACTTCACCACTAGATTCCATAGTAATACCAGATCATAAAGAAAAGTGACCAAGCACTCAAGAGCTCATTAGTCAATGCTAATATCAGTTTTCTCTCTTATTTGAGGGAGAAAAACAAAAATAGCTTCAAATCTTTCATGTACAAGCTTCGTTAAGCATGTTCATCATTCGTATCATTAAAAAGCCCTCCCATAGGAGTGGCATACTGACATGTCTATAAATTTCTAGCCAATATACTACACTTTCGCCAAATGCAAACTCTTCAGCCATTTAACTTTTTCCAGAGGGACGCGAAACAGCGTCATCATTATCTGGGAAACAAAAACAACTCATTGTTTGCAACCCCATATGCTAATGTCTTATTGCTAACTGATGTCAATATATATATATATATATATATCAATTATTTGGTATCAATGAGCTTAAGCCTTTATAATATATCACTTTAATTAATTACTGTATCAAGTTAACCACGTTATGCAACAAATTGGTCTTGGATGATTTTTTTTCAGGGATATGAAGGGAGGAAAGCACGAGCAAAAATGAAGAAGATCAAGCAATTTACAGATAATGAGAATTGCAAATGTTAAAAAGAAAATAAATTACACAAATGTAAATGAGGATAATTGGGACTTTTGATCTCTGTATATGGTTATTTTTTAATAATTTATAAAAACATGATTAAAAATCAACTCAAATGCCTAAAAGAGGTTATTTATTAAAATTTCTCACTCGTCTTCTTGCTGATTGAATTATTTGAATGTCTTTGTATATGCTAATGTCCTCTAGTGGAACACGTCACAAGTGAAACATGTACATCGAAAGCAGCCTTACTATAAAGGAATCAAAATTTAGATCTATAAATTAGACATTTGTCGCATCTCTACGAAATTACTATTATTGTTGGCTTTTTTCTCTTAGACTTGTTGTATGATGTAAACTCCTAACACCACCAGAACCTGCAAGTCAATATGAAACTAATCGAACGACCTACACTCGTCTAAAACAACTTTAAAGACTTGAAGTCTTCAAACAGTCTTGAAGGGTGACTATACAACAATTTTGGTCTTAAGAGTAGATAAAAATGTCTTATAAAAAAGAATAGATAAAATAATACAATAGAGTAAACAAGAATTCCGCCTACTTAATCTTATTTTATTAACCTCTTGATCTTATTTTATTGGATACATATGTTCTAAAATTCCCTTCAACATGTGAATATAGTGCAAAATTGGATGCATGAATATTACCTGTGGGTTGAAAGTTGTCTAGTTTGAATGCAAGCTATGGGTACATTACCCTATTGGAGCCAACAAATCCTGACTTTTCCTCATGGCATGCGCTGCTGCCTATTAGCTAACCAAGCCACCTTCAGAGCTCAAAGTCATCATTTGCTTCCCAAATTTCTCTGTTCACAGTTTGTGTTTTCAATTGCGGTGGGGGACATGTTCCTAAGTTTGGGCTGGAATGCACATTTGTGTAGTGATTACTTAGCTGTTATGAACATGAAGAAGCTGTGAGTCCGAGTCTTCACTATGCGGTCTATGTCTCATAATCAAACATAAAAAGCTTAAAATTTTAGATACATTAAATACCGTATAGAACGGTTTTTATGATTATGTCTCGTTTGAAGTTACCATTCAAAGTTAGATTTTAACAAATTCATGTCAACGCTTCACAAACATCATCCACTACGTTTTTACATCACTCCAGGAGGGATAATGCCTTCTCAAAGAAGGAAATGAAAAAAAAGAAGTTGAGAATGAGAAGAGGTATCTGTTTGAGAGGAAGGGTGGAAGGGGCACAAAATATGGCGGGAAAGAAGAAACTAGTAAAATCCCAATTAAAACACAGTAATCAAGATTACTATCTCCATTAATCTCTCTATTAAAAAATCCAATATAAATTTAACCTAAACCCAAAAGAGTGTCCTTTTACTTCTTCTTTGGTTTCTCCGATTCTCTCCCCACACTCCATCACTAACCGCCATTTCGCGCCATTTCTGATGACGGTCCTTAGATCGCGTGAGATCGCCCCGCCCAAAACGACGTCGCATCCCCCCAAAACGCGGCCCAAATCAGACCCACCCACCCCAGCCGTTACTACTCCTACTACTACTACTACTACCACCCCAGCCGTTAATTCCACATCCTCCTCCATATCCCAAAACCCTAACCCTAATTCCAATCCCAATCCCAAGCCCAGCGATTCCGGCTCAATACGGCGGCGGAGTCTCCGTCTCGCTTCGAAAACCCCCGATTCCGCCGCAGAGAGGAATACCCAAATCGGCGAAGTGGTTGTTGATTTGTTCGGAGAGAGGGTTACGGCTATGGGAGATGAGAAAGGGGCTGAGGACTTGAAATTGGGTTCTGGGTCGGACTCTGTGACCCGATTGAGTGGGAAAGGTTCGGGCTTTGGGGATGAGGAGAAGGGTTTGAGTGAATTAGGGCTTGGTGGTGATTTGGGGGTTTCTGGGGATAATGGTAAGGAGGAAGAGAAGAAGAGGAAGCTGGACATTGATATCAATTTGCCGGCTGCGGAATGTGAGGAGGAAGATGGAGGGAGTAGGAGCTTTTTGAGCTTGCGATCGGGGAAGAGAGTTGCGAAGAGAGGAGGGGATGGTGGTGGTGGTGGTGGTGGTAATGGGGAGTGGGGGAGTGATTTGAGTGCTGAGAAGAGTGGTGGTGTGAAAGGGAAGGGGAAGTGGGGTGAGATTAGTGTTATTGATGTGGTGGTGTTGGATTCGGATGAGGAAGATGAGAGGGTTATTGATGTGGTGGTGTTGGATTCGGATTCGAATGTGTTGCAGAGTGATGTTCCAAGTGGGGGGAGCTCTGAGGGGAAAGGGAAGAGGAACTTGAGTGATGTAGTTGAGGATTCGGAGGATGGGATGAGTTCCGGTGAGAATGGTGGGGGTAGAAGGAAGTTTAGCAGACAAGAAAAAGGGAAGGAGAAGTTGATTGGAGGAGCTTTGTTACCGAATGATTTTGACAAAGTGGAATTGGATTTCTTGGGAATAGGAGCATTGAGTGAGTTGAGTTCGATGCCCAATGTGGTGTTGAGTGAGTTGAGTTTGATGCCCAATGTGGTGTTGAGTGAATTGAGTTTGATGTCCAATGTGGTTCCGAGTCCTGCTCAGGTAGGGGAGAATGTAGCAATGCAAGAGCAGGTGCAGGCGAGGAACACTAATGCAAGAGAGGAGGGAAGAGACAGGAATCAATACATGGAACGGTTTCGGGACATAGCCAGGCAAAATGCTTCTCGCTTTGCTCGTTTCGATCCTCGAGAGGAAGAGGAGAATGATATGCCTCCTCAGGTTGATGTGGAGCTAGAGGATGAAGATTGGCCTGGTCCATTTTCTACTGCGATGAGGATTATGAGAGATGGAGCAGAAAAGAATATGCAAGAGCACAGTGCATCTAAAGACAAGACCAAACCAGCATTGGTGAAGTGGGTTCCCAAGCGTCAGGAACAGGATCTTGCAATATCAAAGAATTTGATCCCCTCATTGCAGGAGTTGTGTTTGTCTGTTCTTGCTAAGAATGCCGATGAAATAGTTTCACTTGAGAGTGTTCCAGATGCTTTGAGGCACCAGCTCAGTCATCTGCTCTGTGATTCTAGAAGAATGAATACTCATTTTTTCGAACTTCTTGTTCAAGGATCGCCAACAGAGGTTCGCTTAAGGGATTGCTCATGGTTGACAGAGGAAGAGTTCACAAAATCTTTTCAGCTCTGCGACATTACCAACTTAACAGTATGTTCTCTTATTGGTTGTTGTTTTACTTTCCTGTATAATGCTCCTTGGTATTTAGTATAAGTCCCCTGAACTTGATATATTTAAAGCTTACTGTCTGCTGCATTGGATCATAGTATTTGAGGGTAAAGCTATTTATGTCGTACTGAATCTACTTATTTCAGGAATTGCAACTAGTATATTATAACACTGATTCCCTTAATTCTAATAATTGCTCTATTCACTTGTCTATCATAGATTGATGCTAGTTAATGGCAACCTAAGCAGTTCTCAATCAAGTCTGTAGAATGGATCTGTTTATGGGTTATGTTTTCTTGTCAGTTGTCTCTGAAGATGAATATGTTGATAAGTTTGAAAACATGCTTCTCGACCTGCATCCATGTTAACGAAAGGATTAGGTTCTTGTTTGTGGCCGTTTTTGTTGCTTTCTCAGAAATGAGGGATTTACTTGTTTACTGAATGCAGACTCACAGCTTCTTGTTTACTTTTCACTGAATATTTCTTTGTTCTTCTGTGAAATTAGGTACTACAACTTGACCAATGTGGGCGCTGTCTGCCAGATTATATATTGAATTCTACCTTAGCTCGGTCAGCCAATTGCTTGCCCTCTTTAGTTTCTTTATCCCTCAGTGGTGCATGTCGTCTTTCAGATGTTGGGTTAGGTGCACTTGTCTCTTCTGTCCCTGCACTAAGATCTCTGAATCTCAGCCAGTGTTCCCTTCTCACTTCCTCAAGTATCGACACTTTAGCTAACTCATTGGGATCATTGCTGAAGGAACTATATTTAAATGATTGCCAAAGCATTGATGCTATGCAGATTCTACCTGCCTTAAAGAAGTTTGAACATTTGGAGGTATTGTGGCTGCCCGGCATTGAAAATGTTTGTGATGATTTTATTAAGGAGTTTATTTCTGCTCGTGGCCACAATTTGAAGGAGCTTAGTTTGACTGATTGCATGTAAGTTTGTACTCCATGTCAACACGTCTCCATGTACAACTTTCCAAGAATTATGTTTCTGTCATCTTTTATTGTAGTTCCATTGATTTTATGTTGAGATTCTACTTATGATGGTTGTTTTGATTTGCTGCAGAAATTTAACAGATTCATCTGTGAAAGTCTTAGCTGAAACGTGTTCTGGGTTATGTGCGCTTGACCTATTTAACTTGCATAAGCTGACAGATTATTCTTTAGGATATCTTGCAAATGGCTGCCGAGCAATTCAAACATTAAAATTTTGTCGCAATTCATTCAGGTGTTACCCTAAGCTATTATTTCTTGTGCGCTTTTAAGTGGTCATTGTTTTCTACATTGCTGCAATATTAGTATTTATGCTTTTGTTTGGATAAGTCCATAGACTTTGTAGATAGTTTTTAGTTGCATAGTCCTTCAAATGATTTTCCTGGCTTTGCTGATGTGACTGGGAAAAACATTGATACTGCACACTTTAAATTATGTCCGGATGATATACTAATGGATCTTTTTTGTTTTTGGCGTGACAGTGATGAAGCTGTTGCTGCATTCCTGGAAACTTCTGGAGAGTGTTTGAAAGAACTTTCACTAAATAATATCACGAAGGTAAGCTATGTTCTTCATCTCTCTATCACACACACAACATGCCCACACACTGTCAATTATCTGTTTGTTTGACAATTTCATAAACCAAAGCTGAGGTTTGACTATTATACCACTTGATTTAACTGTAGCTCTTGGGTTGAATGAGTATGTGTGAGCCTGGTTCACATAGCCAGAACTAGATGTCCTTAGATTATGATTATGGACTGGGTTGTTCTTTTCAGGTTGGTGACAACACAGCCATATCACTTGCCAGACATTCAAGGAACTTACATTGTCTGGATCTATCTTGGTGCCGGAATTTGACAGATGAGGCCCTGGGTTTGATTGTGGACAGCTGCCTATCTCTGAAGATGTTAAAACTGTTTGGATGCACTCAGGTATGTACCAAGCATACAACCGCCGTGATTTGTGTCACTATTTTGACTTGAAATCTCTAACATGCTGAAATGAAATGTCTTTCATAAGTGTTGACCAAACTTTATACACTGAGATTTCATATAAATAATAAGTGGTACTCCTTGCAGATTACAGACTTGTTCCTGTCTGGCCACTCAAATCCTGACGTAAAAATCATTGGCGTGAGAATGACTCCAATATTGAAAGATGTTAGGGTGCCTGATCCTGCAGCAGGTCCATTACATTATTCAGCAGTCTTCTAAATCTATAGCTTTTGTAAAGTGAACCCAATGCTTTTCGTGCATGTATGATCCAGAATAGGTCGAAAGATCAGGATTTTGTAAGCATTTTCATATCAACAAAGTGGAATTACTTCATTTTGAAAGATCAGGAATCTGATGACCTATTTCTAGTTTTGGTGGTTGGACCTTTTTTTTAGTAATGCCTTAACCTCTTTTAGCCTTTACTAGGTGATGCCCGCGCGTTGCCGCGGTTTGCAATGCCGGATATTAACTACCGCAACTGCTTCTGTTTTGTTCAATATTGTTGTTGTTTGATATGCCGATAGAATGCAGCAATATCACATAGGTGATGGACAAACTGCACTGACTTGGACAGTGATAAAAACCTGAAAATATTGCGAGTACATGGTGAGTACATTGACGACCATGTCCATCTCAATATTGTGATTTTCTAGCATTATAAGTGGAAATAACAGTTTGCAATTGTAAGTATATATAAATTGGTACGGAAGGACATTTTTTAGCAAGACACGAACCAATTTTCATATGTACATGGACATCATAGTAGGTGCCATTA
>NC_020491.1:6736901-6773988 GCF_000184155.1 Fragaria vesca subsp. vesca
CATGCAATATTGAAGAGTTACAAAAAAATTAAGAAAAAAGTAATTTATAAGAATTCCGAATTATCTTTATAGAAAAGCCTTGATAGAAGACATGAGAATACCTGTACATTTAGGTTCTGCTTTAAATACCTATACGATAACCGTCATTTGAATCAGTTCTCTCCAGGAATTAACCCTGACGCACCCAATTCTTCCTATAACACCCCATGAATTAGAGGGATTCAATAAAGCCAAACAGTTGGGGCTTGGTAACACACATGATATACAAAAGGTTATGAAACTGAAAATTGGGCCGTTAGCCTAAGAAGATAAGAAGATTATAAATCCGTGTCCTCCTTAGCGAAATGTTCAACCATATGTGGTTCTACACATAGTCTAAGTTGCTCATATACACAACTATTTTGCAACAAACAGACAATAATGAGGTCTGTTTTTTTTAGTTATGGCTAATCCAAACTCATTATTATGATTAGTGAAAGATCAAGAATAACACCAGGCAAAGCTCATCAAAAGCAAATGCCCCTGCCCTCTTGTCCTCTTCACCACAATTTCAATAACTGATACGGTATAACTATCATATGAAAAATAATAACAACATGAAAACCCATAATGAAAGAAGATCACCATATGAATCCATAATAATAATAATAATAATAATAAAGAAATAAACCACAGCAAAGCTCAAGATCAATACTTAACTCTTATATCACGCATGAAGACTGAAGCCTCCTTCACTTGGCTCACCATGGCTTGAAAGAAAAATTAAAGTACATGGAGATAACGTTGTCATTAAGGTCCTTCAACACATTGATAACCTCACCTTTGGTCAATGTTGGTTGTTTGCACAGAACCAATAAGCCAAGTAAGAACTACACCACCAGTAATGGGACTAATAAGCACATTAGCCTGTCAAGCAAGAATTTGAAAATTAGGCTGTTTAGAAAGTAAAATAAATGTACTCATGTATAATTTTCATTAGACTGAAATCATAGCATTCATTCGAAAACCCACTACCCAGATTCGTACCCTTCCTCCCCAAATCAAAACCCAATAATCTCTCATATTACCTTTCACGATTTCCTGCAGAAGAGCAACCCAAACCCTTCACTCTCCATTTGCAAGTCCAACAGACAATCATGATTTGTCATGTACATTCCTGAAAACAAAAACAAAAGGCAAAAAAGGGCAAACCAAGCACAAACGGTATCTAAGTTATCAATTGAGAACCAAACTGAAAACCAATTACCCAAATCCATGTTCTTCCAGCTTGCCCCGGGTTTGATCTGAACATGAGAGAGAGAAGCTTGGGCACCTTTTGTCAACGACAGCAATAGCATCGTGCGCAAGAGATGGAGAGAGCGAGGTCCAAATGCGTGGAGAATGGGATTAACCTCAAGATGAGACACAGAGCAGCTATGTGGAATAAAAAGATCGCACCACGTGGAAACAACATGCAGCATCCCAACATGTGGAAGGTGATGGCAGTTGTGTAATTAATGGAAAACCGGAAGCAAAAACGACTTAACCCAAACTGGGGCAGAAACACAATTAACCTAAACTTAGGGTAAAAACATAATTCACTAAAGATATGAACAGTTTTATTCCCTTCCTGCTATAGTATATAGAAAAATGCCGAGAAATCTTGTTACTTGGGAAACCAGTCGGTGAATATTGGAAACACAATGATATCGGACTGTCTTGAGAAGAAATTCTGGGGATTCTTTACCTGCTTCTGCTTTTTATGCAAGCAGTTTATCAGAGATGGATTATTCATTATGAAAGGAATGTAAAATAGCCACCTTACGAACTGTTAACTTTATCTTTTCTTAAATAAAAAAGGGAATAACGACCACCCAGGCAAACAGATGACGCAGGACCCTGTGGGAAACCAGTAAAGTGAAAGTAGAAATGGGAAACCAGTAAAGTGAAAGTAGAAAGGAATCTGGACTGTTTTTAAAATCATTTTTCTTTTGCGGGGAGAAGAAGTAAGAATCATTTCCTCAATTATTAAGGCCAAACCTTAAACTAAACTAGAACTACAACTGCTTCTGATTATTGATGTTGTAGCTGAAGTACATCATAGTCCAATGGCACTTCCAGACATCACACAATTAGCAATAGATGTTGAGCAATAGATGTTGAGCAAGGTCCTAGTACTGTTGCTGCTCAAACCTTGTATCTCAGAACTGGTGGAAACCAATCTTCTGCAACAAGGACTATGCCAACCGGGAATGAAAGTTCTGCTGAAGAATGTAAGTGTCTGATTTACTTATCTTTTGTTCTTTCTTGTTTCTTCCAAACCCGTGTTTGTGCTTTAGCTGAACTCTTTTAAATGATTGCAATGATTGAAGCGAACTTGGATTACTACCTACCACTGTACCATGCTGCATTCCGAGGCAATTGGGAAGATGCTAAACGGTTTTTGGAGAATGATCCTAATGCAGTGAAAGCTAAGATCTCAAACTTGTCAATGACCGCATTACATGTTTCGGCTTGTGAATGTCACTCAGAATTTGTGGAGAAGCTAGTAAAACTTATGCCTGCAGATGAACTGGCAGCGCATGATGAGATGGGGTTTACAGCCCTTCACTATGCTGCTATAGGTGGAAATTTGAGGTCTGCTAAGGCATTGCTCAAGGAAAATCCCAAGTTGGCGCAAAGTGTAGATATCAAAGGAAGAACTCCGCTTCACCTAGCAGCCACTTTTGCTTCTGAGTGTAAGGAATTGGTTTGGTACCTTCTGTTGGTAACTACAGATGAGGAACCTGGTCATCCCTTTACTGGTTCATGGGCTGCTAACCTCATGAATGTGCTTATTGCTTCAGGTTTCCATGGTAAGAGCCATTGTTACTATGATGATCACATCATTCACATGAGCATTCTTCTACTTCCCATAGTCCAATATTTGATTTAAATTATCTGTTACAGATATTGCTCTCTATCTTCTCCAGCAATATCCTAACTTCGCCACTGCTACTGACCAAGAGGACTGCACTCCTTTATACGTCTTGGCAAAAAACCAATCAAACTTCCTTGGTGGCAGTAGGCTTGGATTTTGGGAAAGCTGCATTTACCCATGTTGTGTTTCTTCTCTCATCTCTCACATTCTATATTTCATAGGCCTTTTTGTCTCTCCTGCTGGTTTTAAATAAATTCTGTATCATTTTCCATTTTGGTTTCAGTTATCCCTATTGACGTGGACTATAGACCACCAAACTCGGTGAGAGCTTACGTAGGCAGTCACCATGAAAGCGTCCAAAACCTTAACGGAGTGTCAACACCAGTACAGAATGGAGGTCAGGTTCTGCAAATTTGTGTATGTATTTTCAGGTTTTTATGGTGAATCTCATACGAAGTTTAGCCATTACAATGTCTTTATGAAACCAGTTTGTATCATGTTCTAGTTGGATAAGGTTTCGAAGCAAGGTTTCAGGTTTATTTTATATATTCAAACGTTCATATGTGCTAGAAATTAGAGTTTAGATAATAAGCTCTGTAATGGTAATGTTTTATGTTCTCTAGGAATAGGAGCCATAAGATCACCTTGTGCCAAAATTAAGTAGTAGTGTTCTGCCTACTGAATCAAAGTCAAACCATTTTTGCTTTCCTTGTTAGAGCAGAACACAAATGCAAATTTCTATCAGGTATAAGTAAAACCACCCAATGGAATAACAATCTTGGTAGTCATGGAAGGTTAATAGTTGACACTTCTTAGAGTGACTTGGTTCTGTGTTGCAGCTCTACATTGGTTAAGAAGACTGCTATGTGGAGCTCTTAAACAAATAGGTCAGTACTCGAACCTTACCCTATGGTATTTATATTTACTACCAGTCCTTGATGCTTTCGACTCATTTTACATTATGTTTTGAACTTGCAGCACCTTCTGGTTTCCTGACACTCCAGGATGCAAAATTTAGGCATCACTGTGCAGTTGAACTAGTAAAGCGAATTTGCTTAGAACTTTCACGTTCGCATATGTCTTGGCGTTTGAACTATGTTTTGAATTCAAATATCCTGTACATGGCCACTCGTAATGGGATATCAGAAATCATTGGTACACTGCTCGATTTTTTCCCTGATCTAATATGGGCTCGGCTCAGCAACAACCAGTTTTTGTTACTTCCTTTTGCTATTGAGCTTCGACATGAAAATGTTTTCCGTCTTGTGTGTGATCACACTGCACGCAGTAAATTAATGGCATCTACATTACTTGATTCTGGCATCAGCATCTTGCATCTGGCAGCAAAGTTGGCACCTCTAGCCCAACTCAATTCCGTATGCGGTGCAGCTCTACAGATGCAAAGAGAATTGCAGTGGTTCAAGGTGCTGTCTACATTTGAAAATGAACCAACTGTCTTTGTTTAGTTTATAGATACACATATTTGACATTGCTGATATTATCTTTCATTTTGAATTGTTTAGGTGGTGGAGACTCTTGTTCATCCTTATTATAAGCAGAGTAAGAACGAAGCTAATCAGACTGCTAAAGAACTATTCACCAAGGAACACGAAAACTTGGCCGAGAAAGGAGAGAAATGGCTGAAGGATACTTCGAATTCTTGCATGGTTGTTGCAACTCTCATTGCTACGGTTGTTGTTGCTGCTGCCTTTACAGTTCCCGGAGGTAACGACGAGGCTGATGGAAATCCAAATTTCTTGATGAAGAAGCCATTCATATTCATGGTGTTCTTGATTTCAGATGCAGTAGCTCTATTTTCTTCTCTAACTTCTCTATTGATGTTCTTATCCATCCTAACTGCTCGGTTTGCTGAAGAGGATTTCATTGACTCATTGCCAAAAAGGTTGATCATAGGTTTGGCTTCTCTCTTCTTTGCTATAGCTGCCACAATAGTGGCCTTCGGTGCAACAATTTCGATTGTGCTCAGCAAGAGGTTCAGTTGGGTTTCTATTCCGATCACCTTGCTTGCCTCTTTTCCGGTGACTCTATTTGCCATGCTGCAGCTTCCCTTGTTCATTCAAATGGTCCGATCAACATTTGGAAACAGCATCTTTCGTCAAAATTAACCTCAAGGGGATTTGCCCTGGTATTTTGGCTGTGGTTTCATTAATTAGGAGTAATTTTTTTTTTTTGGATACTTGAACCTGTTTGTACTTGAAATTTTTTCGGATAATTAATTATGAGTAATTTTGTGCAGACTTTGATTCACAGAAAAATTGACCTGTATAACATGCACCTATATGAACTTGAAATTAGTCGACCTGTAATCTTTCTCTTGCTCTCAACTCATACCATTTAGATTCTTCCAAGCAGACCAGATGGGGTTACTTACTAGCTCGTCGTACAATATGTGCATCCGGTGATCCCGCTATTGTACGTGTTTCCCAAAATTGTATCATACATTTCCTAGTTATTTACCATAGTAGTGAAATAGGGTGTAGTAAAGGAATATGATTCTCATGAACGCATGTAACTGTCACCTGATGTATGTATAAAACACTAAACCATATCTCCATAACCAAATTGGGTGGAGATTTTTGGATTGGAATTGACACAGACATAAAAGGGGAGAAACAAAGATCCAATATGAAATCCAAATAAAGTTAACTTTCAATTGAAATAAGATATTAGAGAAAGAACGGTAAATAGTTTTGATTTCGACCGCCGACGGGCACGAAATCGGAGAAGAACGAAGTGGTCTTGCAATGTATTCCTACTAGAGCGATTTACCAATAATCAAGTGTGACGGAACCGTTGAATTTATCTGTGTAAAATGGATCACCGAAATTTATTTGTTTATTTTTTGATGTATTGATAAATGATAACTAACTGAATTGTGGAGAAAAATTTGTTTGTTTTTGCTAAGGAAATGTTTGTTTCTTTTCGTTGGTTACGATTCTGATTAATACAGCAGGAGAGAATGAATGTGTAATTCATTATATTTATTACAAGTACATGCATCATAAGAAAGTAGATAGTTCCTGTCTTCCTGAGATAGGGTTCTAATATCGTATTCTAGTTGGAAAAGTATTAAACATAATTCAAAATAGACTCGGGTTAACCGTCAAATTCCCAAATCGATCTCCTCGCTTGTCTCAATTCCTCTGCATCTCAGATCAAATTGAGAGGCTAGCTATAGAACCAACTCCAAACTAGCCCTAAATCCCACCAGGCCAACACCTTAGATGATGGCGACAAACGCGAACATCGGCTACTCAATCCTGTTGCACTTCTCCGACTAGAACATTGTAGCTAGGACGCCACATACATTATAGAATTAACTGACTGAATGATAAGATATGTATATCGTAAACAAGTTAACAAATTAATTGTTTCTGCATAATCCCGGGGACATGGCTACATCCACTTTACAATCAACTATCATGACCAATATGCCTTTGGGATCAGGAGAGAGAGATTTATCCATCATCCATCAGATCTTTTTTACATATGGGAAGCCTTCATTTTATAACTAAGGAAGGTTCCCTCACATATTATGTTTCTGATGTGGGACTAAATACACATATATCTTCTTATGATGGCTTCTTGTGGAGCTTGGAGAAGCACCTTCACGATGTGGTACCGATGATATTTCACCATGACAAGGTAGCTCAGATGTCGGTCTACAAGTTTTATGACTGGTCTATAAGCGGGGAAGGTAGTTTCCAACTACCGACTACACTAATAGTACGAACTAGCTTAAGCTATAAATAGTTTAGAAGAGAAATCTAGGTAGCTAGGGTTAGGTTTTGGAAAGATATGCCTGTTCCTGACGTTGAACCAACTTCATTCAAGTGTGCATGCTCATCTTGGAGGTATGCTTTTCATTCTTGGATGTGCTCGCTCTTCATGTCTTCACTTTCAAATTTACCTATGCCCCATTCTCTCTCAAACTTCTGGGTCACCTGTTCAACAAATTTAACTCGCATGACCAACTTTCTTGGATCGACATTGGTGGTTGCTTTGTGCTGTAACTCCATCGCTCCCTGTAAGCCCTATTATCCACTACTTAACCTGTACTCATAAGCACACCGTTTATTGTAATTTTATGTACACATGTTTCTCTATGCATGATATGTATGCATTATTGCATCTAGAGCGGAGCGATGTCAATTTAGGCATGCAGTTTTGTTGTCAACCCTGATCTTAAAACTTTAGTTAAATGAGCAATTCTTATTCGTTGGTTTAGTTCACCAGCATATTGTAACTGTCTGTGTCTGTGGGCGTAGATGAAGATGTAGGAGGAATAGTCCGTTTCTTTTTTTGACCTGCACACAGGTCTTGCATAATGGTTTGTAGTTTAAATTGGGGATGTTTGATCTTTGGAACAGGTCAGCACTCAAGTCACTAGTTGCGAAGTTGCAAAGTTATGCATATGCTAGCTGCATATATATCTGCAACATCCGGAACTGCTTCAAGGCAATCGGACTCAACTATGACGTTTTTAACTTTAACTTGCAAGAAGTCTTGCAGCATTGTTAGTCCATTAGGCATCGTCGTTCTTGCCTATCATCTGTAATGAAACGCCACTTTGTTTTAGCTTGTCCAAAACTAAAAATATTTGAGACTAGTGACTAGTCATATTCTTTATCTTAATTGGAATTGAAAGATGGGTAATGAAATAAACTCGAGTTACTCGACCCAAGTCTGAATCAACTGTAAGTAAATCTGACACAAGCAGCAAAAAAATCTCTGGTCAGACCCAGTTTTGATGAAGCAGTCCTATGCTGTGAGATTTGCGGAGCTAACCATAGTTTTAAGTCTATCCTTATAGAAGCAGTTCGTAGGTGAGAATATGGTTCTCAGTGACAAAGAGCGTAATTCTCTCACAGAGGGAGCATTATATTAGCACCTCAGAATCTCAGATATATATATAAGAAGATATGAAACAACAAAAACAAACATATTTTCATTTCACAAAAAATTGGTTCAACAATGAGACACAAGTATATTCTATACTTTCCAAGGGTCATCTATGTGCGAACAAGTGAGGAGCTACACGATTTCTGTACAAGACAGGAAGTAGGATAGGACCCAACTTCATGTTACATGTAGACATGAGTATGCTACGGTATGTGTGTTTGATTTCAAGGAGAAAAAAAAAATCAGATTCATGAATATGTGTTGAATCTGCTTCTAGATCTCCAAACAAAGCAAATAAAGTTGTTTTTCTTCCAACTGGGGGGTCGCTCTTTCAATCATCTGAAAAGAAGGTAAAGTTGCATCAACTATTTGAGGATTCATCAGCCCCTTTTGGGTTCAAAAATCAGAAACTGATGTACAGCTTCCAAATGCACAACAGTCATGATAGTACATACCTGAAATCCCATCTTTTTGTACAGATCCTGTGCTGTTTTGTTCTTTCTTTCAACATGCACATATACCCGTTCTAATTCTGTGACATCAAAAAAGAGAGATCAGAAGGGGATTCATATCCCGGGAAACAATTAAGAATGAAATGCTTCATTTTCATCTTACCATCCAACTTTGCTTGTTTAATTGCAAAGTGCAGCATATTTGTTGCAACACCCTGGCGACGTGCTGGTTTGCTAACACACAAGTTTGCAATATAACCATATCTATTTGAGCGCGTCATTCTGAAGCTCCCGAAGTTGGAAGGTTTTACTCGTTCCTGCAATAGGTTCCATAGGCAGCTTAGCAAAGACACCAATTAAACAGACCAGTGGATAGAAGTCCTTAGTCTTTAAACAAAAATAATATATACCTCTGGAAAGGTCTCTCCACCCACCAAGTGCCGGGTCCTCAAATCAAGGGTTCCAACCATGCTTTTTAAAACAGGGCGTTTCACATCCTTTGAATCCTTCTTCATCTAAAAATTTTGAAAGCAGAACATGCCGACTATCAATGGAATACTCTTAATGATTGAGGACTTCAACTAAATAGACTTTGTGCAAAGAAGGTTGTATGAATAAACAAAGTACTAAAAATAGAGAAATTACGTCATACCGCAACAATGCATCTGCATTTATTTCCAAACTGGACATTTCTTCGCTTTTTTATTTCATTAAACTCCTGGAAATATAAGGTAATAATCAGAAACTCATTAAGGTATTAGACATATATTCCATATACAAATATTGGGAAATTAAAGTGAAAGAGACATGACTACCTGGTCTGTGTATTTCCTTAGGTGGCTCTCAACATATCTGTGTAATCAAGCGTAGCTAGAATCAGCAATGTCTAACTCCACTTTTTTGATAAATACATTCATTGAAGGCTTGGAGCCCACTAAAGACTGCACATGCAAAGGAAGGACTGTGACCCACCATTGGCAGGATCTAGCCATGGGGATATCCTCAAAGGCTCAAAATCATGATTGAGGTCAGAACTAGAAGTTCTGAGCCATGCTCATTCTCTTGTTTTATCTATCAGCTTGATAACTCCAGATGGTATAGACCATCAAGTGGGAGAGTTCAGATGGCATAGACCATATGATAGGAACCTTATGTTCCTCATGTAGTTAGAATAATGTGACTAACAAAGTCTCTCAAAGAGAGCAACACACATACACACACTGGAGGCAAGGGAAATCTGAAATACTCACCGATCACGATTTCGATCCTCCCAGTGAGTTTCTGCACGCAAAAATGCTGCTGTCTACCAAAAATTGAAAAACATGCAACCACCACATATTACTCATGGGACACAACCAACATAGTCCTTGAAAATTCCATAATCAACACTTAATGACATAGAAAGTCGTTTCTTACCCAGTATTCTTCATCACACATGGCTTCTCGTGCAACATATCCACCAAACTCAAACACATCGTCAGGATCTAAATCTTTATCTGAAGGTTGCCCCCGATTAAATTGAAGAGCACGGTCCCTAGACGACTCAAGATGAGGAGGATGGGGTTGTGCTGGAAGCTCTACTGACAATTCTTCAATCTTCCTGTTATGAGAGAACTTTGGCTCCATTTTCCTGTTCATTTGGTGAAGAACTGGAAGAGTGAGAGATATGTAGCACTGCAAAGATCCTAGTTTACAAATAAGAGGAATGACCTTTAATTGAATAACGACAAATAGAACCAAATAACTCACATAGACCAAACAGAATTAGTCCTGTCAAACTTTTGAAGACACCTTGTTCTGTCATGAGAAAATCTCACCAGTCCAGGTTTTGGAACTGAAATCGTAAACATCATAGCAGTTCTTCCTCCAGACTCAACTATGACAGAATAAGACCTGTTTCTTACAGCTTTCTTATCTCTCAAGGATGGAGAAAATGATTCCCAGGATGTGAAACACTTATTGGATCCCTGCTGAATGCCTGAAAGAGTAGCTGTCTTTTAGAAAAATAGCAAAATTATTCCAGGAGGCATAACTATCTTCTATCTAGATGTCAACTGGTGGGTCATGATAATGGATAAGACAAGATGACAACATGTTGGCTTGACTAGTTACTGATTCTTTCATATAAAGAAACAACAATCATAAAAATAAAAAATGACTTCAAAATCATCCTTTTCTGGGTCTGAGGTTAAAGAAACCATTCTTTTGAATACCCAAAATCTGGTGTGCCAAAACAGAGGTTGGATTCTAGACCTCCTGCATAGAAGGGACTCAAACTCAATAATTCTCCTATCCAAAATCCAAATTAGTTGTTTTGTTTGTGACTAATTGATGAAGGAAACAACAAGTGGGTATGCAGCAAACACAGAGGTTTATGAAGAAAACCAGTGGCAGCTGTAATCTTTAATGTTAATGTATCATTGTCAGGAAAACATGTGAAATCTCCCATGTGAAATCCCCCTCATTCTTATTTCTTTACTCAAATAATACACTTTCCTATTAGTACCAAGCATTACTCCTAAAACTGCATATCGAAATCTTGCACAAAAGTTCCTGTCAAAACGTATCGATATAACACAACACATACTCTGTGGGACTCGAACAAGATTCGCTCCAAGAATAGGGATGATCAAACCTCCAAGAGAATTCACCAATGTGAGGGGCTTGTAGCTCCAAATCTTTCAGAGCATTCAAACCCCCACACAAAAGCTCAGTACTCAGAAAAATTTTGAACAACTCTTTCCCCTTCTTCCTTTGAGCTCCTTTAATACCAAAATCCAATGTAAAATTTACCAAAGAAAACCAGTGGATCAAATCATTATCCTATTTCTAAATTTTCCGCAATGTGGGGAAAACTAATCAGAAATTTAGAAACTTTAGTGGTCACGGTCACATGACAACCGCATATGCATATAATAATTTCTTTAATTCACCTAAAAAATACACAATATATTCACCTCTCAATAATTATAAGCATAAATCCAAACCTACACAATCATAAATAAAATAAAATAAAATAAATGTTCATACTAAAAAAGCAGTAAAGATGAAATCTTTGTTTAACATTCTTGTTGGGTAGAGAGAAAAAGGCACCAGTAAGCTTCATCTACTGAGTTCAAGACTGAGTCAAGTTTCTTGTACAGAAAAGCACGCCCAAATTGACTGAAATTCGGAAGCAATTTCGGATTAAAGAAGAAGCGGAGGAAGAAGAAGAAGAAGAAGAAGGTTTTACCTGATTGGAGACGAAGCTCGGCGACGCGATTGTGCGGCGGCGATGAGCGGAGGCGCGGCGGCGAAATGATCGGCGGTTGGTTAAAGAAGGGGAAATTGGAATGGGTTTGGGTGAGTGGGATCCGGGAGAGAGAGCGCGGCGGTGGTTGTGGTGGCGGTGGCGGTGGTGCTGTGGTGGTTTTGGATTTTTGGGTTAGTGAAGAAGAAGAAGAAGAAGAAGAAGAAGCGGTTAGTTATTTGGATGGGTTTGTTATGAATGGCGGGGTCTAATTTCCGAGGCGTTATTATTAGTTTTTTTTACTTTATAAAAGAAAAAAGGAAATTAATATTTTGTTTACAGTTTTGTAACTGCTTTCTTTCTGTGTGCTGGAATCTGCTGACTGCCAGCTCTCCAGTGACTTTTGAAGGTGGCTTTCTTTTTTTTTTCTTTCTGAAACTGACGTCGTTTTTTACATATAGATAAGTCGTAGAAGTACACGTAAGAACTAACAACAAGTCGTAGAAGTACACGTAAGAATCAGTTCTAGTGATTCTACCAAAATTAAGTGGATATGATATTTCTCTTTAATAAAATATTTGTTGTGATGTTGTCTCGAATTTGAAATGCTATTTTCACTTCTACTAGAGGTTGTTCCACATAAACACATCTAGATAACCCAAAAATATTGTAAAATCAAAAATTATCCTACTTTTCCTAGCTCATCCTGAGTTCCCGACACATATGGCCTAGGATGGGGCTTGATTCTCTTCTTTAGTCTTTACCTTCTTTTCTTACTTTACTCTTCTTCATTAGAATTCACCACTTTGTTTTTTGTTTTAGATCCCCTTTATCTATCAAGTCCAGAGATTATTTAAAGAAAAGGGACTACAGACTGGCTTCTTTTGATGTGGGTAAAGAGGAAAAGGGCATAATCACATTGAGTAATCATTGATGAAGATGAAGATGAAGATGAAGCATGAAATTTCCTCTGTAAACTAATAATATTGATCAAACCAGGCAAATTCAAATACATGAAAAATAACCCTCACAAGTCATAAGCTTACTTTACATACACAACCCAATGGCCACAACCACAGTGACCTGACCCTTAAAAACCAACTACAAACAACTCACAGACTCAAGCTTCAAACTCAGGCTTCACCTTCCCTCCATACTTGTTCTTCATCTTCTCATCAAACTCTTTAGCCTTAATCTCTGTGATTTTTTCAGCATTGGCCATGGACTCCTCCTGAACCTTGGCAATGCGCCGACTCCTCTTCTTTGTCATGGCCTCTCTCTCGGCTTCTAATCCCTCATACTCTCTCACCCACCAGCTCTGAACTGCACAGCTCAACATTAACACCACCATCTGCATCATCAGCATTGCCATCAAAACCCCACATTCCAACCTCACCAAGAGCTTGGCCTCTTTCGGGTCCCTGGGGGACTTGAGCATCGAAAGAGTAGAACGCTCTTTTGTAAACAGGGCCAGAATGCCAAGAATTTGTCCGATCAGTGAGGCAAGGAGAAGGGAGACGTGGGTTATGAAGCAGAGGTGAGAGTAGAAGCCTACGAACGAAGAGAGAAGTGAGATACCAGAAATCATGAGGAATGCCAGACCCATCGAAGTTGGGGGCATACGGAGGAGGATAGTGGGGACTAGAGATGTGGCAGAGAGAATGAAAAGTATGAAATTCAGGCATGCTAGGAGGAGATTTGGGAAGGAACAAGAGCTCCTAAGATTGGATTTCGAGGAAGACATCTTCTGGGTTTGGGGTTTGGATTGCTTCAGAATCTGAAATGTGGTTTTTGGTTTGTAAGTGGGATGGGGGAAGATTTTGTATCTATATAGGAAGAGGCAGTAGCATCTGGCCGTTTGAGTCCACAACGGCTAGGTTTGTGATGACCCACGTTTGTCCTCGAACGATGATATATGTATGTTCCTATGTTCCCTCCTCCAGATTTTAAATTCTAGAATCCCACAGTAATCATCAGATTACTGTCCTAGCCGTTTGATAAGGTTAAAAACTTGGACCACTGCTACTGAGAAGACAAACAGTAAAAACACTTGATGAAAACTTTTAACTGCATAAATTTTAAACATCATTTACATGATGACCCCCATATTGAATGATCATTGGAAACACTAACAAGCTCGTCGCGTGATAATTTAACTAAGGTCACTCCATGCTTGAGGAATGCTGTTTGCAAAGCAATGAGTAGTTTCATCTGTTTCAGTCCTCTGCCGGTTCCTGCTGAAGAACAAAAATGCATTAAAAAATCAAAGATAACTACAGAAGTTACGTTTTACAGTTTCAAAAGTGGAATTTAACGTTGTGTTTCCATGTACATCTCATCTCCTACATCAGATTAAATTTCAGCTACCATCTTTTAAGTTGTTAAAGTCAATAATAGTTATACCTGGTCTTTACAGTCGTATAGATCCTTTGTATCGTTGGGCGCAAGAATGCCCTTATCATTGTGTGTTAGAATGCACTCAACTCTGTCCAGTGATGCTTCCAATTTTCCTGTGCTCATGTTAAACAATGCTTCGCCAGTACCCAGAGCCCTAATCATTTCAATATTCAACCATAAATCACAAATTAAACATTGCAAATAAACAGTTGATGAGCAACAAGACATAACAGCACTTTTTTTTTTTTTTTTTTTTTTGAGGACGATAACAGCACTTAATTTAGAAAAACAATACATTATAAATTAATCAACAAAGGACCATAAAAAATGAATACAATTTGGCTTTATGATTATTAGCATCTCGTGTGAAATGCAATGGTGACTGAACATCGCCTTCTGCAATTCTTCTTGTTTGTAAGTTTCATTTTGATCAATGTCTTGATGTTTCTCACTAAATGGATATAATAAAAGTTAAATACTAATAACGGTCTATCTTGAGAACTATCTATAAGTGAGATTACATCACATCATATATATATGCATTCATATGGCCACATAACTCTTACATCCTTAAATGCCCACAAGACTGAGCCACTTACCCAGTAACTTCTGGAAGTACGTAATCTGCCCTCCACCCAAAGCGCAAATCCACACCAGGGCACACGCCAAGTGATGTCTTATTCCGAATCCGAGATATACCATCTCCACCAAAACATGTAGTAAGCTTCCATTTCCATCCAGTTGTATTCATTCGAAAATTATGGCCAACGCCAACCTGTTCTTTATAAGAGTTAGTAGCGTGATTACTCCAACAGTTTTAGCAAATATGGGCTAGGTACAGGAAAGTAGGCAATTATACACGGTGAGTTAATGATTACTGTAAGATTAAAGATTATCAACTCCAAGTAAACATGGTGAGTAGCAATACAGGTGAGATGGTGTAATGTCCATAATATGCTTTGATGATGCAGGAAAGTAGTGTATTAGAGTGAAAGCATCAAACCTGAAGATTTAGAAAGTTAGTTAAAGGAATCTTCTTGGAAAGAACACGGACATCTTGACGGATAGGTTCATAGATGAACTTCAACCTCCGGTCAGGAGCTAAGTGCTTCAAGACAATCTTTGCTTGATAATCATTGATTGGAGCATTATACAACTGAAGCAAAGGGACAACATCAATAGTTGAAGATACTAAGACAACCATACATTACAGAAGCTAATGTCTAGCAACTAATAATTGGTATTCATTGCAAGGGCCGAGGAATAAGAACAAGCCACAAACTACAGAATTTCCAATCTACAAAAGCTAAACATACAATGTAACCGAGCCAAAACAGTACCAATCAAGTTGTCTAAAAGAATAGAACCAGAAATCAAACTTTTCTTCAGTCATATCATAGACACCTCAAACGAACCACCCTCGCACTAAATCAATCCGAGATTTCCATAGCAAGTGATCTTCATATTACACAAAGGTTTACTATTCCAGTATTCCTACACCAAAATTGCACAACAGGCACATGAATTTACATTGAGCTTACACTATAAAATACCTATCCAATTGCAAACAATAATCCAATCACCATTGCCTAATTGATTCAGGAAAAACTAAACCATCACTGAAGCAAACCTTGATATTTAACATAGCAAACACAGAATTGAGCATTGTTTCTCAAAAAAATCCAAACCAGGTGAACTGAGCACATAACAGAACAATTCAAAAACGCTAAAGATTTAAACTTTATGTACCTCCAAATTGATACCGACCCTTAAACCCTGTAGGTCTTTCCGGAACTTAAGAAACAACTCTGATGGTATCAAATTGATACTGTAAAGCTCCTCCCACGAACTGGGTTCTTCACCATTAGAATTCCAATCCATTTTTCTAACAATCAGGACTGTAAAGGACAAAGCTTTAGGAATAGTTCGTTCTTGGAGTACTATAGGGTTTTGATAAAACGCAGAACCGAGTGGAGCTGAACTTGTTCTGGGACTTGAGATATGTCCAATGAAGGAAGCTACACAAACGGGTCATGGTGGACCATGTCTTCTGTACTGGCCCACTTAAGCTTTCAGTGTGTTTATTGAAATTTCCGTCACCCTAATCCAACTCATTTAATCATCCAAGATTTAAGTTTTGAGTTTGATTGAATTGACTCATCCAATTGTTTTTTTTTTTCTTTTTTTCTTTTTCGATCCGAGCTCATCCAATGTACAAGTTTCGCCTCACAGCGATTCCTGAATGAGTACTAAGGTTGTTCATAATAATTGGACTTATTTTTTTACTCGTATTCCATGACATTATGTTATTCCGATTTTTAGAACAATATTGTGAGTGGTAAAAAAGTATTACATTAATAGTTTGGTAGAATGAGAATTGATATTGCAAGCTTTGTCTCCACACTTCTTTTGATAGGGTAACAACACAATCCAAATTGAGATTGCAAGTTACCATGACCTTCCAAGTTACTTGATGACCTAAAGAAGCCCTATAGAATAAAGTAATTAGCCACCCATTGAAAGGGTGTCACTTATAGTAGTCTTGGACTGCAATTATTTGTTCATTTCTAATCACAAACTCATTATTAAGTAAACTTGAAGATATTAATTTCGTAAAACTTCAAAGAGAATTGGGATACCAGCTTAAGAACTCAAACATAGCATTTTCATACCAAAGACTATGATATCTTGATACTCCCTCTCCATTTGTTAAGGTATCCATCATAACATCGATCAAGTCTCCAAATTTATCTCCATTCTAATTATTTGTATGATATCCAAACAAATCGTAATGTAAAAGAACGTGAAGTGTTTAAAATTTTAATGCTAAAGGGACATCAGTATGGTGTCATCATCAAATATGTCAAATCTGTATAAGACAATGTCATGTTCGTCGAACATGTGACATGATTTGAACCAATTAATAACGATTGATTGGTATATTGTATATCTTTGTCGATACTAGATGAGTACAATGAGCACAATAACTGATAACAAGAACTATTTCTCATCGAATTATTCACAAAAGTTCAGCACGTGAATCACATAAATCTACTTGTCTCCGCATATATATACACACCGTAACGTAAAAAAACATGAAGTGGTTAAAACTCTGACAATAAACGGATATCAAATGATGACGCATCATCTATTATGTCAAATCTATATAAGATAACAAACATGTAATATGATTTGCACCCATGAATAATGATCACTACCTTTCTCGTGTATTATATATCTTTGTTAGTACTAATTGTCAAGAAGATCACTCCTTCCCCAAGATTTAGGCACACGAACTATAAGAGCTAGCGAGGTGAGTCATGAATCTCATCTATTCATCACAATACACCATACAAACATCATCATAGAGAACATACCATAACCTACCGAGTTAGTAACGATGGATACATCTCTTGTATATTGCATTTCTTTATCAGTACTAATTGCCATGAATATCCAAAGTTTAGGCTAACACAAATTATATAAGACTCAATGACTCATGATTCGTAACTTTTATTTACTCAAAGTTCGTCACATAGAACAAGCCATAACCTACAGAAAGTCAGAAATTATAAACGTACACAAACTATGAACACCATGAGAGTTGAGATCTAAGTTCTCACTTATTCTAACAGAAGTCCACCATACAAAGATCCCCACAGAAACCAAATCACTATGATCAAAGGTTCTGAGGCCACATCATGGCTGGAACTGAAGCAGGCCTTGTGCGTCTTGCCACAAATTTTCTCACCCACA
This sequence comes from Fragaria vesca subsp. vesca, assembly GCF_000184155.1. Taxonomy (NCBI): domain Eukaryota; kingdom Viridiplantae; phylum Streptophyta; class Magnoliopsida; order Rosales; family Rosaceae; genus Fragaria; species Fragaria vesca. The sequence continues at coordinate 6,754,558 of NC_020491.1, forward strand.
CATGCTTCCCATTTATGGTGAACTTTGCTTTCTTCATACCACTGAGTATGGCTTCAACAGTATTAGCAGAATAAAACACAATTGTTGCATACAGTGCTTGCTGAATAGGCTGCACTTCCTGCATCTTCAAAGACTCAATGCAATCTCCGTAAACCCTAGTAAAGAACTGTATCACCTCAGACTCATGAACAGGGTACCCCTTGGAGAATGTGACAAACATTGTCCGATCCTCTGGTGGCACCTCGTTTCTTCTCGCCGGCGGTGGCTGTTTGCGAATAGTGCTAGGTGATGGCCTCACCTGGCTTTGATTTGCTGCTATTGAGTTTTTATAAGCAGTGTTTCTTTCAATGGCATGTACCATAATGTCACTTAAAGCTTTGACGCACACATCCTTGCCTACATCGGCAATACCCCTGGCCGCAACTAGGCGGTGTTCATAGAAGAATTGTACCGAAACTCCTTTGTCCATGAAGGCTTGTAGGAGTGGAAGGTCAGAGCTTTGGGACAAGTACGAAAAAAATGTACCATTGATAGCATAGAGGCATGTGACTGTCTCATCTGCTAGTTCATTGATTAAGATGAGGGGTAAAGCCAGCATCCTCTTGACCACATTTTGGAACCCCAACTTCTCTAGCCAGAGCCAGAAGGCCATAACCTTCATAGACTCCACCGGATCGCGGAACAGAAGGATCGCCAGAATGGTGTAGAGCTCTCTGTCCATTGCATGACGTAGGCACACCTCCTCTCTTGTCATAGAAAATGAAGACACCGAGTTTGAAGCCATTTTGTTGCAGCAACTAATTGATCTAGAACCTGCAAAAAAATTAAAATCAGGTTAGTAAAACAGAAACAAAGAAGAAAACACACTTGGATTGAAAAATAGACCTCTAGTTTTCTTTGTTTGTTCTCAATGAATTGTGAAGCCTGGTCACACCAGCAACAATAGGACTTTGGTCACCTATCAAGCCTCTGGTTCATTTAAAGAGAATAGGGTCAGTCCAAAACTCAAAACTGATGCTGAGCTAGTGTCATTATGGTCTTCTTATCGATCTGTTTTGCTAAGTGGATGGCTTTGTTGGTTTAAAATTTCACCTTAAGCAAGAAGTCATTAATGGCAAACACACCAAAAATGTGTTGAGGGCATCTTTGCATGGCAACTTTTAGCCTGGTGTCACTAATCCTTCAACTCCTCTATGAGGATTGTATATTTGGCATCAAGGAAATCTCACAAAACCAATTTTGAGTGCGGGTGTCTGACACTTTAAACCGTTTAATTGCTTTTTATCTGTATGGTCAAAACCTGAGTTTATCATTTTCTGCATGCAACTACCTCTTAACACTATGCAAAGTTAGTTCAAGTTCATTGTCTGCTTCCTCCGCAGCAGAACTGTTTATAAAACCACTTTCTCATGAACTATAGTGGTTTCCTGTTTACGGGGCAGAAGACGGGTTTAACCGTGTAATAGGTTCGATCCTTCCCACCGCAGTAAGAAAATAACGCACTTTCAGAAAACAAGGTCGCAACAAGTGAGAAAGTAACGCACAACCAGAAAACCAGGTTGTAACAATGTACAGTAGTAAGAAAATGGCGCACTTCCACAAACTCGTTGCAAGTCGCAACCAAAGTACATAATCTAACGCATCCTTATATCAGGGGTCAATGATAGTTTATGAAAGACTACTCACCGGAGTGCATTGCCACGCATGAATCGATTGAGGTGGTGCAGTGGACTTCTAATGATGTTGAAATGCAAGTATTGATGTTTGGTACAGGATGGCATGATTCCAAAATGTGGAACAAGAAACATAAAATTTGATTCTTCTGTATAATACAATGGCATCATTATAGTCATTAAGCTCATTACATAGCAACTAAAGCCTATATGTGGAAACACTCTGATTAGATTTTCAGGATGACTGGACATAGTCTGCAGATGCAAATGAAACTTCAACTTCACAAGCATTCTTCCATAATCAGGAAAATGAATCATGAAGCTAAAATGTCAATGTGGTTGGTTGTCCATGTCCCCGCTACAAATTTCAAAGCCGGTAACGGTAGGCGTTGGCGCGGTGGCACATTGTAGATCAGAGAGTGAGAACGATCGCCAAGGAGCATTGCGTTGAGGAGGAGACGGCGGTGAAGAATCTGATGATCCATTACCAGGCGATCTTTTATGCTGTGGATGTAGAGGAGGACGACAAGAAAAGGGCGACTGAGAAGTTGATTTGGAATCATCCCCACTGTTGGTGCCACTAAGAGTCTCTTCAAGATATATGCCTCGACTAGAGCTAGCTGATCTCCTTATCCCACCACCATTATTCTTCAGGTCCCGGAAATAACCATTGGCCAACAGATTCTTACGCTTCTTGTTATAAGGATTTACTGGCTTTGCAAGCTCCTTAACAGTAGAAACAGATGATGCATCTGCTAGGCTCGTGAAGGACTTTGATTTGCCATTATAGAACTTGGATATCCCTCTCCTGAAATGAGATAGAATGTAACACTATAAGATCAAATGCATGAAAAATGGCAGCATAATAAAATTATTCTTGTCTATAAGTTTCTCAAGCTTGAAGCTTGTATTTAAAGATCTTAAACTCATCTAAAGCTTGTAGAAATTATCACCTACAAGAAGAGGGTCTTCTACAATAGCAACTGTATATTTTGTATAAACTGCAGAAATGCTTTTAACTTTAAACTTGAGAGCAATAAATTTCTCTCATTTCCCTTGACCTCATCCCATTCATTTAAGTCTTACATCTCCCAATTTCAAAACTTAAATTTAACAAGACTTTAGTACCTAAAGGGTTTGCTAATTCTATCTTTCCTCTCTTACACAAGAAAAGCATGTAATACACTGGTCGATTAATAATCCAGGTGCTGTGTGGATAGACTTCAAGCACATCCAAAATCCGACCTTGACAATTCAACATAGAAGCTTACAAGAGTATAAGAACAAACCAACATGTAATGAAAGCATCGCCTTCATTATTTTGATACCCTCAAAGTATTCTACAAGCTATGCATGGTTACTGTGGAGACTGGAAACTAGATAAGTTAAACCTGAACATGTTACCATCACTGGATGATTCGTAAGAGAACAAAAACAAAGCCTAAAGAAGAGACAAAAGTCAAAACAAAAACAAAACCCCCAAAATGAAACTTTGACAGAAACTACAACGTGCTTTGATCAACTTCCTTTTGGAATTTTCACAACACAACAATAACAACCGCATCCAGAAGGCTCAAACATAGAAAAATCCTCTCATATTCCTCTAGTTTCACAAAGATTAATCAAAGCATATTACAAGCAAATCCAAAACACTGTATAAAGTTGTGAGCTTTCTATTCTTAAATCCAATACAAAGGAATCAATTTGGGGTCTGTGTGCATATTGGATCATTAACAAAGAAACACACCAGCTAATAATTCTCAAAGTCAAGTCCCTCAATAAGAAGCAACCAAGCAAGTATCAAACTATTACCCCAACACGAACCAATACTAGACAGTAGCTAGCTACTTCCTTTCTTTCTTGTTTAGCTTTCAGTAAATTATGAAACCACTCACAAAGAAAATCTACAAGCTAGTTAACTCAAAACCTGCTCTTTATCAGTAAAACCTATAACATGCTAAGCAACCAATAAAGCATCAAACTTTTAACTCAAATTCCAAAACCCAATTCACTAATCAAGTAAACCAACAACACCAAGTAATCAAAATCCAAATTAAATCAAAACCCAACTAAGAACAAAGTACCGAGTGACTTACTTGACAGGCAAAACCTCCTCCAGCTGGTCCATGGTGTCCAAAGGCCCTTTAAACGAGCTCTGAACCTCAGCCTCCTCACCCTCCGACGACCCATTAGACTCGTCACTGTTATTACCAACCGACGAAGACCTTGAGCTGCTAGAGTCCTCCTCCAACTCCAAACGACGATCCTGATCAAACCCTTTTGTGTCGTAGATCGAAATACAAGGCATCCCATGGATGAACCTCCCGGAGCGTTGGATCATACCATTCCCTCTATTCCCATTTCTGTCCAAAGCAATAGACATGATGTGGGTTTTGCTTCAAAGTTGAGAGCCTATAAATAGTAAATACTGAAACTTTGGATTGAAAAACAACAGAGATGGTTCTAAAAGCTGAGAGATTTGATTGAAAGATTGAAACTTTAGACTGAAAATCAGCAAGGGGAGGAAAAATGAGTGGAATTGGGTATTAATAGCTGGTGAAGAAGAAGAAGACCCACATGGGTTGGAGACTTGGAGTTTTATCTGAATCGAATTGGGACTCTGAGAGAGTATAATAAGCAAAGAGATAAGAGGAGAAAATAGAAAGAAACTCAAAAAGAGGTTAAAACAGAATAAAATTTGGGAGGCTAAGCCTTATCCTGTTGAACCAGAGAGCTTAAAAATTAAAATATTCAAGTATGGCTTTGGGGAACAGTACACTAAAGTTATCTGTTTCTGTATATTTTATCCAACATTTTGGGGGGGCTGGGATTGAGTGTGGGGTGGCCTCAGGGAATTGCTGTGGTTTGTTTCCTGAGGTTGTACAAGGATTTGGTTGACTATGGATGTGAATGTGAATGTGTGATGGGGATGTTTCATTTGCACTGTGATCTTGATAATTATGAATCTCTGCCCTTTACTCTTGGGCAACCTCAGAAGCTTAGGGTCCCTTTTGCCCTACCTAATTAGGGAAAGAAAGGATAATGTGGGGTCCCAGCCAGGCTTATCATATTTGTGTTCCTTCCTTTTCTGGTGTGATATCATATTCGAGCCCATATTCGATCGAGGTTGGAGCACATTGATTGATTGTTTATTTGCCGGTTTCAGAAGAACATGGTTTCCCATGGACTCGGATCCTCGGCTTATGTTTTCCTATTCATATTGTCTCATAAAACAATCCTAACCATTTAAAAATGAACAACGGCTTAGATGTCATTTATTTCAGTTTTCAGATATTTTCTTCTCTTTTCATTCTCTCTTTCAATTTCTCGTGTAATTAATCTCTCACATTGAATAACAAAGATAAAAACAAACCAGAAGACAGGAGGACTCTCTTCATCTACGTCTCCTTCTATCTTCCCCCCTCGTATCTATTTCCCTCTCTCTGTCAAATCTTTCCATTGGCCACGCAGAGAAGAAGGGGAACTGATTTGGAAAGTCAATCCTGAAGATTTGTGGGACGGCTGAGTTCAACAACCAAACCACCTTGTTTTCTCTTTGTTTTGCAACAGTGTTTTTCGAGGAGCTATTCAACAAGCAAACACACAGAGAACACATGAAAAAGGAGAAAGAAGTTAGAGGCGTTAGCAGGGCAACGACGTCGACGGCGCTGGGTCCGTATCTTGCTGGAGCACAAGGCAGGGGTGTGCGCGCTTGTTGGAGGGCCGGAGATATGAGCTAGCCTCGCACGCTCCTGGGCAAGGATGCAGAGGTGCAAGGGCGGTACTAGGTCTTGTTCAATCGATCGCGGCCGTGGTTGTTGGGGGGGGGGGAGGGTTACGCTCACGGGGAGCAGCGCTCGAGTTTCGTGAGGGAGAGAGAGGAAGAGAGACTGAGAATAGATTATGCGATGTGAGAGAATGAGAAGAGAAGAAAATATCTGAAAACTGAAATAAATGGCATCTAAGCCGTTGTTCATTTTTGGATGGTAGGATAGCTTTATGAGACAATATAAGTAGGAAAACATGAGCTGAGGATCTGAGTCCGTTTCCATACCATTATATATCTACGATATTTCTGAGTCTCTGACCTAGCTTCAAGTGCAACATATTAAATGACTTCTAAATACGTATGGCAATCCATAGCCGTATATTTGTACTTAGGTTGTTCTACTAGAGCAGATTGAATATGTTTTGAAATACAAGATACGTAATGCAATCCATAGCCGTATATGTGTGACTACTGACTAGCTTGTTCTATAGAGCAGCTCCGCTTCTTTGTTCAAGTTGTATGATGATATATGGAGACTGAGCCATTGCATTTAGGGAAAATAAATACTAATTTTGATCTAACTTGTTTGGAATTTTACCCGCCTATGTAAGTTCGTTATGATATTTATACTAACGAAAATGTACTAACGATGTCTGAATATCAAAATGAATCTAGATGCGTAAAATACGTTCCCCACTTTCGTTCCTATCAAATTTTGGGAAACTTGGTTAGTTGGTTTTTAAGATAAAACTGTGGGATTGAACTACTTTGTGCTTTGGAAACAATTAAGTATGCAATCTTTTGTGCAACTTTATGTTCCTTGGCAAAGCAAGAAGCACAGAAATTGAAAGTTGGGCGTATGAGGTATTAAAATACTAGATCCATGAGAAAGGGAGAGATATCTGGCTATGATTCTTTGAACATTGGCAGTAACCTAATAGCTTGGCAGGTACATTGCATTACATGTTATATTTAGGAGGAAGATATTTCATAAGGACCTAAGAGATGATGGCACCTCGCAACTTCGCACATGTTGCGACCGGCAACTTGTTGGCCTAAGTTTAGAATTGGATATCGCGTCGGCAACGTTGTCCTCTTGTGGTGGCCTGGTAATTCCATCCCATGAAAAGAATAGTATATATGTCTGCTTTTGTGATTCAGTCATGATGACGAAACATACAAACCATCTGATCAGAGATATTTGAAGCTTTGTGATTCTGAGATATTTGAAGCTTTGTGATTCCATCTGATCAGAGATATTTGAAGCTTTCAGACAGAATCACAAAGCGAACAAAACCAGATGCTCTTTTGTGTTGTATGTTTGTAATACATACGTATTGTCGAAATCAAAAGATAGACGCGGAGATGAAATGTATTGAATGAAAATGTGTATGCATTCTAAGGTAGTCTTTCACAAACAGAGTTTCTTTTTTTCTTTCTTTTTTGGATGAAGCCTCTAAGGCAATCACATGTGTAAGGATATATCTAAGAGAGATAGACGAAAAGCGAGTAGCAAGAGCTTTAATGTCTTCTGTTGATTTTTCTTCAAGGTGGAGCAGTGGTGTCATTAACCCCATCAAACTAACTTGCAGTGAGTAGCAAGAGCTTTAATGTCTTCTGATGATTATTCTCCAGGGTGGAGCAGTGGTGTCATTAACCCCATCAATAACTAACTTGCAGTCTCCTACCTCTAGTTTTCTATGCCCGCTATCTATATAACAAAAAGAAAGCTGTCTTCTTCAGCCATTTGGGACTAAAGATTGTTTTAATTTTCTTGTACTAGCAGCAACCAGATTTTCAAGGAGGTCTCAAATTATGAATTCTCTTATTGTATAATCTCCAACAACCGATCTAAAGTTTGCTTTAAAATGCGTTACTATAAATCATAAATTAGTAAATTGAAAGAAACAAGCAGAAAATGTAAAATGCATAAAAAAGCTTTGGACTACATCTTGGTTTTTATTGATTGATGACTAGTGTACATCTCACAGAATTTATAGGGTAGGGATTAAAATCAAATGAATACACATACTCTTAACAACAGCCATGTATGTATTTGTCATTTTATCGAGGATGTGTGCCTTGCAGGTGCCTTTCATGTTACTTAGGTTTACGTAGCACAAGCTTTTGAGGATGCTCGGTGACAAATTCACTGCCAATCAATATGTGGGTTATAAAAGTACCTCTAAAGATTGAGTAATTCCTTAATAGATCACGATAACAAAGTTGTTTTAAGAACATTTCATAGGTGATGTATTATAAACTATGGTCGAAGATGAAAGAGAGAAGGATGCTCGGTGAGAAATCCACTACCGATCGATACGGGTTTATAAAGATTGAGTAATTCTTTGTCTTCATAATTTGCTCGCAAGTAACAATCATCTTGACAAATAGATCACAACTTTTATGGGTGTTATGGTCGAAACTGAAAAAGAGAGCAGACAATATCCACCGAAGTATAATTCTGATTAGTGAACTAAATTTCTTTCTATAGAGTTGGTTCAACAAGTAGAATGGTTCGATTAAGCACTACGCATTTGAGCTAAATCTTACTGACATAGTCGGGCGCAGAGAGAACCCAAACGGGTAGTTTGACCCGACCCAAAACGTAAATTTCAAAACAAGTTCCACCAGACTCCTCTCGAACCTCCCAACTCCACCTGCTTCCACACTCTCTATCCCTCAGGCCTCAGCCGCCCAAAAACATCTCACAGTGACACAACTGAAACCTCGTACCTCAGTCCCCTCCTAGTCACAATGTCGGCAACCAGAATCGAAACCTACGAAGACTTCGTGAAAGTCCACGCTCTGCTCCTAACAGCCTCGGGATTGCCCCAGTCCCTGCACCGCCGCCTCTTCCAGAAGCTTCTCTCCGACAGCTTCGACGGCGGGTCCCACTTCCAAATCGAGCCCACCGAGGACGGCCGTCAGCGGCGCCTCGTCCTCACCTCCGACCACATGCCAGCAAACTCCGACGTCTTCCTCGTCGACCACGCCTGGACCTTCCGCCTCTCCGAAGCTCCCAAACAGGTTCTGTCTCCTAATTCCTAGGACCCTGTTTGGTTTCTTACAAATTCAGTATTAAATAAAATTAAAGTTTTGATTTTTATTTTCATCTGCTGAAAAAGTTTGAATCTTTATGTATAGTTGAGGGAAGTTCCGGGATTGGCTGAGAGAATGGCGAGCATAATGTGTGTGGATACTGATTTGAATTCAGAAGAGAGCCAAGTTCTAAGTGGGGATGATGCAAAACGCAGCGTTTTGGAGGTACTGGAAAGTGAGATTAGTGAAGCTAATGGGGATGTTAAGTGGTTGGAGCTTGAGGAACTTGGCATTGACAATGAAACGTTGTCGTCTTTGGACTTGTCTGCTAAGTGCCCTGTATGTCATTAGTAATGCTCTATGAACCCAATTAGTAGTTTTGATGAAAAATGTGTGGTCTTTGGTTGCTGAAGCTCTTAGTGTGTTTGTGTATTCAGGGTTTGATTGCATTGTCTTTGTGTGGGAATAAAATTGACAATCTGGAGGTTGTTGTTGAGGAAGTTAGCAAATTGAAAAATTTAAGAGCGCTATGGCTGAACAACAACCCGGTTGTAGAAAATCGGTATGTGAGTGTTTACTAATGTTTGAAGAGGTTGTACTTTTTTTGTTTTAAGGGAGTACATTTTTATGGAGAGGTTTTGTTTTTTCATGTTTTCGAAATTTCAGTGGCAATGAATTGGGGGATAGGATTCTTCGAGAATTGCCGAATCTTGAAATCTTTAACTCAAAGTTTACAGCCAATTTTGGCGAGTGGGCATTGGGGTTTTGTGGAGGAGTGTTTGACAAGGAAAACCCGGGCAGTTTTGATCTGCCTGACCGTCCGTTGCAGCAAGTCACGGATCTTGATCTTTCAGATAGATGTATTCAGAATTTAATCAATAAGGTTCGACCGATTTCCGTAGTTTCTGTGGTTTTACTATCTTGTACCCTTGTGCTGACTAACTCTGATATTCTATTTACATGATAGCAACATTTGATATATAGATTCAGATTGTCATTGATTGGTCAATAAGTCAATCTAGTAGCATTTCATTGATATGTTTTCTTTTTGTTGTTTTAGGCATTTACGCCTTTTCAATTGCCATGTCTTTCATACTTGAATCTTCGAGGAAATCCATTAGATGAGACCTCACTGTCCGATTTGTTATATGTACTACGGAACTTTCCTTCATTACAATCTCTGGAGGTAATATGTCTTTCTAGTACAAAGGTTATTTTGTTTGGCATTACGTGTCGATATAAAAGCCTAGGATATTTGGAATGTAAACTTGTTTGTTTTATAGGTGGATATTCCTGGCCCTCTTGGAGAAAGTGCTCCAGAAATTCTTGAATCTCTTCCTAATCTTTCTTTACTGAATGGTGTCAATGCATCAATGATATTTGAAAATGAAAAGCAAGTGGTTGACTCAGCGCTTCAGCCACGTCTTCCTGAGTGGACTACTGATGAGCCTCTTGCTGATCGTGTTATAAACGCAATGTGGCAATATTTAATGACATATAGACTGGCGGATGAAGAGAAGATAGACGAGACCTCTGTGTTGTATGTTTTCTATTTGTATAGTTACACAACTTCTAGTTTACATGAATTAATAAGTAATTGGTACGTTAAGCTGATCATGCTTTGTTTTGGGGTTCCTTGTAGGTATGTGATGGATGAGCTAGGTTCAGCATTGAGGCACAGTGATGAGCCAAATTTCAGAGTATCTCCGTTTCTCTTTATGCCGGAGGGGACATTAGCATCAGCTGTGAGGTTGTCAGTTTGCCTCTATTCATTTATTTTTCTGTTTTCTGAAGAGTCTAAAGTTCCTCATCGTTTTTTTTTTTGCTAATCGTAGTATTGAATTTGTTACTTTCAGTTTCTGCATATTATGGCCAATGAAGAATGTTGAAAAAGGTTATGAATGCACTCGTGATTACCTTTTTGGTATTGGGGAGGACAAGCAACGTTCCGCCAGACTTACAGCTTGGTTCCATACACCAGAGAAGTATTTTATTCGAGTATGGTTACCTATTAAAACATTGTGTTCGGGAAAAAGCTATGACCTATATTTAGATTTTGGCTTCTTGAAAAACTGGATTTTAATTCATATATATTTGGGCAGGAGTATGAGAAGCACTGGCAGAACTTGCGAGCAGAAAGCTTAAGACCTCCTCCGATGGAGACATGTCCAACTAAAAGTTTAAAACATACAGAAAAGCGTCCATTACGTGTGTACTCCGATATACCTCAAGTTGAAGAACTTTTGACGCGTCCAGATTTTGTATTCAGTATGAATCGCAGTTCAATTTTTGCACTTAAGTTCATGCTTAATGTTATTCTTCCTTGTTTAATTGTTCTTTAGTATATAGTGTAAAATGCATGTAACTTCTTTTTTTCATTAGATCTATGCTGGTTTTCTCAAATAATAATAAAAATAGAATGAAAGTAACGCCCTGACTATATAATTCTTCAGGACTCTTTCATAATACATATACTCTATATGTTTGAAGTTTATATTATCTGACAGTCCTTTCTCTCTTTCTCTCTGGGCGGTGCTTACAGCATCTGAACCAAAGGATGCAGAAATCATATGGACAGGTGATCAAGTGGATGAGGATATGAAGAAAGCTGCGGGAATAACAGAAAGTCAGTTTGTAAACCAGTTTCCTTTTGAGGCTTGTATCGTCATGAAACATCATTTAGCAGATACTGTTCAGAAGGTTAGCAAATGAGTGTCACAGTGCATTCAACTTCTAGTGATAATACTAATTCATTTGACCATTTTGATCATATTCAACGTAAATCGTCAAGTTTCATCATTGTGTGCATAAGAATAATTTACTGAAACTCAAATCTTAGACTCTAGCTTCTCACCCTACCTCTAATACATACTCATAATGTTTAAATGTTTACCCTATTAACAGGCACTTGGATCTCCTGAGTGGATGCAGCCAACCTATAATCTTGAAACACATCTATCCCAACTTATTGGTGACTATTGTGTACGTAAAAGAGACGGGCGTAACAATCTGTGGATCTTAAAACCTTGGAACATGGCACGAACTATAGATACAACTGTCACTGATAATTTATCTGCTATTATTCGGCTCATGGAGACTGGACCAAAGATATGTCAGAAGTATATTGAGCACCCAGCCTTGTTCAAAGGGAGGAAATTCGATATCCGCTACATAGTTTTACTACGGAGTTTGAGCCCTATGGAAGTATTTCTTTCAGACACTTTCTGGGTATGCACTATGCACACTGCTGATACCGAGTAGATTCTTTCTGAATGCCAGTCATACGAGTGTGCTTTAACCTTCTGTAGAGTTTATCTGTGAGTTAACCTTCTTTGGGGTTTATCTGTGAGATGTCTCTGTTGAAGTAGTTATTTTCATTTCCTTTCAGGTGAGACTGGCTAACAACCAATATTCCTTAGACAAGCACAGTTTTTTTGAGTATGAGACTCACTTTACTGTTATGGTATGTCTTGCAAACGATGTTGTAGATACATAGAGTACATGATTTGAAGTATTCAGTATGTTTTATATATTTTTTTTTATCTTGCTTCATAATACTTTACCATGTCTTTCAGAACTATCGTGGGATGCTGAATCACATGAACACGTCTGAATTTGTAAGGGAGTTTGAACAGGAGCACCAAGGTATGATCACCTGTCTAGTTTATATCATTACTTGCTTCTATGCCAAGTGAAAAGGTTTTCACAAAATTTATATGCTAAGCGTACTAACTCTTATTTATATTCTTGTGTATTCTGTAGTTAAATGGTCGGATATCCACTCTAGAGTCAAAAAAATGATCAGATCGGTCTTTGAGGCAGCTGCAAAAGTGCACCCTGAAATGCACAGTCCATCATCAAGGGCCATGTATGGTGTGGATGTCATGCTTGATACTTCTTTCCAGCCAAAGTTACTGGAGGTTTGTGTTGCCAGAAATTTATTGTCCTTCACTTTCATCATCGATGACAATACTTTTGCAAACTGAGGATCTGTTGTCTGTTTTATAGGTGACTTACTGTCCTGACTGTACAAGAGCATGCAAATATGATATGGAGGCAATAGTTGCCGGAGGGGAAGTAGTTAAAGCTCGGGACTTTTATAACTATGTCTTTGGTTGTCTCTTTCTGAATGAAACCACTCATGTTACTCCATTGTAATGGAGCTATAGAGCAATAGTACTACTGTAACAATACAGGTGATTTTAGGTCCTCATCCAGCCAAATCATTGCCAAACTTGTACTATGGAAAGTGAGACTTTAGATAGGTAGTTTGTCTTGGTGCTTGTAACAGGCCGCATTATGTTTTCTGAGAAGGATTGAAATGTTCTGCAAGTGAGAGTAGCATTGATTAGAAGAAGATCCATGCATTTTTTATTTGTGAGCCTAGTGCATAGATGTAATGGTAGATCTAATTATAGCCTTCAGTCAAATTCAGTGCAGATTATCAGACATGCATGATGCATTGGTTTTGATCCTTGTGTTCATAACTACTGACGAGCAAAATCAAACTAGTGATAAGTAGATTTCATTATGGGGCCAGTTTCCTCTTGTAGCCTGGGCTAGATTGCTCCACCAAAATTTCACCCAACTTGAATTGGGCATGGATTTCTGTTTTTACTGGGGTTGGATTGTTTAGGTGGCAAGTAACAGAGGTTAATTTATTTCATGGGGTGGACTTGCTTTTATATAGGCAATAACTTTGATTAATCTCTAAGGTGGCGTGATCACTCTATTGATTGATGGTGTCAATGGCAAGTTTGGAGTTACATTCCACTTCAATCCTTGTGAAGCTCTTATTTTTGACATACACCTAACTGTTTCGAAGAGCTAAGGTTCATCAACAGGTACACGTAGTAGTTCTTTAATATCGTTGTCAATAAAGACGAAATTGAATTTCACCATCTCACTATCAGGTACACCGTCTTTTTTTGTTTTTTTTTGTTTTATTTTGTTTTGTTTTTTGTTTAGAGTATCAATGACAGTATTTTCAAAGACATTACCACCATTTTTTTCTTTTTTTTGTTGAGGTACACACCATCTTATTCACACTATCTTATTTCCATCTTATAGTTAGTTACTGCTGGGTGAGCACAAATCATAAACATATGCTTGATTACTTGAGAATATTTTCCCTTTTATTTGGCAATACTGAAAAGAAAATATAGAAAATGACACCACCCTCCTTTTTGGTTAGTTTTATCGAAATAGAATTGGGAATTGACTATAAGAGACAACAAAAAAAAGGAAGGAAACACGAAGATTGACCTAAGCAATTTTCTCTTGTGTTGGGTTGACTAGGAACGGAGCGAGTCAACCGACCAAGATCCCCTTCTGTCTTGTTCCTCGCTTCTTTTATATAATTTCCCTAAGCACTAGACCTTCGTTTGTCTATTATCTACTGCGCCATGGAAGCCCTCACCGCCATACACGACGGAGACGACGCCAACATCGGCGCCGCGATTCTGATGCGCTTCACCGACAGCAACCGCGAACTCGACCTCGAAATCCGCAAACTCATCGTCGTCATGTCCGGGATATTCCGAAACCAAAATGCACCCCCGACGCCGGTGGGCTACTTGTGCGCCACGTGCTCCTCCCTCGACATCGCCGCCGCCTCCGATCCCCAAGCTCCCGCTCACGTGCTCGACGCCCACTTCACCATTATGTCCATCGTCATCCCAAAAGTCCCTGCTGCGTTTCTGATCAACAATCTCCGGCAGGTCTTTGATTCCTTAGCACGACCTCTCTGGTCTTCGTCTCCGAGTACCGACTGCTTAGAAGTGAGATGCATTGCTCAGTTGTTCATTGCCGCCGCAAAAGTCGTCAACAATTGGTCAGATGTTTCGGAATTATTCAGCTCCTTCCTCAGCTTGGCATTCCTTGACGGCCTCAAGGTATTTTCTTCTTTTTTTTAATATCTGTTTTTTCAATTGCTTGAATATTATTACTGATAGAAATCCATATTCTTTAGTACCAATGCACATTTGCTGATGGCTAGAAATTACTAGCAACTTAAAAAAGCTCAACAATTGTTTAGTAATTGCTGGTGCATAGTAATTGTTTGAAATTAAAGAGTATAGACTTGATAATTGTTGATGGCTAATGTATGCTAACTGGAATCCCAAAACAGGTGAGAAGTCAATTGTGTTTGTGTCTTCCTGATGTACTGCGAAGTTTTCAAGGAACACCGCTATTTGCCCCTGCAACCAAACAGATTACCGACTTGTTGAATAAGTATCCTCCACTAGTGGACTGTGATGAAAATGCTAGTGCATCTGTTCGCTCCCAACAAGCCAAGGCCTTGGGTAGTTTGCATGTTGTGAAAGTACCTCTTTCCCTTTTGTCAGCCGATGACAGAACTGCTGTGCTTGTCTACTTTAAAACTCTCTTGGAACTGAACCAATTCTTTGTTACCGCACCGATCATTGATGGTTTGTATAGACTTTGTCTCGACCCATCTGCATATGTTTCTCCTGAATTGTTGCTCGATCTAGTACTCTCATTATGCCTTCTTGTCACCCAAGATAATCTGATGTGCATCCCGGTAACTACAGCTGGTTTTCTCAGTATTGGACTGACGAGAGTTTATTCCTTTAACCGGAAAGTCTGTGAAATTAATCTCCCTATTGTGTTTGATGCACTCAAAGGTATATAGTTGTTCTCCCCCTCCCCCAAACTCATCTTTCAACCAACTTTGTTGGCATATTGTGAACTCTGAATACCTTAAATATTCTTTTCCCTGACTCATTGACCTTCTTTGCATTTGTCAGTGATATTGGAAGACCCTAACTCAAGCTACATTCCTGATCCGGTGCATGCATTCAGGTGTCTAATTCATGCTTGTATTGATGAAAGCTTAATCAAAGAGGGAGTTGACCGTGTGGTGATGAATGCAAGCATGGGTGATGGAATCAAGTCTGAGCCAACTATAATTGAAAATTTGTGTGCTACTATTGAAAGCCTGCTTTATTCAAAGCCTAATATTCAATGCCCGCGTGATTATCGCATGTTTACTTTCTTTACCTGGGCCCCTGCATTTGATGTTGTTTCAACAATGTTCGAGAAACTAGGTGTCTTTTTCTGTCTCTAGATACTTGTATTCACATACTTACTTGAAGGTTGCTATGCTTGTTTTTCTTGTTCTTCGTATGTCGGTAAGTGTCATAGACTTATATCTGTCATCATACAGGGCCGTACTCTTCTTTTCTGATGAGGGGTACACTGAAGACTTTGGCAGACATGCAGAAATTGCCTGATAGAGAATTCCATTTCAAGGAAGTGAAGGTATATATTACTATGTACCAACCGATCCAATGATTATTCACGATTCCATAATTGAATCAATTACCTATGGGTCCCAAACTGAAGGAATGTTATGGTAAAACTTTGTCTAAAACGATGTGGTAAAAAGCAACGTGCGATTTGATGGACATGATCCCTGTGGATGCCTGTTTTTCATATTATTAGGTTTAATTTGTTCAAAGATGCTACTGTCACTTCTTCGTGACTTTCAGGTTTAATGTCTCACACCTTAAATTTTCCAGATTAAGCGTCTTCTGGAAAAGCTTGTTCAGAAATATGGGCTTGATGCTATTATGGCCTTTATGCCTCAAGAACTCAAGAATCTGCTTGTAGAGGTTAGTTGAGGGATATCTTGTTAGAATGAGATTTGCCATGGTATCCAGTATTTCATGTCTTCATTATTTTTTATACTTTTTGTTAAACAGACCAATGAAAAGGCTTCTAAACCTGTGGAAGTGATATCTCATGTTCTGGGAGCAACTGCAGTCAGGTATCACCTTTCTCACAACATTTTACCTCCTGCAAGATTTTAAGGCTTATATCCACTCTGGCTATGTTTTGTTCACGGGTTCGTTAACTTGTTTGATTAGTAATATCTAACGAGTAGTGAAGCATGAAAAAGTGAAATAATAAGAAACTCATCCCCTTGTGTCTTCATATTGCGCTCTTTTTTAGGAAGCTAAATTACTCTGCTGATTTGCTTCTTGGTTTGTCCTCCTTGACCATACTCTACCATATTTTGCTCAAGAATATTATTGAAGCATAAGCAAGTAAACATAAATCCTAGTAATTTGCTTTGCTCTACATACTACAGTGATAGATAGTTATTAGGACTGGTGTTTTAGGACTTAAAGTGTGGAATTGATGAGATGACGTGACACAGCAGTCTAGATTAGAATCGAAGCATATGCAAGATAACATAAATCAGTGTAATTACTTTGCTCTAGACTCTGTAGATAGAGCTGGTCTTCACTCTTACATATTTCCTCTACGTTAGTAAGTGCAAAATTCTTTTGCTTTTCATAGTGGTCTGGAGTTCTGGACTGTCATAGTCTGTCATGTGAGGGTAGTCCTCATTCCATTTTTCTTTTTGCATTTGTGGACTGGCTGTAATTCTGTTGACACACCTTTCTTTTTACACCTCCTGCAGGTCTGAGAGTAGCAATAATAGAATGCACGTTAAAGCACTTGGACCGTGCAAGAATTCAAAATGGAAAAGGGATATTCAAGGTAATGGGTTGCGTGATCGGCTAGCTAGGAGTAGAGCTAAGAGAGAGATGACAAACAGGATGTTGGGTGCAGCTGTGATGGCAAAGGAGCTAAAAATCTAGAGGCTGGGAGTTTAATTGAGTTCATAAACTTATCATATTGTTTAGTGAGCTTATACATTATGAGAGATGCGGGGTACTGAATTAGTTGATTATAAGTAGATTCTGAAACCTAAAGTCTTGTCAATTTGCGGAAAACAGAAACTTAGCATATTTCTAACCTAAACTGAAGTTTAGTTTCAATATCTTTATTGGTGCAAATACCAACTGTGGTGATTTCGTTACTGAAACCAGTCAATTGCTTGTCTTTACGAACCAGTGGTGCAACTGTTAAACTAAAGCACGGCTACTATGCTACCGGTTATACGCTGCGAGTATTCTTTTTGAGTTTTTGATGCAAAGTCTTGCCCAGGCTCCCATTTCATGATTTGTCAAATATGTAATGTGTGAAGGGGAAACAAGGAGAAAGCAATTAACATAGATAGTCCTTGCCACAGCATAGATGGTCCTTGCCAAAACCAGGATGTCCTCCGCACACTTGAAAGCACAAACTATGAACATAGATATTTGGGAAGACATAATTGATTAAGTTGTGTCCTAGGCTAGCAACTACATAGGTTTCAAAATTTGTTTCCATAAGCACATATATAATAGTAACACGTCAAAAGCTAGTAACAATAACTCATATAGGAAATAATTTTGATTAATTTCTAAGAGGTGGTGTGATCACTCCATTGATGGCATCAGTGGCAAGTTTGGAGTTGCATTCCACTTCAATCCTTGTGAAGCCCTTATTTTTGACACACACCAAGCTGTTTCAAATAACTAAGATTTCATCAAACAGGTACACATATTAGTTCCTCTATAACGTTGCAGCTGGAGGCCTGCTAAATGTGTTTCGAATAACGAAGCCTTCAGGTTCTGAATTATTGTTAAATACATAATATCGAAGTTGTATTTAACCATCTCATTATCATGTGCAAACCATCTTATTATTACCATCTTTTGTAGTTAGTTACTGATTAGATGAATAGGCAGGGAGAGTGTCTATCAGTAATGAGTGACTCCAATAATTCTACTTGGATAGTTAATAACCTATCAAACTTGCATTCTGAATTGTATGTCTCAGAACCATTTGAAGCTGGAGGTCATCAATGGAAAATGCATGAGGCTCTATCCGAATGGAAAAGGTGATGGAGGGGGCACACATCTTTCTCTTTATTTGGTTTTAGCTGATCCCGCACTTCTTATATGTTGATTTTGATTTCTGCATAAGGAATCAAAGTTCCTGTTATTCTAAAACATGCTGGTGGTTCAGGGCCAGCAACCATCAAGGTTTGGCAAAGATTTTTTTTTTCAAAAACGTTTTATTAATAACTCACACACTCTACATATGTCAGTGAGATTTGAACCCATGACCTCAAAGTTGTCAGTTAAACACCTTAACCAACCAAACCACGGCTCACCGACAAGGTTTGGCAAAGTTTATTTCACTTCAAAGGATTAGACAACCATGATTTTTGGTTGATGATGCTTGCACTTTTCAAGTCGATGTTAATTTTCGTGCAGTTGTTAGGGCTCTTTAATCTTGTATTTCATTTTACATCTTTTGTGTGTTGGTGTAAAGTAAGGATAACTAATTTGCATTATCAACTTGGCATGATACGTAGTTTTTTCCTATAAAATGCTTAACTTTTTGTCGGAAAAAAAGGGAAGAAAAAAACTATTTAGCAGACTTTATTTGAAAGGTTAATTTAGTAATCGAAGTAGTTTTCATTCTGATTCCATATGATAAGTAAACAACATCAATCGTAATTAATTTCATTCTTATTCTAATTCTATGTGGTAAGTAAACAATTCAATGGAATTGAACTTTTGACATACTATTCTATTCCTTCTCTCATTCCTGATAAAATCCATTCCAAGTAAGTAAACATGCCCGAGACGTTTTCAAGCTTGACCTGTACTATTTCTTCATATCACTTTCTTATATCATGCTGCAACAGTAATAACAAAACAGACTTGGATTGAACAATCAAGTATGAATAGCGTGCAACAAGGACCAATGATGTTGGTTATAGATCATATCAAGCGATTGGTGAAAGTAAAGCATGCATGCCATGAGATGATGAGAATCTTCCTCAACACGAGCATGTACGTTTACTTGGTGTGTAGTTGGTCAGTAACAAGAATAGACTTACATTCCAATTTGAGTAATGCTTGGTGGTTCACCTAGAGCTCACCATAGCCACATCATCATACTTTAATTATGTTTTATTTTATATATATTTTTTTTATTATTCTCTACTTTCTTGGTTTTATGATTTTATCTTCTAAACTGTTTCATTTTTTTTTCTGATTCTCAAAAAAAAAAAAA
>NC_020491.1:6775385-6776930 GCF_000184155.1 Fragaria vesca subsp. vesca
ATATATATATATAAGGGTTCGGATCAAGGGACATCTTATTTTACACATCTTTTTACACTGATTTTTAACCATTAGATTTAAGTGATTTCAATGGCCATGATTAATTTCATTTATGTGGCAAAATGACATGGAAACAATTGTTTTTGGTGAGAAAATACACCAAAATTAATAGATAAATTTAATAAATAAAATATAAATTTATAAGAAAAAACAAAGAAGAAGATGAAGATGATCGAAACGTCTTCATCTTGTGATGGACGTCTTCTTCTTCTGGAAATATTCATGAGAGGCCTTGCTCTCGATCTCCTTTTGGCATCAATTCTGATTTTTGCATGAGTTGAACCATTAAATCCATCATCCCCCGGTCCCCTTTCATTCCATCAAATTAGTATTAGCAATTGCAGTTTTTATATCTCTGTTCTTCTTCTTGGGTCTTTAATGGCTTTCCATATGCCCCATTCTTTCTTTTACCCAAAAGCATAACCTATCATAATTCATTCGATCTAGGTTTAGAATATACATATATAGGGTAATATATAGATAGATGAAGCAGATTGATTTTATTGGTTTTTTTTTTGTCTCCATTTGAAGTTCTAAACAATCGATCGTATAGGGTTTTGCAATCAACTTTAATTGGAGAATATATAGTTAGAGGGAGGATGATGATATGTTTTCTTTTATGTGTGAAGAGGAAAAAGATGACGTTTCATCTTCTAATTTTCTTTTTTTTTTATTTAGAAAAGAAAACTATTTCTATGTCATTTGCCACGTCATAAATGAAATTAATCATGACCATTAAAATTATTTAAATCTGATGGCTAAAAATTGGTGTAGAAAGATGTGTAAAATAAGGTGTCCCTTGATCAAGACCCTATATATAAATATATATATATGGCTCTTCCAATGAGGGATCCTTTTTTTTTGTTCATTTCTAGGGATAGGGTATTTGACAAACTTTCCGATCACTAAATCACATCCTTATCGTTCAGTTTGTAGGTGTATATGAGTAGATCACTTATGCAAATTTTCAGAAAATTTGGTGATCGTTAAGTCATTCAAATGTTTGATTTATTTTTAATGATCTTGAACAATGTAGGTTTGACATAAGTGTTAAGTTTTTTATTTTAATCTCAGCCATTCAAGCCCATTAAAAAACAGATCTAATGGTATGGGCATATCCCTAAAAGTAACAAAAAATAGCGATTCCTCATTAGAAGGGCCATGTGTGTGTGTGTATATATATATATATATACAGAGAGGATGTGAAGCAGACGTCCGCACTCCGGCTTAAAGTGCGGACGTCGTCCGTTCTCTGCCGTCTCACGCCGGCGACGGCTTCTCTCCTTCCCGGACGACAGCACAGACTTCCAGGACGGCTTCTCTCCTTCCAGGACTGGTCAGCGACAAGTTTTCCGGCCAACCTTGATCAATCATGGTGTTTTTCGTCTAGAGCTTCAATCAGGCCGGAAAATTTGTCGCTGACCAGTCTTGGAAGAAGAGAAACCGTCCTGGAAGCCTGTGCTGTCGTCCGGGAAAGAGAGAAGC
>NC_020491.1:6776950-6781952 GCF_000184155.1 Fragaria vesca subsp. vesca
TAAGTTTAGGTTATGTTAGAACGTTGAGCACTTTTTGTTTTTTTTTTTTTTTTTTTCCCGTTCTGAACGTCGAGTACTTCACTTTGTAACATATTTTTTTGTTTGGATTTTACGGTACACTGGAGCACGAGACCTTTTTGGAACTAGATGTCCCCCCTAGATGTTATACATCTACCCAATGACCTTTTTCGAGTCCAATAATCCGACCCAATGACCCGACTCCATCCACCGCCACAAAACGGCGTCGTCACCCCCATAAATCATTACATTGGGAAACCGACAAAAAGAGAAAAAAAAGGCCAAAAAAAGAAAGAGTTGACAGTAGAAGGGAAGCAAAAAGGAAAGAACAAGAGTGAAGTCAGTGAACTAAACAAATCCACAATTTCTTTTAGCTTGGTTGACTAGGAATAGATCGAGTCAACCAACCAAAATCCAGACCAGATCTCCTTCTGTCTTGTTCCTTCCTCACTTCTTTATAAGCACGAGATCTTGGGGTCTGTCTTTATCTGCACCATGGAAGCCCTAACCGCCGTACACGACGGAGACGACGCCAACATCGGCGCCGCGATTCTGATGCGCTTCACCGACAGCAACCGCGAACTCGACCTCGAAATCCGCAAACTCATCGTCGTCATGTCGGGGATATTCCGAGACCAAAATGCACCTCCGACGCCGATGGGCTACTTGGGCGCCACGTGCTCCTTACTTGACGCCGCCGCCGCCGCCTCCAAGCCCCAGGCTCCCGCTCACGTGCTCGACGCCCACCTCACCATCCTGTCCATCGTCATCCCAAAAGTCCCTGCTGCGTTTCTGATCAACAATCTCCGGCAGGTCTTTGATTCCTTAGCACGACCTCTCCGGTCTTCGTCTCCGAGTACCGACTGCTTAGAAGTGAGATGCATTGCTCAGTTGTTCATTGCCGTCGCAAACATGGTCAACAATTGGTCAGACGTTTCCGAATTGTACAGCTACTTCCTCAGCTTGGCTTTCCATGACGGCTTCAAGGTATCTTCTTCTATTTTTTTTTGTTTTTTCTTTTCAATTGGTTGAATATTATTACTGATAGAAATCCAAATTCTTTAGTACAAGAATTGTATAGTAATGTAAAATTAAGGAGTATAGACTTGATAATGTACTGATAGGGATCGGTAATGTATGCTAACCAGGTGAGAATTCAATTACGTTTGTGTCTCCCTGATGTACTGCGAAGTTTTCAAGGAACACTGCTGTTTGCCCCTGCAACCAAACAGATTACCGACTTGTTGAGTAAGTATCCTCCACTAGTGGACTGTGATGAAAATGCTAGTGCATCTGTTTGCTCCCAACAAGCCAAGGCCTTGGGTACTTTGGATGTTCTGAAAGTATCTCTTTCCCTTTTGTCAGCCGATGACAGAACTGCCGTGCTTGTCTACTATAAAACTCTCTTGGAACTGAACCAATTCTTTGTTACCACACGGATCGTGATGGTTTGTATACACTTTGTCTCGACCAATCTGTGTATGTTTCTCCTGAATTGTTGCTCGATCTAGTACTTGCAATATGTCTTTTTGTCACCCAACATAAGATGACGTGCATCCCGAGAACTACAGCTGGTTTTCTCAGTATTGGACTGACGAGAGTTTATTCCTTTAACCGGCAAATCTGTGAAATTAATCTCCCTATTGTGTTTGATGCACTCAAAGGTATACATCCTGCCCTATAACTCTTCTTTTAACTAACTTCGTTCGCATATAATTTCACTCTGAATATCTTGGCTATTCTTTTCCCTGACTCATTGATCTTCTTTACATTTGTCAGTGATATTGGAAGACCCTAACGCACACAGCGTTCCTGATCCAGTGCATGCATTTAAGTGTCTTATTCATGCTTGTATTGATGAAAGCTTAATCAAAGAGGGTGTTGACCGTGTGGTGATGAATGCAAGCATGGGGGATGGAATCAAGTCTGAGCCAACTATAATTGAAAATTTGTGTGCTACTATTGAAAGCCTGCTTTATTCAAAGCCTACTATTCAATGCCCGCGTGATTATCGCATGTTTACTTTCTCTACCTGGGCTGCTGCATTTGAAGTTGTTTCAATAATGCTTGACAAACTAGGTTGTTTTTTTTTCTGTCTCTAAATACTTGTATTAACATACTTACTTTAAGGTTTGCTATGCTAGTTTTTTCTTGTTCTTCTTATGTCAGTAAGTGCCATAAACTTATATCTGTCATCATACAGGGCCATGCTCTTCTTATCTGATGAGGGGTACACTGAAGACCTTGGTGGACATGCTGAAATTGCCTGATAGAGAATTCCATTTCAAGGAAGCGAAGGTATAGATTACTATGTACCAACCGATCCAATGAATATTCATGATTCCATAATTGAATCAATTACATATGGGTTCCAAACTGAAGGAATGTTATGGTAAGATGTCGTTTAAAACGATGTGGTAGAAAGCAACGTGCGACTTGATGGACATGATCCGCTTTGGATGCCTGTTTTTCGTATTATTAAGTTTTAATAGTTCAAGGATGCTCCTGTCACTTCTCCATGACCTTAAGTTTTAATGTCTCACACCTGAATTTTTCCAGGTTAAGCTTCTTCTGAAAAAGCTTGTTCAGAAATATGGGTTCGAGGCTATTATGGCCTTCATGCCTCAGGAACTTATGAATCTGCTTGTAGAGGTTAGTTGAGGGATATCTTGTTAGAATGAGATTTGCCATGGTATCCAGTATTTCATATCGTCATTATTTTTATATTTTTGGTTAAACAGATCAATGAAATGGCTTCTAAATCTGTGGAAGTGATATCTCATGTTGTGGGAGCAACTGCAGTCAGGTATCACCTTTCTCACAAGATTTTACCTCCCGCAAGATTTCAAGGCTTATATCCACTCTGGCTATGTTTTGTTCACGGGTTCTTTAACTTGTTTGAGTAGTAATATCTAACGAGTAAAAGGTTGAAAAAGTATAAGAAATTCACCCCCTTGTGTCTTCATATTGCTTCTTGGTTTTACCTCCTTGAGCATACTCTACCATGTTTTTACTCAAGAATAGAATTGAAGCATAATCAAGTAAATATAAATCATAGTTATTTCCTTTGCTCTACATACTACAGTGAATAGGTAGTGATCAGTACTGGTGCTTTAGGACATAAAATTTGGAATAGATGAGATGACGTGAATCGAAGCATATGCAAGAATACATAGATTCAGAGTGTGATGACTTTGCTCTAGACTCTGTAGATATAGCTGGGTCTTAAATCTTACATATTTCCTCTACATTAGTAAGTGCAAAATTCTTTTGCATTTGATGGTGGTCTGGAGGTCTGGACTGTCGAAGAGTCTGTCATGTGAGGTTTATCCCCATTCCATTTTTCTCTTTGCATTTGCGGACTGGCTTGAATTCCGTTGACACAACTTTCTTTTTACACCTCCTACAGGTCTGAGAGTAGCAATAATAGAATGCATGTTAAAGCACTTGGACCGTGCAAGAATTCAAAATGGAAAAGGGATGGTCGAGGTATTGGGCTGCGTGAATATCAAGCTAGGAGAGAGATGACAAACAGGATGTCGGGTGCAGCTGTGATGGCAAAGAAGCTAAAAATCTAGAGGCTGGAAGTTTAATTGAGTTCATAAGCTTACCGTATTGTTTAGTGAACTAATATATTAGGAGAGATGCGGGGTCTTTAGTTAATTATAAGTAGATTCTGAAACCTAAGGTCTTGTCAATTTGCGGAAACTCCAACTTATATAGCATGTTTCCTAACATAAACTGATGTTTAGTTTCAATTTATCTTTATTGCATACTGTACTTGTGCAAAGCAAGCTACAAATACCAGCTGTGGTGATTTGATTACTGAAACCAATCAACTGCTTTTGTCTTTACGAATCAGTGGTGCAACCGTGAAACTAAAGCACGGCTACTATGCTACAGTTCTTGCACAACATAGATAAGAAAGCAATTAAGATAAATAGCCATCAAGGCATTTTAAGTTGCAGGCAGCTATAAATAGTTCTTAGTCTTGCCACAACATAACTCGGCTTAAATAAAATAAAAACAATGCTTGATACTTCTTTCCAGCCAAAGTTACTGGAGGTTTGTTTTGCTAGAAATTTCATTATCGATGGCTATACTTTTGAAGTCTAAACTTTTGCAAACTATTTGTTGTCTGTTTTTTAGGTGACTTACTGTCCTGACTGTACAAGAGCATGCAAATATGATATGGAGGCAATAGTTGCAGGAGGGGTAGTTAAAGCTCGTGACTTTTACAACTATGTCTTTGGTTGTCTCTTTCTGAATTTGAGTGTTACTCCATTGTAATGGAGCTATAGAGCAGTAGTACTACTGTAACAATACAGACGATTTTAGGTCCTCATCAAGCCAAATCATTGCCAAACTTGTACTATGGAAAGTAACAGGCCGCGTTATGTACTCTGAGGAGTATTGAAATTTGGTTTTTTTTTTTTTTTTTTTTTTTTTTTTCAAAATTGTTGAAATGTTTTGCAAGTGAGAGTAGCATTGATTAGAAGATCCATGCATTTTTTATTTGTGAGCCTAGTTCATAGATGTAAATCATGTAATGGTAGATCTAACTATAGCCTTGAGTAAAATTCAGTACAGATTATCGACATGCATTGGTTTTGATCCTTGTGTTCATGGATACTGGACCATAACTATTGACGAGCAAAATCAAACTAGTGAAAAGTATACTTCATTACAGGGTATTGGGGTATTTAATTCAAGTTAAAAACAAAATGGGATGTACAAATTTGAACAAGTCCGGGATCAACCATTATAATGCATTGAAATTGGCTTGTACAATTGCTTGGTTTGAGGAGGTTTGATCTCATATAAGGATGAATATCTTGTCTTTGGTCATTGGGATGATTACATCTCATTTCTTCACTAGTGGTTTATTGTCTCATCTCATCTCTTTTAGTCTATTCTGGAGTCCTTGGTGCCTAGCTTTAGAGTGTTATAGATGATTACATCTCATTTTTTAACGGGAACGGCT
>NC_020491.1:6781972-6785372 GCF_000184155.1 Fragaria vesca subsp. vesca
CCTTCTTCTTCTTCTTCCTTCCTTTTCTTCTCATTTGTCAACCTGCAACAACTCCTTTCACTTTCTCTTCCCAAACAGAGCTTCCATCAATTTACCCCCTTTCGGGTTTGTCCATATAGTTTTGTTTCCCTCAGCAACCTGGATCCACCGATCGAATTCGCAGATCGGTTTATGTAGATCTGGAAACGGGGTTGTGGACTTCGCTCGGATCGATCTCCCAATCGCGTGCAAAGGTATCTTCTGCACTTTCATGTAATTCTCCCGCCTCGCAAATATACCCGATCGGGTATTACCCGATGCAAAGCTTCTTCAACACATCTCTTCACTGTTCAGAAAGTTACCCACCTCCACCGGCTCGTTCGCAGAGGGAGAATTACCGAGAGTCATGCACAACACGCGCTAAAAGCTTCTTCACTCGCTGCTTGACAAGTGCTCCAGACAGCCGCAGTACTCAAGGTATTGCGTACATTCCAGAACACACCAATACGTTTTATACTTTGTCTCGTGTTTCAATCAGTACTCTAGTTTTGGAGTTTTCTAGTATTCCTAGCTAGCTTTGAGATATATATCAAAATTGTAGATTAAGGACACTAGAACTTTAGATTCTAGACGTAGCTGGTTGGTTAATGAGTTTGTGTTTTCTATGTGGGTGAGATGAGGATCACCTTAAGTACCATGACTAGCAGGATCACCTCACTTTATAGTTTTAATGAGTTGTGGATTTATACAGATGTTGTTATCAGACTAACTAACTAACCAATTGTCAATAACACAAACATCTTCATTAAACTCACACACAACTTGAGTTTTAAGATTACAAGATTGAAACAAACTATAACATATGTAGAAGAAAAACTGACGATGAACATCATTAAGGCTCTTATCTTGATTATAAGTTTTTTAGATTGATACTTTAGATCACCTAGCAATGAAACCTAGCAATGAAAGTTAAACAACATTTCATCTTCACCAAACACTACTTATGATTAATGAAGAAGCAAAATAGATTAAAACTATCTAATCAATTGTTAATAACAAAAACATTTTCATTAAACTCACACACAACTTCAGTTTCAAGATTACAAGATTGACAAAAACACAATAACATAGGTAGAAGAAAATCTGACGATGAACATCATTAAGGATCCTATCTTGATCATAAGTTTTTTAGATTGATACTTTAGACAAACCTTGCAATGAAAGTTAAACAACATTCATCTTCACCAAACACAACTTATGATTAATGAAGAAGCATAATAGATTAAAACTATTTAATTAATTGTTAATAACACAAACATCTTCATTAAACTCACACACAACTTGAGTTTCAAAATTACAAGATAGACAAACATACTATAACATATATAGAGAAAAAAAAAAAAAACTGAAGATGAACATCATTAAGGCTCCTATCTTGATTATAAGTTTTTTAGATTGATACTTTAAATATAGCGCACCTAGCAATGAAAGTTAAATAACATTTCATCTTCATCAAACGTAACTTATGATTAATGAAGAAGCATACTAGATTAAAAATATCTAATCAATTGTTTGGGCACATCTTTACGGAAAATTCTACAATGTGTTAATGCATGTGAATGATATGATGTATAAACTTTGTAAATTGAGTCCTCAAAGTTGTAATATGAGTCCTTAAAGTTGTAAAATTTTCTACTTACAACATTAGTAATTATGTGTCCTTAAAGTGGTAAAATGTATGCTTAAAGTGGTAATTGAGTCCTCAAAAATTAAAAAAAAATTGTTACAACTTTGAACACTCAATTACCACTTTAAGGACAAATAAGGACTAATGTTGTAACTAATGTTTTTTACAATTTTAATGACTCATATTACAACTTTAAAGACTAATATTACTACTTTGAGAATTCATTTATAACTTGAGGATAAAGTTGATGTATCACATGCATTACCCAGAAACATAGTAGATTAAAACTATCTAATCAATTGTTAATAACACAAACATCTCAATTAAACTCACACACAACTTCACTTTCAAGATTACAAGATTGACAAACAAACTATAACATAAGTAGAAGAAAAACTAATGATGAACATCATTAAGGCTCCTATCTTGATCATATGTTTTTTTTAGATTGATACTTTAGATAAAGCGCACTTAGCAATGAAAGTTCAGCAACATTTCATTTTCATCAAACACAACTTATGATTAATGAAGAAGCATAATAGATTAAAACTATCTAATCAATTGTTAATAACACAAACATCTTCATTAAACTCACACACGTACAACTTGAGTGTCAAGATTGCAAGATTAACAAACAAATTATAACATAGGTAGAAGAAAAATTCACGATGAACACCATTAAGGCTTCTAGCTTGATCATCCATCCTCGATCAATATAAGAGTCTTTAGGGTTGAGCCACAAGATTTTTATTTGAGTTGATGTCGAGAACCAACCACAAAGAAATCGATGACTAACACGCGATAATTAAATATTCAGTCTGACAAAATATCTATAAAATAACAATTCAATATTCAACACAAATATCTTCACTTCTATCTAACAAAGTTTCCTATATATGAACCTGAAGTGAAAATCTTTGTTTTTCTGCTTTTGGTATAAATTGGAGCTTCCTAGCCGATTCTACCCCTATTATAATCAACATAGTTTCTCATATAGATGACAAACTAAAGCATGCTCAAAACATATGCTTGACACCAAGAGAACATTATTTTTTAAATGTATAATGCAAACTTGTTTGGGCTATAATTTAGAGAATATGAGAGATTATATAATTGGTGGCCGACACTGTACATTATATACATAATGACCAACTTAGAGTTGTAGGCCATCAGAGCTAACTCACGGGTCTGTCTGGTACAGACAAGACATTTCATGTACATGATGTGTGAGAGGTAAGGGTCACAAGGGTTGTCATACTCAGATCAGCTTTGAGCAATGGTTACAAGGTAAGTCATGCTATCTGAAACAAGAGAAAACTTGTTGGTACACTCAGGAGCTGAGTAAAGCAAAACATAGTGGGAAGATGTTGCTTAGAAAGGGTGGTTGCTTAGAATGCTTTTCAGAAAGGTTGATGGAAATCTTTTTGAGTTTTGTTGGCATCGTAAGCTAGATTGGACTTTAAAAAAAGTTTTGAGTTATTGTTAAATTTTCCATGATATTTATTGTTTTATATGATAAATATTATTTTATTCTGATGGTTCCAACACATACCAGCTTCCAAAGGTTTTATGAAGAAGAAAAAAAACGCACATGCGTTTCCAAACACTTCGCCTGATTCCTTGCAGCTTTGCCTTTAAGATTGAGTTAATTATGTTAGCTATTCATTTGCTATAGTTTTTTTACCTTTAAGATTGAGTTAATTAAAAAGTTTAATATCTTTAAGATTGAGTTTT
>NC_020491.1:6785393-6832324 GCF_000184155.1 Fragaria vesca subsp. vesca
AAAAAAAAAAAGACATGATCTGGAACAAGGAGAGAAAGAGATACCATAAGATCCCAACGGCCCGCTGGTGTTTGGTCGTGAAAAGCAATCTTGAAGGGTTGGTTATCGTCATTGATGGCGGAAAGCTCAAACTTATGTTTCCCCACATAAACTTCCTCACAAATATGCAGCTGACCGATCGCCTCTACCTCAAGCATTGCTGATGGTTGGTCGGAGATGATTGGACGCATGCTCGATGAAGGACTCGGACCTTGGTTCTAGTGTCGAGGTAGCTTTCAGGGTAGCGATTCACCAAGTGATTCTTGTTGGTGTTATCCTCCTCGTCCACCCTCGAGCTGTAGGCCATGAGAGTTAACTCGCCGGTCTGCTTCTCACAATAGAGACATTCCATGTACAAGATATGCAGTTGACCGATCGTCTCCACCTCAAGCATCGCTGATGGTTGGTCGGAGAGGATTAGGACGCATGCTCGACGGAGGATCCGGACCTTGGTCCTGGTGTCAGGGCAACTTTCAAGGCAGCGAGTCACCAAGTGATTCTTGTTGGTGGCATCTTCCATAAAGTTGTAGTTCAATATATATGAACAACTTTTGTTCAATAAGTTCTACTATTCAAAACAAGTCTCTTCACTTCGATCAATCTGACAAAGTTTCCTATATATGAACAATTTTGCCTTTAAGATTGAGTTAATTACGTTAGCCAATCATTTGTTATAGTTTTTTACCTTTAAGATTGAGTTAAATAAAAAGTTTAATATCTTTAAGATTGAGTTTTTTTTTTTTTTTTTCAGTAGAACATAGATAATTTCATTACTTATCCATGGCCAGAACGCACTTACGATAGATACTTACCATGAAGATTAGACAACCCTATTTTGTTAAAAATTACGAAGAGAAAAGTTTGTAGTTGGACTGAACAAACACTCATTGTTGATTGCAGTATGCGAATGGAAGTTTAAAAAAAAACTAATGTTACTTGATTTGTTCAGCTGACAATTGTGATAGTGATTGGCTTTTAAGAATTGTGATTTTCCTTTTGTAGTTCAAGATTGGACATTCGCTTAGCTTCTAATGCTCATCTGATCAAACTTTATATATGTTGAGTACCTTATTATATTATCATAGAATAACTCGTACTGATCCGGATGACAAATGATAGTGTGATAAACATGTGTTGAAAAGAGATAAGTTATGATATTTGGATGTTCACATCTAAAAACTCATCTCTAGATGTTAGTCTTGTAGAGATTGTTTTGGCCTTTAATGGCTACCACTACTCACTACTTCCTTGGCTCTCTTGGATTCTTTTTTTACTGATCCATCACGTATTGCCTAGTTCCTCAGTAATAATTGAGTAGAAGAAGACACCCTCTTAACTAGAAATGACATGGAATGGAATGCATATTATATATATATATATATATATATATATATCCTCTTAACTAGAAATGACATGGAATGGAATGCATATTATATATATATATATATTGATGCAGAGATGATGAATGTTGTCGAAAAGAGAGAAATTGATAATCGATGCTAGCTCATTGATTTAGCTTTTACTGATCTATAGCTATCACAGACAATGCTTCGTCCGTCCTTAGCAATAATTGAGTAGAAATGGAATGAAGAGATCGATGCCTAGAAATGATGATGTAGAAGATACGATGCAGAGAATAATGATGTAGTTCTTAGGTTTCAAACAAATATACACCATCATGTCATATTTTTTCATAATGTCAATTCATTGTTAATTGGTTCATAACTTCATAACATGCCAACGTGCTGTTAGTGTAATGCTAAACAAACTGAAAAGCTAAGGTAGTAAGATATCATAATCTTTTTGGGATGCAAATGTTATATTTAAGTTATTCAGCTATTATCCCAACAATGGAGTGACGTCTTTTAATTAATAAAAAAAAAACTCTAATTTCGAAGTTCTACGAAATTAATATCTTCAAGTTTACTTAATGATGAGTTTGGGATTAGTAAGGATCAAATCATTGCAGTCCAAAGACTACTATATGTGACATCCTTTTAATGTGTGGCTAACTTTGTTCTATAGGGCTTCTTTGGGTCACCAAGTAACTTGGAATGTCATATTAACTTGCAATCTCAATTTGGATTGTGTTGATACCCTATCAAAGAAGTGAGGAGACAAAGCTTGCAATATAATTCTCATTCTACCGTAATGAATGGAACCAAACAACCAAAGTAACACCTTTCAATACTTGCAACAATTTTCCAAGAATCGCAATAACATAGTCATTCAACACAAGTAATAATATGAGTGCGATTACAATAAGCTTAGTTAGAAAATGGACAACCTTGGTACTCTTTCAAAAATCGCTTTGGATGAGTTTAGATCGAAAGTCACTTTATCAAACTCAAAATTCTAATCTTCGCTATGGGCACAGGTGCTAATAATGATAAAACTATATATTGTGCAGCATCTGTTTTGAAAGTAAAGCTTTCATCGTTGGGTTCATCTGGAATATTAGCTGAACATCAACCTCAAGCTCAACTACAAAAGCATCATATGAAAGGGTGAGATCAACATTTTTGTGAAGCAGGTTCATTATCACGACCATTTCTTGTGTTCAGTTAATTTGGTTGTATTCAGAGGCCTTTGTCATGGCCGTAAATGGTTGGATTTTGTCAAATACAAATGCAAACATATTCCTTCTAGTAAACCATATACATAATCCCTGACAACATGTTTCAACTTCAACTACTACTTTTAGATTATGCTAATTTGCTTGTTTAGAGAAAATGAGAGATTTGATGTGGCGATCGTTATCAATGCTTTAGCGTTTTTGAATGCCCCTTTGAGATAATCACATAGCATTTTATCCACGCATTAATTTGTTTGCACCAACTTCACTAGATCAATCAACTAATCTTCGACATCTTCAATCAATATTGGGAACTTGCTATTCGATCATCCCCCTGCAGTAAGTCAGATGAAATGAATGATATTTTCAAATCTAGGATATAAATGAGTTTGATTCAAAAGTTGTAGGAGGTACGATCGTTGTAGGAGTTACAATAACTTCAAAGCAACGCAAAGAATTTATGTGTTCTTTCAAAAAAGAATTCATGTGTTATTTCCACTCTTCAAATTGGATGGAAGGCATTCAAGTAATAGAAGAAGACCACTATCCTGATTCCTGGGAAAGGACTGAAAAACGAGATTAGAGTAGAAACTAGCCGTTGTCGATCAACGAGGTCTTTGAGGTGTATTTGGACAAGTCTGAGTACAATTTGGTTTTCTTTACAAAGTATGCAATGTTCTAGCTTGACAAAGTTCTCTCACTGGGTTGTCATGCTTGATGGAAGGTTTCTAGGTTTATTAAAAGGATATTGTAATGCTAGCTTGATGGATGAGTAGGAGTGTAGACAAGGTAAAGCAGGAAGAAGAGGTAGGCGAGTGCGGAAAATGAAGAGGCACAACAACCTCCTCCTCTGTGAGACGGAGGTGTGACTGAACAACACTCCGGCAATTCTAAGGTCGCCGCTGTACTCAACAAAGTCGAATACCAAGGTTGGGTTCACCTCTGTATCAAAATCCCAAGGGTTCAGTCTTTCTTATGCGAGAATTGTTCTTACCAGAGCATATTTTTACCATGTACTTCAGCAAATATCTTGTTAACATCCTCTTTGTTTAATACATCAAACAGTAAACACTCACCAAAGGGTTTCTTGAAAATGAGCAGAAGCTCTTCCTCTTCACAACTGTTATTTACACATGTAATCCCTATCATCCATTGTTCTTCCTAAGTTTTGTCTTCTAAACAAAAAAGGTAAAAGAATACAAGAGAATTACAACTACTTGGTTTGTTCAGCTGACAATTGTGATTGTGAGTGGCTTCTGTGAGTTGGGATCTTCTTTTGCAGTTCAAGGTTGGACATCCGCTCGGCTTCTAATGCTCGTTCAAGCTTTAGTATCCAAAATCAAAAAGTTTATGTTAGCAGACACCGTACCATGATGAATTTGATATTTCACATACAATGGAATTGAGATAACAATACCTTTGCTGCTCGGGAACTCCATTCTCCTAAAATTGCTCTCAATCTTTCATTCTCCTCCACGTACTGTTCAAGTATAAGTATAGTACAGTCATGGATAAGAAAATGGGAAACAACACGGACGTTACAGGAACATGAGGGCACATTGAACGGAAAACAAAACATTCTCAGAAATTTAAACAAAAATAATATCTACTATTGTATAGACCTGATTGTTGGTTGTTCGGACTTGCTGGATTTCAGTATCCCTCTCAGCTATCAAAGAACGAGCAAGCCCTAGCTCCGATTGAAGTTGATTCATCTGCAATGTAAAAGTATCTCTCAAGTTACTTTTTAATCTTGAATATGCAATGTGCAATGGTGTCTAAGGTAATAGGTAGCAGTAGAAGAAAACGGAAATGAGGAATTGATACAATTCAGTCAGAAGATACAGGCTAGATGACTGAGTGAATAGAATAAAACTATCTTTTATTTTTCACAGACTAAACAGACCAACTCTACTTGGTATTTTGAAGAAGATATTACCTCAGCAGAAAGCGTGCGTAATTCCTGATCACGCGCTGCCAATAGATGAGCAAGATCAACCTGCAAAATGATCAAGTAAGCATTATTGTGGCTGGTTGTAGAAATAACGATTTGATTAATAAGATAAATTTCTACATCTTTTACTCAAATTAGAGAATCATCAAGTATATCATCAAGAAATGTGTAACTCTGGTCAGCACTAGACACTAGCAGTAATCAATTACCTGAGGTGTGCTGCCATCACTAGTCCGTTCATATTTGCTTAAGCACTCTTGCAATCGAAGGATCTGCAGGAAACATATGTTAGGTATATGTTATATTACGGCATGCTAGAATATTACCATGTAGTAGAAACATTTTAAGAAGTACCTCTTCACTCAAAAAATGAAGGTTTTCACGTTGGTATTGCAACAAAGCCATTTGTTGATCAGAGAGTCGACCAACATCATGATACCTATCAATATGATTCAGCCCACACGTTGCATGAGTTCAACAGAAGTTAGAACGCATGAAGCAAAATGCAAGTTCTTTCATATATAGGATGCATCTATAGCAGTGTCCTGTAACATCAACTAAGAGACATATATACTGCTATGAACTATTGGAAATAATAGTGATGGAGGGCAATAATAGTGATGGATGGCCATAGGAATAGAAGAAAGGTAGGAATCAAGATTGTGTATGTGGACACAACAAAATAAGTATGATCACCTCAAACCTTCCAAAGAACTTGAGGGTTGAAGAGGAGAATATAATGACTTTAAGACATCAGGCTGGGAATTTAATGAGTTGTACTGATGAACATAACCTGTAAACAAAAAAGCAATAAAATGAGATTTAAACTCCATCAGATTAAGAGCTTATGCTCGGTATGCAGGCTTGCTTGGACTATGGATCAAATGTGTATTCATTATATTTTTTATTTTTCTCATCCTCAGTATTAATAGTTGTAACTGAATGCACCAAAGAGTAGTTGGTCTAGCGGCCAGACACTTGGTTTGCTCCCAAGAGGTCTGGGGTTCGACCCTCTCCCATGGTACCCACCTAGCAATTGCTAGAGTTTCCATTTTCCCAAATGTTGTGAGGTCAGGCAGGAAGCCTAGGGATTAGTCGGGTCAAAGATCTGGATACCCTAGTTTAAAAAAAAAAAAAAAAAAGTTAGTAACTGAATGCCATTGAACATCAAACTATGGGATAAAGAGGTTTTCAAGTCTCTAAATAAGACCAGATGACTCTCCAAGTCTCTAATCCACAATTGACAACCAAGGAAGTTGTTTAACTAACTAATGTGACAATACTCCAAGTTTCATAATCAAAATGCAAAAATAAACTCACCAATATATAGACTCATAAAAGATCCGGCACATATTGCTTCAATTACCATAATAACCCTGAAAATATTATGGATAAGCAATATTCAGTCTACATTTCGTAATAGACTTGTACAAATTCTACATCATACTAAACAAGGAACTGCAAATATCAATAGATATGTGCCAGACTTGAAAACAACCTCAAATTCTGGCCTCATTTTATACGTTTCTGAAAAGGGATATGCTCAACAGACTGTCATAAAGAAGTAATACGCCTGGCTTTATAGTAGAATGATGACTTGCATACCTCAATATTGCAGGGAGAGTAAGGAAACTGATGTGGGGTCTCCAGACCATGACGAGTAACATTGCCGCAGTTCCTGACATTCAAGCAAGATATTCAGCAACAGAATCATTCATATCAATGACAAAGAAAAGGATTTCCAGGTAACAATGACCACAGATTACTAAAAACTGTGCATGATCCACCAACATGCTTTTCTTATGTTCGTGATGATAGTAAAAATGGGAACCAGCTCTACATGATTGAAATGAAGAAGAGAACAAATTATAACTGAAAGGCAGAGCTCATACCATATGCAGTAGCTGCAAAAGGTAGACGAACAATATGCTTCAACTTCTGGCTAAAGCTATAATAACCCTACAAAAGAATGTGCATATCATGGTTAACAGATCATGTATGTAACTCGTAGGAGTCGTAGCTTACAAACCAAACACAATTAGCACCACAACATGGTAAACAACTCATCATCAATAATAGAAACAAATTTCGAATTCAGTCATCAGAATCACTCCCTCCCTGACTATGCCATTTCTGCCTAACCCCACCCACACATGAACTTGCAAACACAATTGGTAACGAAAACTTCCGATACAAAGAGCAATTCCAATTTCCAAGTACTATAATCTATTCTTAAACATGTTTTCTGCATAATGTTGGTCCTACACTAGTAACAGAACTAAACCGTTACCTGTAACCGTATCTTCTGCACCTGGTACACCAAATACTGCTGAAAGATGCCTGCAAAAGTTAACCACAGCCAATCAAAGATGGAAACTTTAACACGAAATCAGCAAAAAACTACAAACTTTCACAACCCCACATCGAAAAAAAGCAGCAAAGCTTTAACAGACCTGTGAGGATTAGAAGAAGAACGTTGCAGCTGCAAAGCAACTGGGGTTCGTAACTCTGAATAGCCTTGAACATCCACGGCGATGCGACGGCGAGGGAAGCGTAGCCGGCGAGAAGAATCAAGTAGAGGACACTTCCGACGAGGCTGCGTGACTTGCGGTGGCCGAATAAGGGAGCCTCGTGCATTATATCAAGAAACCTGAATTGGAATTAGGGTAGAGATAGTGAGCAACATTGGGAATTGAATTTGAGGAATTGGGGAAACTGGTAACTTACAGTGCATCGTCTTCGGGTGAGGTTGAGGGCAGCGAAGCGTGCCTCTCTCGCTCTGTTGACATTGGAGTCCAATCCGGAATCGGAATCGGAATCCGGGAACCTCAGAATTTGTGATCTGTCAGCCAAGTTTGAGTCTTTGGAAGCTTGAGCAGTTCAGACCTCAGAGACACAGAGACAGACAGCATATTTTGTTTAGGAAACTGCCGTTTGTTGTATGGTCCTTTTAATTTTTCATAATTACTCTTAAAGTCCTTTGAAATTTTTTGTTGTATGATTTTAATTGACGAACATGGTGTTTGTAAGTCTCGCTTAACAAAGCTAATGGAGGACGACGACATATGATGTAAAGTACATTTTGGACATTGATTAAGCGATACCAATTCCTAATATTCAAAAACTAAAACAAGATAATCCTCTAAATTCAAATCGGTTCCAACTTTGATAGACAACCAGCGTGACACAATTTTTCAAAGTATAATAGCCCAGATTACAAAATAATTAGAACAGTGGAGGTGAAACCATACAGTATCAACAACATAAGCTTCCTTGTCATCCTAATGTTTTTTTTTTTTTGGTTCGAATAATTTAGCTCTAATCTATTTAGAGTTTAAGCTTCTTTGTCATCTTAGCTGCACCTGCTAGTCCTCCACTGATGGCCTTCTCAGCGCGCCTCTTAGCCTGCTTATCCAAAAATGCTCTCAGCTGGCGATCAGACAAACACTTTTTACCAGCCGTTTTCAGTTTGTAATTCATGAATGTTACATATTTAAGATCATCCTTGTGCATATTCATGGACCTAGTAATGAAAACATTTGTGTTAATACCAACAGAAAAAAGATACAATTGTAAAATACATGCATGACTCTATTCAACAGTCTAGACAAACTACTTATCAATCACCACAAAAACAAGAAAACAACTTTAGTGCTCATGAAAGAGGGAGCTAGATATGAAGATTATTGACTGTTGTTTCAAAAATGGATGAAACACTTACTGAGATAAGTTATTCCCATATGTAGTTGCTTTGACTACACGAGAACTCGCATCCACAGATTTAGAACCCAGTTGTTGATTGATCTGCTTTCGACACAAGTTAAAAAGAAAAACTAATTAAGATGAGAACCAAAAGCAGTGAACACTATGATTGATCATACTTATTTCAATATTTCTTACAACAGACCTCTGCAAGCAGTTCCACGTGTTCCTGAGGGATGATGGCCATAATAGCATCAAGCCCACATTTCTCAACAACCATTTTCAGAAGAAGCTTACCCTGAAAGAATATAGTTTTGAATGATTGAAACTTAAGGTCATGAAAAATTGATGGTATCACCATCCTTAGTCTACTAAAAATCTAATATAGGAAAAACAAGCACCTCCTCCTTGAAAAAGAATTTGTTATCGCACAATTTCTGCATGTCTGCCAAGGTTTTGACTGTATCCCTCATCAAATAAGAAGAGTATTCTCCTGTATAATAGCAGCCATTATCCTTCCTATATCAAATGTACAAACAAACGCATGGAAAGTTTAAGTAATTATAATTTTTGAGACAGGAAACACTAACCTAGTTTTTCGAACATAGCCGAGACAATTTCAAAAACCAGGCGTAGCTCAGTAGGATAAGAAAGTAACTTCTGAAAAGTAGCACACAGTTTTTCAATTAGAGTTGGCTGAGACTGGCTCCCATCGTCCATATTTGCATTCTTCAGAGTACTGTCAACTCCCTGTTTAATCAAGCTGTCATCAATATAAGCAATGAGACACTTAAAGGCATTTCCTGCTTCAAGGACGTCTGTTACTTC
This sequence comes from Fragaria vesca subsp. vesca, assembly GCF_000184155.1. NCBI lineage: Eukaryota > Viridiplantae > Streptophyta > Magnoliopsida > Rosales > Rosaceae > Fragaria > Fragaria vesca. The sequence continues at coordinate 6,794,492 of NC_020491.1, forward strand.
TTCAGACTGTTCGAGCAAAACTGTCAAATGCAAATACAGTAGGTCACTTGATCAGAGAAGACCGAATGTAATGTACTCGGATTTTGTATGCAATAAAAGCTAGATATCAAGAGCAGAATTTAATGAAGACAGGAGTCTATACCAATGAGTGCATTAAACACAACTGGGAGTTTAGTTTTGCAGATTTGCTTGTTGAGGGAATAGATTTTCGGCACTCCGGAATTGAGCAAACCAGCTACTTTTTTCATGATGTACTTGGTCTTGTGTTGGGAGACAGAAAGACATATTGAGCATATTAGCTCGAGCAACAATTCGACAGGAACATCGGGTAATGATGGGTTGAGGAAGAGTCTGTGCAGAGCATCTGTGATGATTCCTGTGAGATCTGTATGGTTCAGTTCCAAGAGCTCTTTCAAATAGACGAGCACAGCAGTTCTGTCCTCGGTTGACATAACGCCAAGGCATACTATCACAAGATCCAAAGTATCCTCGGCCTTGAGGCTAATAACTCCATCACTGGTCGGCCGGATAGGATAGTAGTTCATGAACAAGTCCATAATCGTTTTAATTGCAGGTCCCAACAGCAGCGGAGTTGCTACAAAACTTTGGAGTGTATCGTAAACAATCAAACGCGCTTGTTTTCTTACCTGTTCCACACATACAACACCATTCCAATTTCACTAAATTATCACCAATCCAATTTCACTAAGTTATCAGCATTCCAATATTATCAAGACTACAACCCTATCATATCCCTAAACAAGTTTCTGAATCAAGTGAAATAGTGAATTTATACCTCGAAACTCTTCATATTGTCATTAGCATAGCTGAGTAAGAACCCAAAGGTTTCGGAAACTTGTGACCAGCTGTAATTGGAGACGCTGATGAGCAATTGAGCAATGCATTTAATTCCGGCGCAGGCGGCAGCATCATGCCACATCAGAGAGGCAACCCGAAGAGCTGGGCCTAAGGAATTGCAGACCATCTGCAGATTATTGACGAGAAATGCGACCGGGACTTTGGGGATGACGTAGGAGAGGATTGTGAAGCGGGCGTGAAGCTCTTCACGGGAAGGTCGGGGCCTCGCGGCGGCGATCAGGTCCAGACAGGAGCACGCGGCGCGCAAGTAGGGCACCGGCGTCGGAGGAGCCTTGTGGTCTCGCAGTACTTGGCAGATTACGGTTATGAGCTTGCGGATTTCGAGGTCGATTTCGCTCGTGGCGTCGGTGAACCGCATCAGGATTGAGAAGCCAATGTTCGCGCCGTCGTCGTCTAGGGTTTCCATGGCTTCAATTTTGCAGAGAAAACCTAGATTGGTTGATCCGGTTCAGGTAAGCAGGTAGTGGGCGGGAGAGAGTTGTTAGGGATCACACGGGTGTTTGGCGGGTTAAGTGTAGTGTTCTCATCACCGTTTTAAAACTTGGAAATTATTTTCTATATTTTTCATGAAAATAAATAAATAAGATTGGTTGATCCGGTTCAGGTAGTGTGTTGTGTCCGAGATTCAATTCAAACTAGCCTTTTACCTGTGGGTTTGCAAAATATGAAAAGTTTAACTTGATTATTTTATTTTTAAGATAACTGCTCCACCGGAAACAAACCATGTGTCTTTTTTTTTCTCCTTAAAATTCTAATGGTATTTTACGGTTATACCTATAGTAATTTATTTTTATTTCTTTGAGAATTTTTTATTACCTTGATTTTTTTAAGTAACTCAAAAAAAATGCTTCATCTTCACCAAAGACATTAAAAGAACGTCTCACTTTCTAATAGTAGAGATGGGGAAAAGGCTAAACAAATAGTTTTTAATCAAAAATCGAAAGAATTTTCTTTTTTGTCTTTGTTGTTTTACTATGGTCCGAAATGGGTAATATAATACCGTATATTCACTCTGCAACTAAAGTTTCTCAGATCTGGTATGGATCATTAGAAGTTTTGAACTCTCAGAAGGGAACCAGCAGGTATTATTAAGTATTAAAACTGTACTATTGATAATGTTTTGGCGAAGCCATTTGAGATAATATAACAGTCTTTGCTTTTGGATTACCATGGCCATAATACTGAATGAACAGTTACTGTATGCATCAAGAGAAACACATGACAATAACCACAACATCGTATAGCTCTTCTTCACCTTAAAGTTGGAACCTTGCTAAATCCCTGACTGAAACAAGATGAACCTTGTATTACATAATATCCACATAAAGATCAACATTGATTGAGAAGAGACTTAAGCGACAACCGGGTAGGAAGCTCAAGTTGCAATATCTGCATCAAAATCATAATTTTATCAATAAAAGCTGCACTCAGAAACACAATTCATTCACATTGACAACAGTTCGTTCAAGCTTCACTTACCACACATGTTCTTTCCATACTCCATTTTGAAGTAGACATTGTCACCCCAGCTTTGTCCCCAAGAGTTCTTGATGAGCCAATATGGAACACCGTTTTCGACTCCATATCCAACAGCAAGAACAGCATGGTTCACATCCTGGCAAACAAACATAAGATCACATTAGGGAAACACAAGTGCATACAACTAATTTGACTACCATCTCATTCAACTAATCAGCATATTTTAACTCACCATAGGAGTGTTGCCGACTTGCCGCATGTCTCTAAAACTCTCGACTTGTACAATCGGAAATCACTGAGCACCTGGAATGCTATGCTGACTGGCCTAACAAATGCAACTGCGTGCTTCATTCCTTCCTCATCACCCTGCATATGCAAAACAAATTCCGTCAGATATTTAGTTCAAAAAAATTGTGCCTCCTCCGCTCTCAGTTAATATATATGAGACTTTTGACACTCATTTTTAGCTTACCAGGATAATGTTGACAGAGTCGAGGACTTGGAATCCGACATTTTCAGACGAAAATTTGCAAAAGCCATCTGCTCCGGTGTAAGGATATACTTGCTCGGTGTCAAGACCGCCATTTTACTTGATGTACTAAAAGGCTTGAGATGTCAACCCACCCTGGCACCCAAAGTTGTTGAAAGCTCCAGCACAATCCACAAGTTGCTGTTTAGACAGAGAGATTTGCTTCCCAAATGCTTGCACATAAGCTGCCTCAAGAACTCCAGTGGTGCTGCGGCAGAGCACATATATGTTAAAGATCATTAGAACTAGTACAATTGGAACATCAATTGGTTATGTGATCTGTAAACCCAAATTAAGCTGACTAATCAACCTGAATGTCCAGCAAGATCCACAGTGTCCTTGGTCTATACCTTCATCTCTCCAGTTTTTCTGTACATACAAAAAACTGATTAACATTACAAGACAGAATTTTCAGCTTTGATTGTATAATCAGAAAACTATTAATAAACTACTCCTAGCCAAATTTGTTTAGCAAAAGATTGACAAATTCAGAATCTAATATATAATCAAGTCTTGGCTCAATTGATGTTGTTAATGGTCTATCCGGAAATCATATAGTTATAGCCTTACATGTTAATAAAATGAAATTAGATTAAGGGTCGATCAACATTTATTAGAAAGTAAAGTAACTAATGTGACAATACTCCAAGTTTCATAATCAAAATGCGAAAATAAACTCACCAATATATAGACTCATAAAAGATCCGGTACGTACTGCCTCAATTACCATAATAACCCTGAAAATATTATGGATAAGCAATATTCAGTCTACATTTCATAATAGACTTGTACAAGTTCTACATCATACTAAACAAGGAACTGCAAATATCAATAGATATGTGCCAGACTCGAAAACAAGCTCAAAGTCTGGCCACACCCACATTATATACGTCTCTGAAAAGGAATATGCGCAACAGACTGTGATAAAGAGGTAATACGCCTGGCTTTAAAATATAATGATGACTTGTGTACCTCAATATTGCTGGGAGAGTAAGGAAACTGATGTGGGGTCTCCAGACCATGACGAGTAACATTGCCGCATTTCCTGACATTCATTCAGCAACAGAATCATTCATAACAATGACAAGAAAGGAACTGCCAGGTAACAATGACCACAGATTACTAAAAACTGTGCATGCTTCACCAATATACTTTACTTATGTTCGAGATGATAGAAAAAATGGGAACCAGCTCTACACGTTTGAAATGGAGAAGTGAACAAATTATAACTGAAAGGCAGAGCACATACCATATGAAGTAGCTGCAAAAGGTAGGTGAACAATATGCTTCAACTTCTGGCTGAAGCTATAATAACCCTGCAGAAGAATGTGCATGTCATGGTTAACAGATCATGTAACTCGTAGCTTACAAACCAAACACAATTAGCACCACAAAATGGTTAACAATTGATGGAAACAGAAACTGAATTCATTCATCAGAAATTCAGAATCGCTCCCTCCCTGACTATAAAATTTCTGCCAAATCCCACCCACACATAAACTTGCAGTCACGATACATCAACACAATCATAACGAAAACTCTAAAAAAAACATCCAATTCAGAGAGCAGTTTCAATTTTCAAGTACTATAATCTATTCCTGAATATGCTTCTGTATAATGTGACCACACTGTAACAGATCTAAACTGTTACCTGTAAGCTGTAACCGTATTTTCTGCACCTGGTACACCAAATACTGCAGAAAGATGCCTGCAAAAGTTAACAACAGCAATCAAAGATCGAAACTTTAACACGAAATCAGAAAAAAGCTACAAACTTTCACAACCCCACATCAAAAATAGCAGCAATGTTTACGAGACCTGTGAGGATTAGAAGAAGAACGTCGCAGCTGCAAAGCAACTGGGGTATATAGCTCTGAATGGCCTTGAAGCGCAGCCGGCGAGCAAAACCAAGCAAAATGAATTGGAATTAGGTTATAGATAGTAAGCAACATGGAATTGAATTTGAGGAATTGGGGAAACTGGTGAAGGTGGAGAAACTTACAGAGCATCGTCTTCGGGTGAGGTTGAGGGAAGCAAAGTGCCTCTCTCGCTGTGTTGACATTTGTGTCTAATCTAAGAATTTGTGAGTTGTGGTGGGAAGTTGGGTTTGTGATCTGCCGGGAAAGTTGGTCTTTGTAAGCTTGAGGAGTTCAGTGTCTGAGACCTTTTGTTTTTGTGAGAGTGGACGGCCGTTTGTCATCTGGTCCTTTTTAATTTTCATAATTACTCTTTCAGCCCTCTGTGAGAGTGATTGTGACTTCTTCTAAGTCATGCACAGACATTGCCACGTAAAAACAAGTTTACTCGTTAGGTTATATTAAACACAGTGACGCAGGTAAAGAGTAAAATATCTTTAATATTTCTTTGAAATTTCCGTTTTTTACAATTATCGATATTAATTTTTATATCTTTTTGATATTTTATATTTAGTCTATTTTGGTCGAATATATACCTTTTAGATAAAATTTTCATCGATATTCGATATTATCTCGATATATCCATCGAGATTTCCTTTTTTCGAACCATCGAAATCGTCGATATTTTACTCCTTGGACCCAGGTCACTCTAGGTTACTGTGACTGGGCAGCAATTTTCACCCGTAAAAAATGTGAGATTGCTGGCACGTGGCAATGACTGTTTATTGAATTTAGAAAAATATTTTTAAGTATGAATAATAGTTTTAGAATAATAAATTTTAACCTAATTATAGAATAAAATGTAAGTGAATTTAGGATGATCTAAATATTAAAGTTACAATGAAATAAACACTGGGATATGAAAATAATAAACTTATTCCAAACCTAGAATAAACATTACCAAAAAAAAAATAGGTAATTATTTTATGGCCTATTGTAATTTATTGTTTATATCATTTTCTGATTTTTTTTTCTTCATAATTTTCAAAATAGGTAATTAAAGATATTGACTATTAAATATCAGCCTTTAGATTCAAAATATAATTAAAAACAACGGTTCAGATTAAATTCTTTGAATAGGACATGTGCTCTTTTGACGCGTGTCAGGGGCTAAATATAAACTAAGCGCAAAATGACAAAAGCATCGTGAGCACGTTGCTTTGCTTGGAAGACATTAGTCCATGTTCTTCACTCGAGCAAGGAGAGCGTGAATTCTCTTTCACATGGGTTGCTGACATCAACCACATTTGGCTTTTGGCTGAGTTGGAACAATTCAACCTGGGTTGGATTTCTCATCTAGCCTAGGTTAGTTCTCCCCGTAAAAATCTAACCTGGGCTAAAATGTGAGAAAACCTATTCAATGGGTGGATTGAAATTTTTTGGGTCTGGGTTGGATTTTCAGCATCGGGTGGATATGCTCTTAGTACCAATTTTAACCCCTCATTGCCCATTTAAATGACAATCTTTTTCAAGAGCCCATTTGAATATAAGGTAGTCTTTTTTGTGTCCAAATGAACAAATCTTTACTTAAACTCTTAACAAGCAATATTATTTTAAGACTATTTTGCCCTCACCCCTTAAATATGCATAGAGACAGAAGATTTGGCTGGAACCTCACCAGACTCCAGACTCCGGACTCCGGTCACCAGCTGCTGGAATTTAGCCGGATTTTTTTTAATTGTCACCATAATCTCACCTGTCGTCTGAATCTCGCAAATTTTTTTTATTTTTTATTTTTATAAATGTCATCGGACATTGCCGGAAGCATGCCTCATCATCGCTTATATTTTATTAAAGGGTATTTTACTAGGGGTAATAAACTTCTACTGAAATTTTACTGGGAGGGTAATAACTTCTACTGAGGTTAATAAAACCTTATTAAGGGGCAGTAATGATGAAAAAATATTTTGTTGAGGGGCAATAGACTTCTACTGAGATTTTACTGGGGGGCAATAAACTTCTACTAAGATTTTACAGGGGAAATAAACTTCTGCCGTTGTCAATAAAAACTTCTTGAGGGGCAGTAATGATGAAAAACGGTTTGCTGGGGGTAATAAACTTCTACTAAGATTTTACTGGGAGGTAATAAATTTCTACTGAGGTCAATAAAAACGTATTTATGGGCAGTAATGATAAAAAAATGTTTTGTTGGGGAGTAATAAAAGGTGGAGTAGATGAACAGAAGAATCCAGGTGGAGTAGATGTCCAAAAACAAATATGAGAAGAGAATAGCATAAGGCCACTTGATGCACATCAGTGAGATATGAAGAAATTAAACCAAGTTTCTGATGCATTACAAATCATTTGACAACTATCCAATAGATCCATGTTCCACTTACCTCACTTACCTGGATATCCATTTCTCACTTACAATAGATCCATGGATTACAATAGTTCCACGCCTCACTTACCTCAATTACCTGAAAATCCATTTCAAAACAACAAAAAATAATGGAAATTGGAAATCCATTTCAACTGTCCCAACATAGGTGAGAGATCTCAAGTCTAGAACGAGCGACGACTGAGGTGATGTGCCAGAGCTTCGCCACACCGAAGGGGAAGAGATCGGCGAGGTAGCTGCGCGCCGATGTGAAGCGGTGCATAACTGTACACGATCGTTGTTAGATCGGACGATTGTGATTGCCAGTGCCGGAACCTCGAAGCTTCAGCTTGGAAGATGCCGATAGGACGATTGCCGCTCGATCTAGGTCACTGGATCACCACCAAAAACGATGACAACAACGACGCGACGTTGACACCGTTAACTCCGACGGCCGCACTACTCTTCTGTTCGTCACAAGCTTGGGATCGGAGGCGTGCGTACGGTTTCTACCAGAGGCCAGGTTCGCTAGAGGACGACGAGAGAGAGAGAGAGAGAGAGAGAATTTTCAGATCGGAAGAAGAGAGTTGAGTAAGGTAGTTGAATAGAGAGGACATAATCGTATTTTTTTAATATTAAAAGTGCGGCTACTGGGACCTCTAAATTTGTTCACTAGACCTCACTCTATATTGTGAATTATTAAATGACATATATATCCTCATACACAATTACTACTAAGAACAATAATTATACAAAAAGAAATATTATATTTATTCTCTTTAGACTTTCCAATTCAATAATAATTGATTCCATTCTTTATTATTTCCTTATATATTTTTGTTTTCCAATTTCTTTTTATTAAAGCATACATATAGTTTAACTCAACCAAACACCCACAGAACGCGCCTCACACGCTCTAAACCTAGGTTTGTCGAAGGTCGCATCTCTGCTCGTCCGGCTGCACCGCGTCGTGGACGCAGGCCTTTGGCCTCGCCGACGTTCGCCTAGTGCGGTCGGATGGGCTGCTAGTATTGGAAGATGCCTTGATGACTGGTTGGGAGGGAGAGGGTACAAGTTGTTTGGTTTTCGGTCGATGGCAGCAGCGGCACAAGCGGAGGTTTTGTGAACGATGGTGGAGTTAGATCAGCCCCGATCGTTTCTTGCTACAAATATTGGTTGTTTGGCCCGATCTGGGATCTGGGTTTGGAGTCGGATCCAATCGGATCTCGCCGGAGACTCATCATGGTATGTTCGGGGTCTGATTTCAGTTTATGCGACAGAGGATGGTGTAGGGTTGTTCTATTGGCATCTGTGGTTAGGGGTTGTGGTGGTGGAGGGGTTACGACGGCACTGGGTCAGAGATGGTGTCCCGAAGGTGGTTGAGAGCTGTAAGTGGCGACGACGGTGGCGGGTAGGGGCTGTGGTTTCGCTGGTGGAGACGATGCTGCCTGTGCAAGCGTTGTTTTGGGCTGAGGTCAAATGTCTGACCCGATGGGCCTTCTTCCAGTTATGGGTATCTTCTAGCCCAAGTGTGGAATGGGCTTGGGGCTCTACCCTGGGTCCATTCCATTTTCCTATTCTACAATTTTATTTAGTTTTTGACTATAATTTAATTGTAGTACTAAGCGGCTTTATGTCGCCAATAATATCCTATCACTTTTTGATATGGTGTGAAGGGCCTTGTGCCGGTCTATGCACCTTGTGTGCCTCATCTGCTCTAAGCAGGTGACGAGTCGTTTGTTTGGTCAAATGGTCGCAACCTCTTAGTGGTAGTGTCACATCCCGACCCTTAAATTTTTACCTTATTTACTAACTTGGTTATAATAAGAATTTTTACCGTCTCTGTCATTGAGGTATAGTTTAATTGGTCCCTAGAGGGGTTTGGGGGACGGTTATTTTCGGAGGATTATTCGTCGGAGAAAAATGTGACGACGGAAAAATGGTAAATTTTAGCTAGTAAAAGGTAATTTTTAATAGGGTATTTTGTTTTGGGGTGTTAAATTAGTGGAGTTGGATATAATTGTGGTGTTGGACCGGGTTGGTGTGAGGCCCAAACACCATTTCTCCCTCTCTTCTTTTTCTCTTCCTCCCAACCTCTTTCCCGAGCCCTCTCCCCGGCAAACCTCCAGCCATCGCCTGCCGCCGTCCGGCCAATCACCGGCCGCCGCTCCAGCCCAGTTCGGAGCCCTGCCACCTCCTCTCTCTTCCCGGCCTAGTGTCCCCGCCGGTAACGCCGTTGATCGGGAGATTTTTCACCGGAGACGTCGGACTGTCTTTCGCCGGAGCTCCCATTTCCAGCCACCATAACTCGTGATTCTTAGCTCATCTTGTAGCTCTCATCAAGGTTAGTGATCCCTCAAAAGGAGTCGATTTAATTCGGTCTTGATAAGGAGAGATGTTTAATTGAAGCTCTAGGGTTTTTTGTGTTGGTTTTGCTCGATTGACCTAGTTAGGCTTGGAATTGGGTGTTGTGCTGGTTAAGGAAGTTGTAGAGTGAGTTGAGAGGAAGACGTTGTCAAAATTTCATAGGCATTGGAGGTCGTCGGAGTCGGCCTCCGGCCGCCGCTGTTTGGGAGTTTTGTATAGTTTTAAATGTGGAATATTAAGGGGAGTTTATTGATTGAATTATGGAATTTTCAGATGAGTTTTGGATAGGTTTGTGAATTTCCGAAGTTTGCTATTTTTGGCAGTTGAATAATGTAGAATATGGCTGTAGGATTTAAGTCTTTTTCTGGGAGAAGTTGTATTTACGGCTATCGAGTATGGTATTAAAGTTTGAGTCGTTTCGATTTAAGAATGTCGAAGTTAGGCAATGATGAGCGTGTTTATGGCTCTCGGTTATTTTTGCCTATTTTGTATAAATATTGGATTTTTAGTTGGGAAATTAATTATATATTTGGATCAGGACGAGAGGCCTGAGCAGAAGAAGCCTCGGAGCGACATCAGGCTTAGGTATAATTTGTGAGTGGACCTTTGTTTTAATTGAAAAGCATGCAATGAATTATTCTGTTGATCATTTATTTCTTCTGCTGAGTTTTATTTTCTTTCTTGAAAAATATTTGGCAATTTTCCTCCTTTAGAGAGTTCCCAAAAAATGAGATTTTCGGTGGATATGTATTTTGAATGTTTATGAGTATAGTATGTATATAAATGCTAGCTAGCCATACGTGCTTGGTCCGTCATAATGAGGTAAAATACCATTATGGCGTGACGTGAGTGTTAGACACCAGCGTCATAGCCCTATATGAAAACTACTTTTTTTTTCTGGTTTATTTAGGTTTTCATATAGGGAGTCCACACGAATATATACACCCGTCCTCTTCGGTCATAATAAGGAAAAATTCCATTATGGCACGACGTGAGCATTAGACGCAAGCGTCGTAGCCTTATATGAATTTCTACTTTTCTAATTTGTTCATAGAATTCATACAATGAGTTTAACGAGTGTAAATACATACACAGATATGTTTATATATGCTTTAGCCTGAGAGGCTCCAGTTTTATTGAGTTTGGAGACTAGCCAGAGCTAGTCATGAAATTGTCAAGGTATGAGTTGAGTGCTTTTGAATTTTTCGCATACAGCATAATTTCTTTAGAAATTAAAATGGGAATGCATAAATATTTTTATTAATTTATTTTGTCCACTCACTCTAACGTTATTAAATGTTTTCCCCTGGGCCCAACATTTTCAAATGCCTAGTCTGCAGAGTTCGGGTTAGATCTAGTAGGAAGTGAGGTATAGTCACCCGCATTTCCATCACTTTTCACCAGTAGGTTACCTGTTTAACCTACCCGTGTTTTCTTACTTCCGCTAGTGTCTAGTAGCTCTGAATACTTGGGATTAATGTAAATTATTTCGGTAGTGTGCTCGGTCTGTTGATTTTTGTTTAGAATATTTGAAGGATAAGATACTATCTAAGTTGGGTATTTATTTGATGTTTGGATGATGTTGTGTTGTTGATGTTGTGATGGTTGTGTTTGCGGGGAGCGGATGGCTCCAGGAGTTAAGGTTGGATGTGTGTTAGTAGGAGTGTAAATTTGAAATTTTTCAGGTAAGGGTTGTCCATTTTCAAGGGAGGTTTTGCCAATTTTTCGGTAAATCTTTCCTTGGGAGTGGTCCCCGCACGACTTACTTCGGGTTTCAGGGTGAAATTCGGGGTGGGTTGTGATAGGTAGGATGAAACTAAGTCGGGTTTTTCCGGTGGCAACAAAGTAGGAAAGCTGCATTATTGGACACCAAGATATGTGATCGTGTCACATATCAACTGATCTTTCCATTATGTCACTGCTGTGACAAAGCAAATAGAGTCACCATTAGAGTGATACTCTTTGTTAGTTGGTGCTTGTTAGAATACATGTACTTTGTAGAATTTCTCGATATTATTTCGGGACTTCTAGATGCTTATTGTAATCAGGGGTTTAGGCTTCATGTCCCCCCCTTGTATTCGACAGTTTTATTAATAAATGCTTAAGGGCAGCTGCACCAACCCCTTTTTTCAAAAAAAGCATACATATAGTTTATAATCAATATCGATCATGTGACATAAAACTTTGTATTATCATACATGTTGAACGCATATACTTGCAAGGTGCATAAATTTTTTATATAAAAAAACTAATATATATATATTATAGAAAATATATATTTATTGAAATAATTTATTATGAGGTACAAAATAGAGATCAAATTATTCAAAAGAAAAAAAATGGAGAAAAAAATAACACGTACAAAAGAGAAAAATAATTAAAAAGATATATTAGTTCATGATAGAACATTTTCTTGCATGAAAAAAAAATGAAGGTAGGGATGATAGATGTTGAAAAACAAAAAGGAAAAAAAAACAAAGAATGAGAGGTCTATTGAGTAAATAAGAGGTAATTAATTGATTGTAATATATGTCAATAAATAACTAAAGTTATTTTAAGAATTTGAAATGAGGTCTAGTGAGCAAATGTTTATATTGAAAAATAAAAATGAGGTGTAGAGAGAATGAGATGTATATTAAGCAAATTTGGAGGTCTCATTAGCCACACTCTAATATTAATATTAATTGAAATAGGTTTTTGACTTTTTTTTTTCATTAGATTGAGGTCTGATCAGGCTGGAAAATACCTTTAAAAAAAAAAACTCCCTCGTATAATTTTCTTATTTTACTTAAAAAAAAAACATGTACTTTAAAAACAATTTTAATAGTGTAACAAAAAAACAATTTTAATAGAAGGCGTTAGTGGTGATCAGAAGTTCAGAACACACTTATGGCACGTTTACTAATCCTCAAAGGGAATCACTCATTGGGGATTGATTCCCTTTCTCCTTCACTTTGGCCGTTTACCAACCAAGGGGGAATGCAAACTAGTGGGTCCCGCACACAAAATCAGGATTGAATCCCCCCCTCCTCATTCCGGTGGGGGGAGTTGGTATTAATTACTGAATATGGGTGAATGAATTTTTCATTCCCAAACTGTCCTTGGTGAGTTATTGTTAATCCAAAATTGCCCATCTAAAAAAACCCTACTTACCAAAGCCTCATCTTGCGAAAGTCAAGCTGCCTCTCTGCTCTGCTTCGTCTTCGCCTTCTACCGCTTCTTTGCCTCATCCTTTGTTTGGTCAAGCCGCCTCTCTACTCTGCTTCGTCTTCGCCTTCTACCGCTTCTTCGCCTCATCCTTTGTTTGGTCAAGCCGCCTCTCCACGCCTCTGCTTCGTCTACCTTGGGGAAAACTTTCGCCTTCTACCACTTCTTCTTACGTCTTCTTCGTATCCAGGTACGCATTTGTCTTCCTTTGCTGGGTTCTATAGTAGTAGTGAACGCTTTGCTTCTCCCTTTATTTGCTGGATTGATTTCAATCCCCTTAATTTATGTTCTCGTTGGTTTATGGCTGCTGCAATTTCTTTCTTTTTTTGTTCTTTTTCTGGGTGAATTTTGTTGTTCTTATCTGACTTGAAACTCTAGATAAGTTAAATAGGTTAGCAATCAATTATATGAGAGTAATTTATAGTTTAAGCGAATGACAAAAAGTAATACACTAATTAAGAGGTGACTGAGATGCTAATGCCAAAAATCAGTAGCATCTGTTCTTGTTTTCCATAAGCAATGATGATCTGCATTATATGGTTAAATGATAGAATTTAAAGGTTCGATTCAGGTGTGCTCACTGCATAAATTTTTGCATCAGCATTATAGACTTTAGGGGCATATGTAGAAGGGCAGGAGGGCAAAATTACTACTTTCATTGTCCAAAATTTGAATGATGTTGACACTAGCATTTGAATTTGATAGTTGAACAAGCTGTTCCGCCATGTGTCTACATATTGTAAAACAATCTGACATGAGAAGTCAAATATGAGATTTACTAGTGTCTGCAAATATGGTTAAATCAGTAGCATCTGTTCTTGGTATTGATAGAGAGAATCAATTAAAGGACAATGCTAATATAATTTCTATAGTTTTACATGACTAATTATTGTAGTTTTTGCACAAATTGTTAATGTATCCCCTAAATTTTATTAAAGGTGTTTAAATTGATAAGATATAGAGGTTTAATCATACATTTGAAAAGCTTACAGCTCTTGCTAGGGCTTAAAGCTTTTGTCATGATCTGTGCTCAATTATACTGATCTGTCTTTGTTGTTTGTTTGTTTTTTGTTTTTTTTTTGTAGACGAATGGCTCGTTTAGCTTTATCGACAAAGCAGAAGCTACTTGTTATCGTTAATGAACTGATTGTCCTTCTTCGAGTCATTTTTGTTGTTTGTGCTGCGGGTTATGCTCATGCATTCTAAGGAACTCAAAAACGCATCACACGTTCATATTCGCCCACAAGAGTGTTTAGGCAATTGTCACATCTACATGAACTTGTTTATGAGAGTGATGTAATATGTGTTGATCAACTAAGAATGGATAGAGAGTCATTCCATAAATTGTGTCAAATTCTTACAACTAAAGGGCAACTACAAGGGACTAGGAATATGTCAGTAGAAGAGATGGTCGCAATGTTTTTAAACATTCTTGCACACCACCATAAAAATCGTGTCATAAAATTCGATTTTCATAGGTCTGGTCGAACCGTTAGCAAATATTTTCATGAGTGTCTAAAAGCAATCATTCGATGTCAAAAAGACTTTTGGAAAACCCCTGAACCCATACCTGAGAACTCAACGGATTATCGGTGGAAGTGGTTTAAGGTATGCTTTGTTTGCGTTTGTATTCATTATAGCAATCAGTTTTTATTTTATTTTATTTTAATTATTAATATGTATTTGTAATGTAGAACTGCTTAGGAGCATTAGATGGAACATATATTAGAGTGCGTGTATCCGAGAAGGACAAACCGAGGTATAGGACAAGGAAAAATGAAATAACAACAAATGTGTTAGGAGTTTGCTCTCCAGAATTGCAATTCATATATGTTTTGGCGGGTTGGGAGGGTTCGGCACATGATGGTCGAGTCCTAAGAGATGCTATAACTAGGAGAAACGGATTAAAAGTTCCAAATGGTAATGCTCTGAACCCTAGTCAGTTTATTAGGATACCATAACTTTTAATTATATATTATTAATATATAATTTTCTGTTTTTATAAACTGTAGGTAATTATTATTTAGTTGATGGTGGCTATACTAATGGGAAAGGTTTCCTTGCACCATTTAGAGGACAACGTTATCATCTTAATGAGTGGAGAGATAGACACCGACCGACATCAGCACAAGAGTTTTTCAACATGAAACATTCAAGTGCTAGGAATGTCATTGAAAGGTGTTTTGGACTACTGAAAATGCGTTGGGCAATTCTCAGAAGTCCATCTTTTTATGACATTATAACACAGCGTCGTATTATTTCAGTGTGTTGCATGCTCCATAATTTCATAAGAAGAGAAATGTTGGTGGATCCAATCGAGCATTTATATGACAGGGAACATGTGAATGAAAATTTAGAGGCTAATGACTACATTACTACTGTTGAGTCATCAGACGAGTAGAGTGCATGGAGGGAAAACCTTGCCACTGAAATGTTTAATACATGGGAAGGAAGTAGAGTACCTAGATGACTTGTCTTCCTTTGATATGTTGTTCTGGTTCTTGAATGTTATTACTTGTCATTTCCTTATTAACGTTGTTGAATATTAAGATTTATCAGAGTTTGCTTTTGTAATGAACATTAAATCTGTACTTGATAATTTATGCAATTGATGTTAATTATTGTTCCTTGTGTTCATATGGTGTGTTCAGTACCATCTTTTTTCCTTTTCTGAAAAATATTAGTACCATCGTCTAATTTATGCAGTTGACGTCAATTACTGATCCTTATGTTTATAATTACTTAGTGCCCTGGTTTTGATACTACTTTTACTACTTGTCACTCTTACCTTCTACATCTATATAATTTGTTGTGTTCACAATATCATATTTGTGTGTTTCTAATGGTAGAAAAATAATATGTTTTATACTTTAGGATGAGTTCCACAGCAACTTCTCGAGGAAGAGGCCAAAACAAACATTACTGGACAGAAGAGGAAGATGAAAAGCTGGTGGAGTCGCTTCTTGAATTATCCCACGACAAAAAGTGGAAGGCTGATACTAGTTTCAAGAATGGTTATCTCAAGCATTTACAAATTGTGATGGAAGCTAAACTTCCGGGTCATGGAATATTAGCAAACCCACATATTGAGTCCCGTATTAAGACTTTGAAGGCTAAGTATGCTGCTTTGTCAGAGATGCTAAACCAAAGCGGATTTAGCTGGAACGAACAAGAAATGATGTTAGTATGCGAGCAAAGTGTATTTACTGAGTGGGTAGAGGTAAATGCATAAGTTTAATCTTATTGCTTTCAACTATATGCATATGTTTTTTTATGTCAATTACATGAGATTCTTTCTAAATTAATTATAAAAACAGAAGTTTAATCTTATTGCTTTCAACTATATGAACATGTTTTCTTATGTCAATTACATGACTAATTATTCTAAATTAGTTATAAATGCAAAAGTTTAATCTTATTGCTTTCAACTATATGAACATGTTTTCTTATGTCCATTACATGAGATTCTTTCTAAATTAGTTATTGTTATTATTATATGTCCTTGTAGAAAAGAAACAAAGATGCTGCTGGGTTATATGGTAAGCCATTTCGGCATTACTATAATCTTGGAGAGATATATGGAAGAGATCGTGCAAATGGACAAAATGTGGGAAATGCTGATGATGATGAAGAGGAAATTAGACGTGAGAATACCAACGTTGATCCATTAGAGGATGAGACTCTCTTTGACAATGTGAACCAAAGTGCAAATATGGAACCACAACATGAAGGGTCTGAAGATGTTGATGTATCCTTTACACAGCCTAGTCCTCAAACCCCAAGTGTCTCGCAACAGATTCCTTCACAAAATGTTGCTTCCAGCAATAGTCGTCGGAAAGGAAAAGCATTGGATGAAATGAGCAAGAACTTTTCTCTCATGGCAAAAGTTGTGGCTGGAATGGCACCTAAGCTTGATGGGTTGGTTAATGTTTTATCTACAGACAAAGATTTATCTGAGTTACAATCTAAACTTGATGGTGAGCTGAGCAAGATGAATTTCCTGACTCCAGTGCAAGTGTTTCATGTCACTAACATCCTGGCACAAAAACATGATCTCCTTAGAGTGTTCTTTACTATGACTGATGAAAGGAAAGAATCATATGTCCTTAACCTGTTCTAATATAGTTTACCATGATGATGGGGAACTTTTGCTGAAACCTCTACTCATGTTGGACTTCTTATGGTTTCTGCTAGAGGTGTATTTTGCTTAGATCTGCTGTACTTGTTATGTCTCTGTTAGAACTTTTTATGGTAGCTGAAATCCACACTTTTGTTGGACTTGTGTGGTTGTTGAAACCTTATGTCTGCCCTTTATAATTTGTACTTATTTTGGATTATGGTAGTAATGTTGAAACATAGTTATGGATACTTATTTTGGTTGCTGTAACCATGCTGGTGAATATCTGTCTCCTTTATTTTTCAGCTATTTATTATACTTGTATTTGACAAAATCAGATGTTTAGTTCTATTGAAGGGTGTTTTTGTAATTAACCTTATCATGATTTCGATTCCTGCATTTTAATAAACACATGAATGTGAATCAATCTTGGTAATAATTCCGATTCCGGATAACAAGTAAACACATACATAAGAATCACTCCTCCTCTCTCCTATTCCTCCTTTCTCCCATTCCTTTTTAATCCCATTCCTTCTCAATCCCATTAGGATTAGTAAACGTGCCCTTAACCCGCCAAACACCTGTCATCCGTATTCCATAACTCTCTCTCCCACTACAACCCGATACCTGAACCGCGAAACCGGATCGACCAATCTTAGGGTTTCTCTGCAAAAGTGAAGCCATGGAAACCCTAAACCCCACCTCCGCCACCGTAGACGACGACGGCGCGAACGTCGGCTTCTCAATCCTGATGCGGTTCACCGACGCCACGAGCCAAATCGACCTCGAAATTCGCAAGCTCATAACAGTAATCTGCCACGTACTGCGAGACCACAAGGCTCCTCCGACGCCGGTGTCCTACTTGCGCGCCGCGTGCTCCTCCCTGGACCTGATCGCCGCCGCGAGGCCCCGACCTTCCAGTGAAGAGCTCCACGCCCGCTTCGCAATCCTCTCCTTCGTCATCCCCAAAGTCCCGACCGCATTTCTCGTCAATAATCTCCAGATGGTCTGCAATTCCTTAGGCCCAGCTCTTCGGGTTGCCTCTCTGATGTGGCATGAAGCTGCCGCCTGCGCCGGAATTAAATGCATTGCTCAATTGCTCATCAGCGTCTCCAATTACAGCTGGTCACAAGTTTCCGAAACCTTTGGGTTCTTACTCAGCTATGCTAATGACAATATGAAGAGTTTTGAGGTATAAATTCACTATTGCACTTGGTTCAGAAACTTGTTTAGGGATATGATAGGGTTGTAGTCTTGATAATATTGGAATGCTGATAACTTAGTGAAATTGGATTGGTGATAATTTAGTGAAACTGGAATGGTGTTGTATGTGTGGAACAGGTGAGAAAACAAGCGCGTTTGATTGTTTACGATACACTCCAAAGTTTTGTAGCAACTCCGCTGCTGTTGGGACCTGCAACTAAAACGATTATGGACTTGTTCATGAACAAGTATCCTATCCGTCCGACCAGTGATGGCCTTATTAGCCTCAAGGCCAGGGATACTTTCGATCTTGTGATAGTATGCCTTGGCGTTATGTCAATCGAGGACAGAACTGCTGTGCTCGTCTACTTGAAAGAGCTCTTGGAACTGCACCATACAAATCTTACAAGGCTCATCACAGATGCTTTGCACAGACTTTTCCTCAACCCATCATTACCTGATGTTCCTCTCGAATTGTTGCTCGAGCTAATATGCTCAATATGTCTTTCTATCTCCCAACACAAGACCAAGTACATCCCGGAAACTGTAGCTAATTTGCTCATTATCGGAGTGCCAAAAATCTATTCCCTAAACAAGCAAATCTGCAAAAATGAACTCCCTATTGTGTTTGATGCACTCATTGGTATAGACTCTTGTCTTCACTAAACTCTGCTCTTAATAACTAGCTTTTATTGCATACAACATTCGAGTACATTACATTCGGTCTTCTCTTATCAAGTGACCTCCTGTATTTGCATTTGACAGTCTTGCTCGAACAGTCAGAAGAAGAAACAGACATCCTTGAAGCAGGAAATGCCTTTAAGTGTCTCATTGCTTATATTGATGACAGCTTGATTAAACAGGGAGTTAACCGTACTCTGATGAACGCAAATATGGACGATGGGAGCCAGTCTGAGCCAACTCTAATTGAAAAACTGTGTGCTACTTTTCAGAAGTTACTTTCTTATCCTGCTGTGCTACGCCTGGTTTTTGAAATTATCTCAGCTATGTTCGAAAAACTAGGTTAGTGTTTCCTGTCTCTCAAAAATTATAATTACTTAAACTTTCCATGCGTTTGTTTGTACATTTGATATAGGAAGGATAATGGCTGTTATTATACAGGAGAATACTCTTCTTATTTGATGAGGGATACAGTCAAAACCTTGGCAGACATGCAGAAATTGCGCGATAAAAGATTCTTTTTAATGGAGGAGGTGCTTGTTTTTCCTATATAAGATTTTTAGTAGACTAAGGATGATGATGCCATCAATTTTTCATGACCTTTAGTTTCAATCATTCAAAACTATGTTCTTTCAGGGTAAGCTTCTTCTGAAAATGGTTGTTGAGAAATGTGGGCTTGATGCTATTATGGCCATCATCCCTCAGGAACACATGGAACTGCTTGCAGAGGTCTGTTGTAAGAAATATTGAAATAAGTATGATCGATCATAGTGTTCACTGCTTTTGGTTCTTGGTTCTCATCTTAATTAGTTTATCTTTTTAACTTGTGTCGAAAGCAGATCAATCAACAACTGGGTTCTAAATCTGTGGATGCGAGTTCTCGCGTAGTCAAAGCAACTACATATGGAAATAACTTATCTCAGTAAGTGTTTCATCCATTTTTGAAAAATATTAGCAGACTAGAAACAACAGTCAATAATCTTCATATCTAGCTCCCTCTTTCATGAGCACTAAAGTTGTTTTCTTGTTTTTGTGGTGATTGATAAGTAGTTTGTCTAGACTGTTGAATAGAGTCATGCATGTATTTTACAATTGTATGTATCTTTTTTCTGTTGGTATTAACACAAATGCTTTCATTACTAGGTCCATGAATATGCACAAGGATGATCTTAAATATGTAACATTCTTGAATTACAAACTGAAAATAGCTGGTAAAAAGTGTTTGTCTGATCGCCAGCTGAGAGCATGTTTGGATAAGCAGGCTAAGAGGCGTGCTGAGAAGGCCATCAGTGGAGGACTAGTAGGTGCAGCTAAGATGACAAAGAAGCTTAAACTTTAAATAGATTAGAGCTTAATTATTTGACCAAAAAAAACAATTAGGATGACAAGGAAGCTTATGTTGTTGATACTGTATGGTTTCACCTACACTGTTCTAATTATTTTGTAATCTGGGCTATTGTACTCTGAATTCTGAAAAATTGTGTCACGCTGGTGGTCTATGACTGTTGTTTGGTTCTGATATTGCTGCTGTATTAAGATATGTTATCTCTGATAATTGATTCAAGTTGAGAAGGACCAGATGATCATGGTAAAGGGACGTTATTTTGTAGTTATCCACCTAGAGAATGTGACAAATCGATTCATCTTGTCATTGAGGCAGAGATAAATGCAAGAAAGATCTATAATTCATTTCATATCCATTCGTGCCCAGAATGGGACTTGGTTAACATACTTAAAGCATTCAGGCAATTTGAAATAGCTAGTACATCTTCTTCTTCTGCAGGAGGTCCTCAATGCATGTCCAAAACTCGAAAAGCATCTGATACTAAACAGATGGGTGTAGAGCTAGAGTAATTTTGTTGATAAACCTTATGTTGCTACTGACGTACTGGATAGATTAAAGGAACAAAGTAAAGGAAAATGCAACTTAAAAAAAGATAAGACCGAAAATGCAACTTAAAAAAAGATGAGACCGAAGATTACAATCCACGAATCCATCACCGGCTGTCAGTTCTGAGAACCCTCATCTCCATGGTCGTACACAATCCCAGCTCCTCCTACGCCTTGGTTCACCTCTACCGGATTGTTTTCTCCTCCCTCACCAAGACCACCGCCTTCGTTATCAACAAAAGCTTCTTCTACTCCATCAACTTCTCCTCCTCCATCAACTTCCTCTTCATCCTCTTCTTCTCCTCCTCCATCAATTTCTCCTTCTCCTTCAACTTCTGCTTGTTCTTCTCCAACTTCCTCTTCGTCTTCATTTTCGGGGTCGGAATTCCAATGAGCAGGTGGATATCCTTCCCTCTCGGAATTATGACCGTCGATTACCCGGAGACCCCATTGATCATGTTGGTCGGAATCCCACACACACTCACTCCACCTTCCTTTGAACCCCTCCACCGTACCCACCTCGGTATGGTTATCCGCCCCAAGAATCTGTCAAAAATGGAAAAATTAAATCCAAGTTTCATAAAAAAAAACAAAATCAAAATTCAAAAAATGTGATATGGGATACGTACCCTTCGGTTCCGCCCATTTTGGTTTTGCACTGTCATGAATAAATTGTCCTCCTCATCACGACAGTACAGAGTAAACCAATGACCAAAAATATCCTGGTTGCAGTCGATTATAAACTCTCCAATAACCTCGACATCGAGCGTTGGGATTGGAAGACCACGAGCATACAAGGCCCCGCGCCCCCTTCTCAAAATTCTCAACTTCCCGGTTATCCCGGTTGTCTGCGCGCGACACTCTACATTGTTGCATTTGAAAACCAAGTGGTTCCGCTGGCCGTCCTCGGCGTCGACAGCCGAATGACTGGCCTTGAGATATCGGACATGTTGGAAGTTCACGCCGTGATTGGTGGCAATTACTCTGCATGCTCCGCAGCGGACAGTAACTAAGTGCCCCAAATGGGGATCACTCCAGTTTCCTCTCATCTCACGGCATAACTCCTCTTCCCTTATATCATTCAAGCTAAGAGGGACGAGTCGGAAACCAAACTCTATATCCTCAATAGAATACTCGAGCACATATCGCTGTTTCCGGACCGTTCCCTCGTTGGACTCAAGACTACCCGCCCCAACAGAAGGAGTTGAAGCTTCACTCACATTGGAAAGAGCAGATGAGGTTGAGCCACTCATGGTTTGAGAATTTGAGGTTTGAGCTAGGTATCAGATAGAGAGAAAGAAAGAGAACAGCTTGGTGTATGGCAAGGGTTTCACTTCAGAGGTATATATTACACAGTTAGTAGTCTCTAAGGAGCTAGCTAGGTTTTCTTTCTTATTTTCACACAATATTTTACAGCTGGTAAGAAAATCTTTGGTCAGAGCATATCTTTTCAAATCAGTCAATGGTGCTCTGCCCTTATTATTGTTGCAGACTTGATACTGCTCAGAGTTGAACAGTCATACCCACACCATCGATCAAGATGAGTTCCATAAACGTAGCTATCAAGCCATCTGAGATATATGACGTCCTTAAGGTAGAGACCTTTGGATCCCTTTCTATCGTCTCTCTTTATTATTTCACACAATATTGTACGATGTATGCATTGCCTTTCTTCTGATATCTCTTTCTGTTATATATCTCTCATAAATCGTTAAATGCTTGTTGTTTTTTTCATTACTGGATGCAATAATCGATTAGGGTTTTTCAAAACACAATTTTCTACTGGGAAAATAATAAAGCATATTTTCTGTTCCTCTTCTGTTCAATCTTTGGTACATCACACATTATCTTCTGGCAAGAACAGTAGGTTGATGATATATGTACAAGACTACAAGTTATCTATGCATCAGTCAATGGTGCTAGCTCAGCGTGCCCGTATTGTTGAGAACTGGAAAATGATACCCACATCGATCAAGATGAGTTCCATAAACCTAGCTATCAAGCCAGCTCAGATATATGACGTCCTTAATTTGGGAAGATAGTTATTGATGGAATTAGTTAATAAGATAGAGAACTTTGGATCCCTTATTATAAACTTAGCTCTCGAAAGAAATAACAAACAGTTGAAATACACTCAATACCAATGTGTATATTTGATCATCCTTTTGTGTGATGATCGATCGAGTCTGTCTGTGTTTCAGTGTGTGATACAGCAGTGTGTAATGATTTATATACTTCAGTGTATTATGGTTGATTAGGTGTGCGCGCTGGGACGCAGTTGATCGATGATCAATAACCCTAGCTAGCTAGTTCCATCGTCTCTCTTTATTAGTACCTTGGAAATACTTGTGATTTTATTTCAGCACTCTCGATCTGGCTAGTGATGTTGTACACTAATCAAGGATTTATTCACAGCCCTAGCTACTTAATTCACTTATACCAAGCTTGTACAAACTTTTCGTGCAGCTCGATCGTGCTTAACTACATATGCATTTTGAATGGTACTTCTATGTTTCTGTTCTACCCTTTTCTCTTCCTTTTTTTTATTTTTATTTTTTATTTTTTATTTTTATGTTCTACCCTTTTCTGCACCACAGATTTCTGTAATTATGACAATGGACATTTTCTATGCAATCAATATTCACGATTTTGGGTTCAGGACACTTGCTGCAAGTCGGTCATGTACGTTGTACCACGCACTGAGAATTTCTGCAAAGACTGATCTGAACATATCTTGAATTTCTGCAAAGACTGATCTGAACATAGCTTGTTGGACAAGTCATCCATGTGAGAGGGTTTATGACCTACAGTCTTGAGTGAGATTTTGATCCTCTATTAACCTTGGTAGTTGGTCAGTCCTCTTGTATCCATAGGAGTTCCATGAAGCTAGCTAGCTGAGCTGTATATCCATATTTTGGTAAAATAGTTGTCGAATTCATTAATAAGATAGCAGAGAGCTAAAACTTAGCTCAAAATAAGTACTCGCCAAAAACATTTATAGTTGTGGGATCCTATGTTGTGATCGAGTTTGTGTTTTATCGAGTTAATTCTCCTACCGATCAAAACCAAGTACAAGTTATCTACAAGAAGCATATATATATGATCCTAGGTTGTTTTTTCGAGTTTGTATATATATGATCCTATATTGCACATGTGTAATGATTTATATATCATATGCTTTATGTACATGTGTAACGATTTATATATATATAACCAAGTGCATGTCTATATCAATCGACATTGTTGCAACAATGATCCTTTTTGCACAACTGAGCAAGTTCTCCCACGATCTGTGTAAGTTCTTTATAAGACTCCAAACACGTTAACAATCAGCATGTTTATATATGATCGAACTGGATCCATCCTCCACCTAGCTGATTCAATTCTATATATCTTTTTGTATAAATGATCTTCTACTTTGATCGAATATATGTTCGAGCCACCTCTTTCCTACTCCTTGTAGTACTACTAATCACTCGATCGAGTGTTCTTTCTTGAATGTTATGTGCATTGTTAGTCCTCTTTTCCATCTTTCATCGTAAACATAAGCACTTAACTACCATCAAAGATTTGTTAGAGGGAATATTTACCTTTATTATTATAGAGATCTGGCGACAATATTCCCTAGCTATCCCAAAATGTAATCGAGATCGTTGTTATAAGAGTTGAGTATTATTAAGCTCATAGATCGTTGCTAAAATATCCCCTGCTCAATCATATATATGTTCATCAGCACTACAAGTCTACAACTCATCAATAATATTCCCAGCCTGATCGATGTCTTAAAGTCATTATATTCGTCTCCTCTTAAGGTCGTTTGAGGTTATCGATCATACTTATTTTCTTGTGTCCACATATATACACAATCTTGATTCCTACCTTTCTTCTTATATTCTAATTATATGACCATGCATCACTACTAGTTCTAATAGTTCATAGCAGTATAAATATGTGTCTCTAGCTTAGTTGATGTCACAGGACACTGCTATAGATGCATCCTAGCTAATGAGAAAGAACTTGCACTTTGCTTCATGCATACTAATTTCTGATGCAGAAATAATGGATGCTCATATCTGACTTGAATCCTCCACTTTCATTTCATGCCTTTTTAATTGTGGACTGAGAGGATAGTGGTGATCGGCAACGGCTAGTTGCGACGATCTAATCTCTTCTTTTCGATCAGCCAGTCCTTTTGGTGCCTAGCTAAGAAGTAAACCGATCAATATGAGCTTCTTGGTGGGTCTTGAAGTAGTACTCGTTTGCCTTTGAAATAGTCCCCCCTCCATCATGAAGCCATGACCCACGAAATAAAGAATAGATCTGCGCTACCGAAAACGGCAAAAGGAAGATTTTCACTACAGGTTTCATTCTAGGATACCTTGTCAGCAGAAGTAAAGAGACTTGGATAATGGACACTGCTACTTCGTAAGACTGAATATTGATTTTTTGCGTGTGGTTGGTTTTGGACATTACTCAAGTAATTATGAGAAAGAGAACGTTGTGTCTCGACCCGAGAGTCTCATGTGGATACATGGATGATGCATCATGTATATATGGGTCAGCTGGATGCATCATGTATATATCAAACCCTAGCCAGCATCATAGATTTTCATTCTTCTTTTGCATAACTCAATCATGTGGATCAGCTCTTGTATTTTGTACAAGTCTTGTGTGTTTTGACATCTGGTTATGGTGTGTAAATAGAATTGAATCAGGCAGAGGATGGAGTTAGAATTTCATTACGTAGAATCGTAGATGTTATAAAATCTCTCATTCCTCTCATATTATATAATTTCATTGTGCCTACATCGGCGATACCCCAGGAGCAACCAGGCGGTGTTCATAGAAAAACTGTACCGTAAATCCTTTGCCTATGAAAGCTTGTAGGAGTGGAAGGACGTCATAGCTCTGGGATAGGTAAGAGAAAAATGTACCATTGATAGCATAGAGGCATGTGATTGTTTCATATGCTAGCTCATTAACTGATCAAGATGAGAGATTGAGAGGTAAAGCCAGCTTCCTCTTAACCATACTTCGGAGCCCCAACTTCTCTAGCCAGAGCCAGAAGGCCATCACCTTCGTAGATTAATTGATGTTGCAGCAACTAGTTGATCTAGAATCTGAAAAATCAGGAGGTCTTATTAATTTATAGACTTGAAACCCTCTATATCCCCTACTCCCCTTAGTTTGATCGATGTTCAATGGCATTCAGTTAATGCTGAGGATGAGAAAAAAAAATATACTGATACTCAGTGCATTTGATCCATAGACCAAGCATGCCTGCACACAGGGCATAAGCTCTTAATAATCCGATGGTGGTTAAATATCTATCATTCTATTTAACATGCAGGTATACCTACCAACTGAACCCTTTCACTATTTCAGTTAATTAGCTAGGGTTTCAGAATAACTAATGTTACTAGCTAGGATAACATAATATAATCCATACACCAATATATCCTCAAAATATATATATACGTGCATGTTCCTATCTCGATATCAATCGACATTGTTGCATGTTTACAATGATCCTAGACTTTTTCGCACATGATTCCTTGATGGATTTCTCAAGAGCGTACAAGTGCGAAGACTAGGGTTCTTTATAAGACTCCAAACAGTCATCATCGTCCATAACATTATTAATAGATATGTTGTATGGTTCTTGATCATTGGTTCTTCATTTTTAAAAAGCGCGCGTTAACAAGCATGTTTATGAAGCATGATCTAACTCCATCCTCTGATTCTATCTTTTTGTATAAATGATCTTCTGGTTTTGATCGAATATATGTTCGAGCCACCCCTTTCCTAGCTACTCCTTGTAGTACTAGTATTACTAATCACTCGAGTGTTCTTTCTTAAATGTTAATGTGCATTTTCAGTCCATTTTTCATTGTAAACGGCCCTCATTAGATAGAGGTAATATTATTTATTATAGAGATATGGCGACAAAGTACAATGATAGAGAAAGAAACTGTGGTTAAGAAGTTCTACTGAAATTAATCCATTGGTGACAAAAACCAAACTTCTGAAGGCACATACAATAGTCCCAAATCCCAGCTTTAAAGCCATATAACCCGTTCTCCCTTTCTTCTTCGTAAAATGGGAAAATAATTCTCTCAGACGTCCTTTGAAAATTTTGCAGTTTTTGCAGCTAGCGAGGGTACTTGTTGAGCATACAAGTTCCATATACATACTTCATGATCTAGTTTTAAGTGGCACAAGTGATTGTGCTTATCTTGTTCCTTTTGTTGGTTTCCTAGTGAGTCTAGCTTGTAAATAATAATGATGATTATTGCTACAATTGGATTCTTTACTGCATCATCGATCAAATAGTTGCTGTAATATGATTTCGATTGAGACCAATGGTTTCACCAAACTATGTATAGCTAGTGACATGATTCTTTTGTGTTATGCTTTGGTTTCACATTTTAGTTGTGAGCTTCAATTATAATGAAAGGCTAAACAAAATGTTTTTGGAAGAAGTTTGTAACTAAAAATGGAAAAAATTTCCCGTTTTCATCTTTGTGCTGATGTACGTAGTTCATTAGAAGTTTTAAACTCCTAACAATGGCCGTAAGTACAATTCTTAGCTTATTCTTATTCTATGCATCAAGAGAAACATTACAATAACCTTAACATGCATTGTAGCCTAGCTACTATAAGAATTCCATGAACCTAGCTATCTCTAGCTAGCTCAGAAATTTGGTAAAATAGTTTGTTGACCAAATTAGTTAATAAGATAGAGAACTTTGGATCCCTTTCTATAAACTTAACTCTCGAAAGAAATAGCAAGAATTCTCAGCTGGCTAGTCATGTATATATAGCTAGCATCGTTTCTGGGAAAATAAGCATCCTTTCTGGTCTATTCTTCTGTTCAATCCTCTTGTACCTACCCCCACACAATCTTCTGCGACAGAGTTCCCTCTGCGAAACCAAGCATCTTTTCTAGCATGGTCTTCTTCTCTGTTCAGTCCTAGCCTCTTCTTCACGGGTTTGTCTACAGATGTGTATGGACGTATGGTATACAAACTCAAAAAGTGGTCCACTCACTTCTATTCAAAGACATACAAAAGACATTTTAAAGAGATAAAATTGTCATTTTACTATATTTTCAAGCAATGATAGCCATATACTTAGTTTGTATGGTATGCAAATTTGTATACTAGAATTTTCCCTTATTCACCATATAGGCACGTACACATTTTTTGGTTCAAAAACATTGACCTTTTAAGGACACTACTTCTGGCAACTACCCATTTGATGCATGTACAAGTTATCTACAAGTCATCTCGATCTATCTCTGTGTAATGATTTATATATTTATGCTACAGATCATATGCTTTATGTACATGTGTAACGATTTATGTGTAACTGAGTATATATTGATATTCTAGCTAGTAACAATTTGATGTTACTATCTCGACATCAATCGACATGCAAACAATGTCTCAAGCAGCAAAGCTTTAACAGACCTGTGAGGATTAGAAGAAGAACGTTGCAGCTGCAAAGCAATTGGGGTATGTAACTCTGAATAGCCTTGAACATCCACGGCGATGCGACGGCGAAGGAAGCGTAGCCGGCGAGAAGAATCAAGTAGAAGACACTTCCGACGAGGCTGCATGACTTGCGGTGGCCGAATAAGGGAGCCTCGTGCATTATGTCAAGGAACCTGAATCGGAAATAGTGAGCAACATTGGGATTTTGGATTGGGGAACTTAGTCTTACAGTGCATCGTCTTCGGGTGAGGTTGAGGGCAGGGAAGCGTGCCTCTCTCGCTCTGTCGACATTGGTGTCCAATAGGGAATCGGAATTTGGGAGCCTCAGAATTTGCAAGTTGGAGTGGGAAGTTGGGTTGCGATCTATCGGGAAAGTTTGAGTCTTTGGAAGCTTTAGGAGAGTCGAGTGTCAGAGAGATGAAGAGGGTTTCCTTTGTTTTTGCTTCTGTTTTGTGAATGGGTGGAGAGACCCTGCTAATGCTAAAGAAAAAAAAAGTTACTCGTGATTATTTTCAACAACCATATCGGTTTATTATTTACTTTATACGTAAAAGAGAATTACAGTATATAACATCTTCATCAACAGAATTTACATTATCAAAATGTAAGTTGCCGAATATGAAATTATATTTCTCCAAAATGTGATCATGCAGAAGTTTGTGTTATTGGTGAGCAATAGTCCGTCACAAACATAGTGGCATGTTCATTTTAAGAAAGATTGGAAAATCCTCACTAGTTGTAGAGGCTCTAGCCCTACGTAACAGTTTTGTATGTCAAAGATAGAAATGGGCAAAGCAGGTTGAAAGTGGAAGGAGACTTGTATGCAATTAATTGAAGACATCATATCAAATTATCAATCGTAGCTCAATTTTCATATTTTCGTATGTCTCTTTTATATAGATATATATATATATATATATATATATATGTATTGAGGATAACGAATTTTGTACGATACAATAACACACTTAGGTCGATCATCTTTAGAATAACAGTAATAGGTGAATAGGGTTCTTGTACATGTCTTTGCCTTTGTTTTCCTCTTCGTAAATTATAGATGTTCTAAAAGCTCCCTCCTTATTTTCATAAAAGAAAACGAAAAGGCTTCTACATAAAAAAATAAAATAAAAAATTAATAATAATAAAAATAAAAAAGCCTTGTAAGAAACAAGTTTTAAAACTAGGAGTCAGTCGTGATGAGAACACACTAACCCGCCAAACATTCGTGATCCCTAACTCGTTCTCTCCCGCCCACTACCTGCTTACCTGAACCGGATCAACCAATCCAGGGTTTCTCTGCAAAATTGAACCCATGGAAACCCTAGAAGACGACGGCGCGAACGTCGGCTTCTCAATCCTGATGCAGTTCTCCGACGCCAGGAGCGAAATCGACCTCGAAATCCGCAAGCTCATAACCGCAATCTGCCACGTATTCCGTCACCACAAGGCTCCTCCCACGCCGCTGGCCTACTTGCGCGCCACGTGCTCCTCTCTTAACCTGATCGCCGCCGCGAATCCCCGACCTTCCTCTGAAGAGCTCCACGCCCGCTTCATAATCCTCTCCAACGTCATCCCCAAAGTCCCCGCCGCATTTCTCGTCAATAATCTCCGGATGGTCTGCAACTCCTTAGGCCCAGCTCTTCGGGTTGCCTCTCTGATGTGCCATGATGCTGCCGCCTGCGCCGGAATTGAATGCATTGCTCAATTGCTCATCAGCATCACCAATTACAGCTGGTCACAAGTTTCCGAAACCTTCGGTTTCTTACTCAGCTACACTAATGACAATATGAAGAATTTCAAGGTATAAATTCACTATTTCGCTTAATTGAGAAACTGTATAGGGATATGATAGGGTTGTAGTCTTGATAACTTGGTGAAATTGGAATGGTGATAACTTAGTGAAATTGGAATGGTGTTGTATGTGTGGAACAGGTAAGAAAACAAGCGCGTTTGATTGTTTACGATACACTCCAAAGTTTTGTAGCAACTCCGCTGCTGTTGGGACCTGCAATTAAAACGATTATGGACTTGTTCATGAACTACTATCCTATCCGGCCGACCAGTGATGGAGTTATTAGCCTCAAGGCCGAGGATACTTTGGATCTTGTGATAGTATGCCTTGGCGTTATGTCAACCGAGGACAGAACTGCTGTGCTCGTCTATTTGAAAGAGCTCTTGGAACTGCACCATACAGATCTCACAGGAATCATCACAGATGCTCTGCACAGACTCTTCCTCAACCCATCATTACCCGATGTTCCTGTCGAATTGTTGCTCGAGCTAATATGCTCAATATGTCTTTCTGTCTCCCAACACAAGACCAAGTACATCATGAAAAAAGTAGCTGGTTTGCTCAATTCCGGAGTGCCAAAAATCTATTCCCTCAACAAGCAAATCTGCAAAACTAAACTCCCAGTTGTGTTTGATGCACTCATTGGTATAGACTCCTGTCTTCATTAAATTCTGCTCTTGATATCTAGCTTTTATTGCATACAAAATCCGAGTACATTACATTCGGTCTTCTCTTATCAAGTGACCTACTTTATTTGCATTTGACAGTTTTGCTCGAACAGTCTGAAGCAGTAAAGGACGTCATTCAAGCTGGAAATGCCTTTAAGTGTCTCATTGCTTATATTGATGACAGCTTGATTAAACAGGGAGTTGACAGTACTCTGATGAATGCAAACATGGACGATGGGAGCCAGTCTCAGCCAACTCTAATTGAAAAACTGTGAGCTACTTTTCAGAAGTTACTTTCTTATCATACTGTCATACGCCTTGTTTTTGAACTTGTCTCAGCTATGTTCGAAAAACTAGGTTAGTGTTTCCTGTCTATCAAAGATTATAATTACTTCAACTTTCCTTGCATTTGTTTGTACATTTGATATAGGAAGTTTAATAGCTGTTACTATACAGGAAAATACTCTTCTTGTTTGATGAGGGATACTGTCAAAACCTTGGCAGACATGCAGAAATTGCCGGATAAATTATTCTTTTACAAGGAGGAGGTGCTTGTTTTTCCTATATTAGATTTTAGTAGACTAAGGATGATGATACCATCAATTTTTCATGACCTTAAGTTTCAATGATTCAAATCTATATTCTTTCAGGGTAAGCTTCTTCTGGAAATGGTTGTTCAGAAATGTGGGCTTGATGCTATTATGGCCATCATCCCTCAAGAACACGTGCAACTGCTTGTAGAGGTCTGTTGAAAGAAATATTGAAATAAGAATGATCGATCATGGTGTTCACTGCTTGGTTCTCATCTTAATTAGTTTTTCTTTTTAACTTGTGTTGAAAGCAGATCAGTGAACAACAGGGTTCTAAATCTGTGGGTGTGAGTTCTCGTGTAGTCAAAGCAGCTACATATGGAAGTAACTTATCTCAGTAAGTGTTTCATCCATTTCTGAAATATATTAGCAGACTAGAAACAACAGAATAATCTTGACATCTAGCTCCCTCTTTCATGAGCGCTAAAATCGTTTTCTTTTTTGGTGGAGATTAATAACTAGTTGTCTTGACTGTTGAATACAGTCATGCATGTATTTTTCAATTGTATCTTTTTTCTGTTGGTATTAACACAAATGCTTGTATTACTAGGTTTAAGTATATGAACAACCGTGATCTTAAACTTATATCATTCAAGAATTACAAACGGAGAATGGCTGGTAAAAAGTGTTTGTCTAATCGCCAGCTGAGAGCATTGTTGGAAAGGCAGGCTAGGAGGCGTGCTGTGGAGGCCATCAGTGGAGGAATTGCAGGTGCAGCTAGGATGACAAAGAAGCTTAAACTCTAAATAGGTTAGCGCTTAATTATTCAACCAAAAAAAAAATTGTTAGAGCTTGATTACCTAGTCACCTATTAGCTTGTTAACGAAATATATTTTATATCATTGAGTCAGTTTAGGAGCTTATGTTGTTGATACTGTATGGTGCCCCTTCATTGTTCTAGTTATTTTGTAATCTGGGCTATTATCTGAAAAGGTTGTGTGTTACACTGGTGGTCTATGATGAAGGGGACATGAAGTGTCATATTGAACTTCAACCAACACAAAAACTAGTATACCATGATGAAGGGGAAGCCTAGAGGAAGACTTTCCATCTAGTTTAGAACTTGTATTGTCCTAGCTTCAATTCAAATGGAGGAAAGGCTAAAAAAAATTGTTTATGGAAGAAGATTTGTAACTAAAAATCGAAGAATTTTCATTTTCGTCTTTGTTTTACTATGGTCCGAATGGGTATTCACTCTGCAACTAAAGTTTCTTTGTCTGATGTAGTTCATTAGAAGCTTTAAACTCCCAGCAGGGAACCAAGTAATATCAAGTATTATTAAAAATGTACTATTGATAATGTTTTGGCGAAGCCATATGAGAGAATATAACGAAGTCTTGCTGTTTGCATTACAATGGCCACAAGTACAATTCTGAATGAACTCTTATTCTATGCATCAAACATTACAATAACCACAACATCGTATAGCTAGCTCTTCACCTTGAAGTTGGAACCCTGCTAAATCTCCAGTGAAACAAGATGAAGCAATATTACATATTATCCACATAAAGATCACCATTGCTTCTGAGAAGAGATCGACTTAAGCGACAACCGGGTAAGAAGCACAAGTTGCAATACCTGCATCAAAATCATGATTTATCATAAGATTCTGCACTCAGAAACACTTGATTCTCATTGATAGCAGTTAAGTACTTACCACACATGTTCTTTCCATACTCCATTTTGAAGTAGCCATTGTCACCCCAGCTTTGTCCCCAAGAGTTCTTGATGAGCCAGTATGGGACACCGTTTTCAACTCCATACCCAACAGCAAGAACAGCATGGTTCACATCCTGGCAAACACATATAAGAATCACATTAGTGAAACACAAGTGCATACAACATTTTACTATCCTCTCATTCAACTAATCAGCATATTTCAACTCACCATGGGAGTGTTGCCGCATGTCTCACTGGTGTAAACACCGGACTTGTACAATCGGAAATCACTGACCACCTGGAATGCTATGCTGACTGGCCTAACAAATGCAACTGCGTGCTTCAATCCTTCCTCATCACCCTGCATATGCAAAACAGATTCAGTTACATATCTAGTTCATAAAAGTTGTGCCTGCTCTGCTCTCAGTTAAGACATATGAGACTTTTGACACCCATTTTTAGCTTACCAGGGTAATGTTGACAGAATCGAGCACTTGGACACCAACATTTTCAGAAGAAAACTTGCAGGCACCATCTTTTGCAGTGTAAGGATACCCTTCCTCAGTGTCAAGACCACCATTGTATTTGACGTACTCAAAAGCTTGAGATGGCAACCCACCGCTGCACCCAAAGTTGTTGAAAGCTCCAGCGCAATCCACAAGCTGCTGTTCAGACAGAGAGATTTGCTTCCCAAACGCTTGCGCATAAGCTGCCTCAAGAGCTCCAGTGGTACTGCAGCAGAGTCACATATATGTAAAAGATCATTAGGACTTTAGAACGAGTATGATTGAAACATCAATTGGTTGTGTGATCTATAAACTCAAATTAAAGTAACTAATCAACCTGAATGTCCAGCAAGATCCACAGTGACCTTGGTCTTTAACAGGGGTGACTATACCTTCGTCTCTCCAGTTTTTCTGTATATACAAAGAACTGATTAACATCACAAGAATCTTTGACCCCTCAATTTTCAGCTTTGACTGTATAATCAAAAAAGTTCTAATAGAATACTCCTAGGGTCATCAAATTTGTTTAGCAAATGATTGACACATTCAAAATCTCATATAGTCATAGATAATCCAGTATTGGCTCACTCAATCTTGTTTAGCTTCCATGTCAATCAAAGACTAAATCCACTATGAGTGATTCAAGAATAGTTTTAGAATTACCGAGAGAGGTGGAACAGCGTCGGTGAGCTTGTGGTTGCCCTTAGTGGTAGCAGAGCAGTTCTGAGCAGCCCCCAACCTATGCCTCTGGAACTCTTCCCAAGTCCAATCAGCAAACCCTGTAACCAAATTACCAACATAAACAACAATCAACACCAACCTAAATCTCAAATTAACTCTATTGATCAAGCACAAGATAAACAAATTAAACAAACAAAAAATGAAAAGAAGTTGACTTACGGTTGACACCGAGCTTGTAAGACAAGCCCTTCCTGTTGGTGGATCGAATCAGCTTCTTGTTCTCGGCGAAAATCTCGAATCGCCGCCTCATCTCCTCCAAGCTCTCGTACTTCTTCTCGTACCTACAAAACCAAAACCAGTCAACTTCAACCGATCACAAAGATCGAATTGCGATAAAGCAGTAACAGAACAGTGTCTCCGGCTTAGTACTAACCTGAAAGCGAAGCGAGCGAAGGAATGGACGTGGCAACCATGACCCAGGACTTGGACGAACTGGTCCTGCAGCTCACGGAGCCCTTCGGAGGCCAACTGGATGGGGTTGGACTCATCGAAGCTGGAGGCGGCGGAGCTGATGAGAACGACGGCGGCCAAGACAGACAGAAGCAGCGTCAAACGAGGAGAAGCCATGTTTTAAGGTAATGATTGTGTTCTTCTCCTCCGATAACCGTGGGGGTGGAGTTAGCTGTGTTTTTATGTAGCAGAAGGAGGATGAGGGTTTTTCATTGGAAGGGGTGAACCAGTGAGAGCTTGCCATGTGGGCCGTGACTGCGTACATTGTCTGGTTCTATACGTATGTGGTAAATTATTCTGTGACTACGTATCTTGGTTTAACGTTCGTCGTGGATGACGTGAGGGATGACCTAGAGTTTTGCTTTTTGCAGTTTAACGGCAAGCGAATTCCTGTTCAAAAAAAAAAAACGGCAAGGGAATGTTTTCTGGTGACACTGCCGGTATCGTGTGACATCAGGCAGTTCTTTTCTTGCTTTTGGACAGAAAGGAGTCGTTTTTTTAGCTCCACTGTTGTCGAGGGTGGATTCATGGGCGAAGAAGCGTAGAAGTGACAAGTGAGAATTGTTGAGTGAATTTTTTGTACGTTATGAGAAAACATAACGTAAATGTTATGTATATGTGTAGCATAAGACATGAAGGTTGTGGAACATACCATGTAAGGGATCAAACGTTTGTTAACTTTTTACGACTATGTGTAGCTAGAAAGCATGTCTATAATTGATTCTTCTATTGTATATTTATAGTAAAAGTTCCACCAACCGGTTTCAAATCGATAATGAGTTTCATATCTGATCGAAAAAAATAAAAATTATGTTAACCGGGTTTCCTGTTAGACATATATAAAAGACTATAAATAACCAGATACTTCTTGATGCACGATCACAATTTCCTGATGAATTCACAACACAATGCATTACAAATAGATTTGGAAGTGCCAGTTCTAGCTGTGAGTTTTGCATATCAATGATAATATTTGTTCAGCCTTCGATGTAATCATTTTTTTTTAACATCAATCGCATGTGAGTGTAGGGTTTTATATGTTATGCTCTCTGAGGAATGATTAGTGTAGCCTTTGATATGTTCATGTGCTTTCTTCTCTTACCAGTGAAGATATTCATGTCTATAAGGACGAAAGTTTTACTCTGCAAGAACACAATTATTGAACCGTCTTAGCTTTTAGTTTTATTTTTGTAGAAGATTCAACCACCATGACTATTTTGGAATGAATGGGATCCCTTGATTAAATATCATCTTGTGCATCATCAATTGGAAAACAACAAAGATGGAAAGAGATATCTGACAATATGAAAATGATGTTGTTGAATAAAACAATCCAAAGGGCAAGTATGGTGCTTATTGTGCCATACTCGGTCTTTATCAATCAAACAAGATCCAAAGGAAATATCATGGAGAATCACACCAATTTGAATCAGATCCCAACCTCTTTTAAACCAGTAAGTTATGCATAGATCAGATCGATCATCAAATTAAAAGAACATTTGGTTTTTGAAGATCTGAAACCAGTTGTAGAACTCCATAGCTATGCAAATACTAATAGCACTTGAGCTAGCTAGAACTACTTTAAATCTTTCATAAACCCAACCTTAAACAAACTGTTAGGATTGCATGCACCAAGTTTCTTGAAGACATCATATAATTCTGAGGAACCCATCAACTCTATGTAAGTTTGAAATCACACATTTCTTTGGTCTAGATTCAATTGTCATCCACTCATCTCTTTGTCTTGTTTGAAAATAGCATATGATATTTTTTATGGTGGTGTGACAGAGGAATCTTCATGAATCAAATATACACGTACTACAAATTTCGGGGCCATTAGAATATTCAACCTCCTTTATCATGTTGTTTGTATTGTATAGTGAATTTCTTTGTTAATGAAGTAACGATCCAGATGACCACTTTGGGCTTTAATAATTAGCAGTTCTGATCCAGAATTTTGTAGTGGGCAATTTGATCCAGACTTTCCATGTGAAGTCTAGCCCTAGTTTTCCCATAGCTGGTTGTAATTGATTTATATTAAATGAAATCCTGCAATAGTATGAACCTATGTACGAGTAACAATTTTTCATTTTGTTACCTACCATTTGACGATATGAGTCTATTATCGATGATATAACTTTATCTCGTTTTAGTTAGATACAACAACGTGTCTATTTTTTTTCATTAAGTGACGTTTTAGTGTATGCGGAAATTAGTACCTTGATGCTAACTTTTTTTTTTTAAAATTTACTGACAAGGATTAAGCGATATGACCGATATCAGCTCCTATGTAGCGGTCTGTTGGGTGACAAAACACCCACTCTACCCCGAATAAGACCGTTACAACCGGGAACCCATTGCCCGCCCCTTATCAGATTTTTTATTTATAATAAAAAGAAATTACAGGTGAGGAATGGGGGACTAGACCAAAATCATTCCAACAACAAACTAAAACAACATTCCAAATTGACATTGTTTATTCTACCTTTAAAAACCAAGTAATCCTCCCACTATAAAAACCGATAATTTGGAAAATCCAAATAATCCGCCTACAAGAACCTATGAAGCTCAGTAGGAGGATTATCATACCAAGTAATTATGCATTTGACAGCCCCTAGTTTGCCATCTTGTCAGCTGCCATATTTTCTTCTCTAAAAATATGACTACAACAGAAGTTCATTTAGCGGATTATAGAAATACAATTGTGCCAACGAGCTCTTATATTCCATGGAGGAGAAAAAGTCCTGGAAGAGAAGCAAGCTACCACACTAACAGAGTCACTTTCCAACCATAAATAGACCCACCCCAGGGGCGGCCTTTGGGCTGTGCGACGTGTGCGGTCGCACAGGGCCTCCGATTTTCGGGGGCCTCCAAAAAAATATATATATGTATGTATAGTTATATATCATAAAGGTAGATATATTCACATAAGTTGTAATAGCAGAATTGGCTAGAGACTTTTTGCATTATCCTCACAACCCAAGTTCGAGCCTCCCACCCCTTTTTTTATTGGCGTTTTTTTTCTTTTTTCTGGACGATTTTACCTCTATTCTTGCGCGTATCTTCTTTCTCTTCTTCCCATATTTCATAACCTCTCTAAACCCAATTTCCTCCCCAAGAAAAGTGAAGAAAAAAAAACCCTAATCCCCAATTTGATTTCTCCCCCAATTTGATTTCTCAAAAGATCAAATTTCATTGAAAGCAATCGGGTGTTGGATCATTAATATACTATTTACAAAGGTAATCTCATATTTCCTTCTTAGATGTTAATTTCTCTTGTTTTTCATCAAAGTTGTTCAACTGTTCTTCTTTCTTGATCAATTTTCTTGACTGCTTGAGTGCT
>NC_020491.1:6832824-6850101 GCF_000184155.1 Fragaria vesca subsp. vesca
CAATTTATTATTGATGATCCAATGGAAAAGCTTAGTAGTTATCAGGTATGTACGATTTTATTGTTAGCAACCTTGTTGTTTGTTTCAGGGTATTGTTTGGATAGTTTTACAAGCATGGTCTAATGAACATCTCTTGTTGCAGATGGAAGACTATGCCTCAGTTCATTTGATTTTGGTTTGTATAACTCAGAAAATTGAACCTTTAAGGATGCACTTATCAGAAAGGTGTAGGAAGCGTCATCGTTGTATAAGTTTTCAGGTTCCTTCAAACTTAAAGACAACTCTTTTTGCTTGCTCATTTGACTGACTTTGAATTTGCAAGAGGATATTATAGTTTGTGAAATGGAGTCCACCATGTTTGATGTCATGCAAAGCTTTCTAGTAGTTTACTTTTTATATGGATCATATGCATAATGTATGTTCTTATATATTATGATTGTGGCAATCCATTTATATTAGGCATATAACTTGCACACCAAAAAAAAAAGGCCACATTTAAAAGTTTGCACAGGGCCTCCAATTACTCAGGACCGGCCCTGACCCACCCTCTATCATGAGCAATTTCAATTGTCGAGATAACGGCATAAAGTTCAGAATAAAATGAAGTATTTCATCAAAGTGATTGACAAAAACTCCCTAAAAAACCACCTGAGGCATCACGAAACACAATCCCACAAGCTGTTGGACCTGGATTGCCTTTTGCTAAACGTCAATGTTTACTTTGATCCAAGAAAAAATCGGAGATTGCCATAAGACATGTTATTTACCTTGATGCTAACTTAATGTGTAATATTGTATGTTGTTTATGAGATCTCCGACTTCACTCTCTTACAGTCCAATCCCGAAATTAGGAGCCTGGTTCTCTGTATGGGCACCCATTGCTCGTACAAGTTGGTTAACATCAATAACTTGCACTTGTGCGATTTCCAAACACTGATGATTACATTACGTGAGAATGATCTAGCATTTTCCTAATAGTCTTATAGCGAATAGTAGTGTTACTTCCAACACATGATCTATAACATAATTTCCCATCATCTTCCAAGCTAGCTTCAATTCTCCTCTCTCCCTGGAAATCGATAAAGGTATGTAGTGGACGGTTCTTGCACACAAAGCTACAAAACCTTCACACCCAGCAAATTAACACATTTGCCAATTAACTATCCCAGCTGACTTAGACTCTCTCGTACACGCTTAAGAAGAAGATTAATATATCATAGACCAAATCAAGCTTTGCATTCCTTGATCAAATATATTAGGCTAGTAAACTCTAGTAGTTTCCTTCGACCTTTGACCACCATATATAGCAATTCACTTCATGTTTTAGTTCCTCCAACTCACTCGTATCATTTTCCGTGCGTAAATAGTAAAGATCTTCTTGCCTAACTTGTAATCTTGTATACACCGAGGTTTGCAGCACACGAAAGTTTGTAGACCAAGAAAACTTCAACACGATCTGAAACAGGGAGTTGCATGCAGTCTTTGGTAGTTGAACTGAGCATAATCTACATCATGCTTACCATTATTTTAGCATGGTCTTAATTAATCAGATGAGATCATACGACATTTTTATTCATATTTGATGTTGATCTCGATCACCGTCCTTTAATATTCCATTAGGTGATTTTACAAGTCTTTTCTGGTTTGTATAACCGTATTTTCCAAGTTTTTGTTAGCATGATGGAAACAGGTCTGAAAAGATGGATGTAACATGTTTTCGAATTGATGAAGTCCAGGTGGAGATTACATAACTGCATACGAAGTTTGAAGATTTTTTGTTGCTGGGTTTGGTTGTTTGGTGAAATTCCATACAGAGAAGGTAGAGGTTGGTTGGAGATTGGTTGAATGTGAAAAACAATTAACGGTGATTAGTTTCTTCCTCACGTGATTACAACAATGTTGTTTGTGTGGATAATTGGATTTAGATGCATGAATGAAAATGAAAAGAATATTAGCATGCATTAGTTGTAGTCTAAAGATGGCTTAAACTAGGATTACGAATATAATCCCAAGGATTTGGACGGCTATAGCTAGGTGTTGTGCTGTGAACTTCATGCCGAACTTGTTAGTTTGGCAGGCAACATGATGATCCTGAGCTCCTAACATGTCTTATTCAACTGCCTAGGGTACGTGATCGGTTTGGGGCTCGAGTTTGTTTTAGTTTGAAATCGGTTTTCATGTAAGTTATGATTGTGACTAAAGTCGAATTTGAACCAATCTAAACAATAATCCAAGTCTTAGTAATTTTAAGACAGAACTGTTTTATAAGTGAGCTTGATATCGATCTGTAAGGGTGTCGATCAAAATTGTTTTAGTCATCCCATACGTATTTAGTTAGGTCTCTCTTTGCATCTGATTATCCTATAATATTGATTAAAATCAATAACATACTTGTCAGTTTCACTGAAAATTAATAGAAAAAAATTAAGAATTTCAATTAGAATTAAATTGTTTGTAGGGTAGAGAGTTTCCAAGGATGATGGATATAATAGAGAGTAGCTTAAGCTTGTTTCTCAAGTGCCCACTAATGCATCATGTTTTTGTTAATTATTTCACTGGCTTTGGCTTTGTCAGGGCATATAAAATAGGGTTTTCTCATCATAATCATGCCTTAGACTACCCTAATTAACTTCAACCCACTAAGCACCATTTTTTTTTGGCTCCTAGTTGCTAAATCCAAACTAGCTTCTTCTTTTTTTTGGTCAAGTAATCCAAACTCGCTACCGTGTGCACCTATGTGATGATTGTGATCCATATTTATATTGTACAAATCAAATAAAAGCCAACACGTAGTTTCTTTTTTGTATGACTACATTTTCAGTTCAACACGTAGTTTCTTATATTATTTTTCATTCTAAACTCATATTTCATGTGCTCGTTGTGTTTTCAATTCTTACCAACACATAATCGAAAAGATTTACTTTTTTACTAATCCAATCTACCTTTTAACTTTTTAAGTACCATGTCATATCGTCTCCTTTGAATATCACAGAGCAGTTTGGCAGAAATTCTTGCTTTGCAAGTTTCTGATATGATTTGTATATTTGTTTTGCTATTAGGCAATGACACAGTCGTTGTTGTTGATCGGAGATGACTATAACACCCATTGACTTTGAGGAAGTGACGAGTAAAAATGTTCTCCTCCCTACCCAGAATTGCCCTCGCTCAGATGTCTTAATCTATAAAATATGTATCCTTTACCTAATCTCCAAAACTAGCTAAGCTGCCGAAGCTTCTTTCACACAGAGTCAGAGACATTGACTCTTCCAATGTCTCTTCCTACTACTAGCTAGTAGTTTAATTCATCTACAAGATTCCTATTAATCTCTTTGAAACACTTGTTAAGACCAAGATTAAACATTTCATTAGCATAATGCAACCAATGACACCTTAACGGCCACACGAGGGGACCCATCCTTTTTCAATATAAGAAAATGTTATTTGGGAAGAGAAAGAGATAATTTTTGAAATAATATTGATGCGCAATATCTTTATAAATAATCTAATAATTTGATACTTAAAACTTTAACAATCGTTTTTGAAAAATGCATGTTCGATTCTTTATTACCTTTCAAATGATAATCACCCGGCAGTTAAATCATAGTAGTAAGACAAAGAAACTCAAACTTCTTGTTTCCGCCTAGTTCTCTTGCTACGGTGTTAAACTAATTTGTCCAACATCTTGTCTTTAACATGTCTCTAGACTTCCCTAATCACTTCTTTGGCACTAATGACATCTTTGCCCTCTCAAAGAGCATGGAACTCTTGCATATGAGTAGTTAGAGGGAAAAAATGGCACCTGGCTAGTTGCCAAATTAGCTTTTTTTGGAAAATTGCAAGCCTCAATTATCATCACAAAATAGTGTTGGACTGTTGGATCGATCAGTTTTTGTGTTCGTTTGTATAATTGAGTAGTTCCCCTTCCCCACACGAGAAATGCAGAGCAGAAAATACAAGATCTACAATAATGTGCTCGTGTAAAATATTTGGCAAACATGCTACAATAGATGTCAAGAATATACGTTAAACCTATATCCACAGGTATGTACCCGCAGAGAGAAAACTCAATTAAACCAAAGGGTAATGATGCTTAAGATGACGCATTGTATATGAGGGTTGATGATTGCATTTTTGGGATAACATTTTATTAAGCAACCAATGTTCCGGAACCTAAAGTTCATTGCAACTAGACCAAACCTTTCTTTGCTAAGTTAACCCACAAGTCTAAACTCTAAATTACTAGGAAACCTCCACCCATTTCAAACCTCAATGTGAATCGGTGAAACAGTTGGGTTTTCTCTAACACTATATGCAAACTTTTCAATATCATAGCTGGTTTTCTTTGTTCTATTGGGAGCAATCAGTTCTTCTAGTTCAGCCACTTTTGTCAATTTAGTAAGCCTAATACCCCTATAGGCTGCTAAGTTCTAATGCTTTACATGATCTGACCCAATGACAGAAAGCAAATCATCATTTAAAACCTAAAATCCTTCTTAATTAGTTGTTAATTTTGTTCTTATGCTAATTATAAGTCAAGGTCAAGGAGGGCAACCATGTAATTTTAGGTTGATATCAACCGAGTGGACTAAGGGCTCGTTACCACTTTTGATTATATAATATAGAAACACCTATATCTGAATTCTATAAATATATTGGAAGGTGATGCATAGAATGTTACAGAAACAAATCAAGAGGGGTTGCTAGAAAGAAGTTGCGGACCTCTTTCTCTAATGTCTGGTTTGGAGGGCAGTTGGTGATTTTGAATACTAGACCTTGTCTTCTCCTCTATAAGTCTTCCCTAACCATTGCTCATTCCAACATCTCTCCCTTCTCATTTCCTAACCCAATTCTTCATTCTTTAAAGGTTGTTGAACTTTTAGGATTATCCATTCAATCTTAGAGAAACCAGCATAGGCAAGTTTGAAGGCATTTTTGATCATCAAGAACAATGACAGTGAAGAAAATCACATGTTGGTCTGTACTCCCAAGCTGCTACAAATCTGAGTTCCGAGCTCCCCAGAACAAAGCAAAAGTTGTAGCAAAGCAGACCTCATTCCAGAGGCTTTCGCTTTCGGATTTGAGTAATCCCAGCTCGACAACACTTTCAGAGGACCTCTCCATATCTCTTGCAGGCTCCAATCTTCATGTATTCACACTTGGGGAGCTGAAGGTGATCACACAGAGCTTCTCATCCAGCAACTTTATTGGGGAGGGTGGTTTTGGACCGGTTCACAAAGGGTTCATTGATGATAAGCTTAGACCCGGTTTGGCTGCTCAGCCTGTGGCTGTTAAGTTCTTAGACTTGGATGGATCACAGGGACATAGAGAGTGGTTGGTGAGTATTTTTTTGCAGGATAATGAGAAATAATCACTTGGTGATTTATTGATTCCTCTGTTTTAATCCTATTGTTTGATTCTGGTTTGCAGACTGAGGTTATGTTTCTTGGGCAATTGAGGCATGCACACCTTGTGAAGCTCATAGGGTATTGCTGTGTAGATGAACATAGGCTATTGGTGTATGAATATATGCCAAGAGGCAGCTTAGAGAATCAGCTATTTAGAAGTAAGCTTTCTGAAGTCTCTCTACAAAATTTTCATTTTCAAGAAACAATGATTTCAGTTACTAACTTTATGTTTGATTTCTTGGTGTACAGGGTATTCAGCATCATTGCCATGGTCAACCAGAATGAAGATTGCTCTTGGAGCTGCAAAGGGTCTTGCTTTCCTACATGAAGCAGAGAAACCAGTTATATACCGCGATTTCAAAGCTTCGAACATCTTGTTAGATTCTGTAAGTATTCCTCTGCTTAGCATCCATAAACATGGTAATATTTCTTTTGTTAATTCTAAATGCTCATGTATGTTTCATTTTTGATTTCCAGGACTATACCCCCAAGCTCTCAGATTTTGGTCTAGCAAAAGATGGCCCAGAAGGAGATGACACACATGTTTCGACACGAGTCATGGGAACACAAGGCTATGCTGCTCCGGAATACATTATGACAGGTACTAAATTCACACCATTTAGTTCAACCTTGTCCACAGATTGGTAATTCAGGCTATAAATTCTTGGACTAATTTGCTTGATGATTTCAATTGTTTTTAGGTCACTTGACGGCGATGAGTGATGTGTATAGCTTCGGAGTGGTACTATTGGAGCTACTAACAGGAAGGAGATCCGTGGATAAGAACCGTCCCCACAGAGAGCAGAACTTAGTAGAATGGGCAAGACCAATGCTGAATGAACCCCGAAAACTCAGCCGGATAATGGATCCTAGACTAGAAGGACAATACTCGGAAATGGGAGCCAGAAAGGCTGCAGCATTGGCTTACCAATGCCTCAGCCACCGGCCTAAACAAAGACCAAAAATGTGTGAGGTGGTCAAGACATTAGAGCCCCTCAAAGATTTTGATGACATTCCCATTGGACCCTTTGTGTACACAGTTCCTACCGATAAATCCGATAATTCGATCAAGGATGTGAAGGAAGGTAATGCACAGTGGGAATCGAAGAAGAAGAGCAGCCATCAGCACCAACACCAGCAGCTCCATGGCCATAGGCA
This sequence comes from Fragaria vesca subsp. vesca, assembly GCF_000184155.1. NCBI lineage: Eukaryota > Viridiplantae > Streptophyta > Magnoliopsida > Rosales > Rosaceae > Fragaria > Fragaria vesca. The sequence continues at coordinate 6,839,388 of NC_020491.1, forward strand.
TCAGCAGAGGACTCCTCCAAAGTCTCCAAGTTATCACTCGGAAAATTTGGTGCGCCAACGTCGCAGAAGTCTTGATTTGAACTCTCCTTTGCACCAAGTAGTCAAGGGAGTATAGATCAAGTACTATAGTATAACATAATGTATAAAGCAATCACACATATTTTCACACTGTACATATAGATTTTTCAAAGTTGCTTAGGAATACAAATTATTGTGAGAGGACATGAATGTTTTCTTTAATTCTTTTGGCCATCGATGTCCATCTTTTCTTCTCAAGAATCTTTTCTGAAATTGTAAACCACCCTTTTGCTAGCTTTCTCATTCAAGTAGAATCGATCGCTTGAAGTTTCATTTTCAGTGATCAAGAAATGTTTAGTAACACGTTCAGACTTGTTTTAAATTTTCGTTAAAAACAAAACACTATTTTTCTGCATTCCAAAAACCCAGAATCAGTAGCAGACACATCTTTGAATGAATCAAACATGCACCTCAATTCAAAAAGTGGGCAATCACTTTCCTACGGTTTGTTGAATCAAAGCATTGTTTTCAACACACTGTCAAACACAGCTAAGCAGTGCTGGTATATAACGCGGAGAGAGAGAGATATATAGAAGTTTCATGGGTGACATTATTTATAAGGCTTGTGTCATTTTCTTAACAGAAATAGAGGAATCCACCATCATCAAAACCCACAGTTCCTGCCACTGATTTGCTCTTTCTTGTTTGTTTTCTGAAAATAACAAATACAAGGTGGCTTTCTAAATCAAGATTGGAGGCATGCATGATCTGGTTTCATGTATCTGTATTCAAAGACAAAATTACCCAACTGCTTGTATAGTACTAGTTTAGCACAATCCCAATAGCTAGCCAAAGACGTACGTTGACTCATGCAATTGTAGGTTTACTGAATTTTAAGTAGTGTTTGATGGAATGCTCTTTTACACCAGACACCAGACTTGTCAAATATTAGATACCTCAAACCAAACGTGCTTCATTTTCCATTCTATCCGGGCCTGCATGGCCTTATATTTAGGGTGGAGATGAGATGAGGTTGGATGAGTTTGTGTGGTTAGCCTCCTATGCAATAATCCATTTGAGTATCTCATATCTCAAAGGTGCATTAGGTGCTGGTGTTGTTCTTGTCATGATTTGAAACCTGGAAGGAGTTGACCCCTAAAAAGAGCAAGATGGGTTGGTGAAGTCCTGGCTTGTGAGAGAGAAGTTATGTTGTTATTGCTAAATGACGGCAAGTCGTTTTCCATTTCCATGTCATATGTGCCGGTCTTCCACAGATCATCTGCCGCTCTCTTCATTTCTCATTTTCCTTGGACTAATCACACTTGCATTCTTGTGTTTTCATATTAAACTTATGTTCATAACACAAATTATATCTTCATACCCAATTGGGAGGTGTTCTCTATATGTGTGTCTATGGTTGTATCAAATTGAATGACATGCATATATGCATGATATGTTTATCGAGATAAATAAGGCACTACATGATTATCGATCGATGTTAAAAATAATAATTATTATGTTTACACTGTTAATCAGAGAGACGCTAAGGATTACACCTTAGTAAGCCCTCAACTTCGATTGATCACAGAGATGATAAAGTCTGGGTATAAATATGGCCACTACCCAAATCGTTTATACGTACCCTCTCCAATTTCAGGACCCAACCACTACCCAAATCACTGGCTGTTTCTGTTGTTAGCTTGCTTTTGTTCACTGCATGTGTTTTAACTCTAGGGTGAATCTTTGTAATAGGACCTTGTATTCTGGAACTTGTTTTTCCTCTGTTTTATCTTTTAATATATATATATATTTTTTAGAGAGAAATGAATATTTCATTAATTAAAGGTCGAACCCAAATTACAAACCTACAAATGTCGTCGCCGTCGTCGTCAGCAACTGTGAGTAAGTGAGGAGTGCTAAATCGGAGCATTGTTGCCCGAGTACCTGATATCTACCAAATCTCAATACACAAATCATATGGAAACCCACAAACAAGAGGAAAAACTTCCTCCAAATAACACCATACAATTCACCAACTAAACCAAAGCCATGATAAAACTAAGGCTGCCGAGAGAGGACCGAAAAACATACCCAAGAACCGTAACCAACAAAGATGGGGGGTGATAAACCCACGCGTGAGCACCCATAATCTACTAGGTAAATGCCTTTTAATATATAGATAATAAAAGAACACATGCTATTGGTAAAAAAATTACTTTTTATTTCTAACATTTCAAATCTGGGTATAAATATGGCCGGAGATTTACAAGATTAACTCTCCAATGTGCTCATATCCCATAAAAGTAATTATATATTTCTTAATATGGAATCGTGCAAATACATGCATGCATTTCTTCAATCATAACAATACTCTGTGTCAGAGCATTGACAGGTTTCACCATTCCCCCATATATCCACGGCCTTACCGCAAAAGCCTTTCTTGTGACCTCTTTTAGTGCACTCTGCCTTGCAATAATCGTCAGCTCTCGCTGATTTATATTTAAAGAACCATCCGGTATCGCATTCTAAGTCTGTATAGAAAAAAGGCTCACAACGATAACTTATTTGTGCAACACCAAAACGAATAAAGTTTGATGTCGAAAACACCAAGAAGAGCGCTATGAAGAAACCAAGTACCCTCAACTCCATGGCTAACCGCTACACAATGTAATCAATCTTCTTCTGCTTGTTTTTTTTTCTTCAAAATCACTATTTATAAAAATTTTAGTGGAACGTAACTACTACGATCATATTATAAAACACACAATTGCAAATTGCAATGAATGCAATTATAAATAAGCTTTTATTTCGACATAAATCATAAAATTTAACTCCTTCAGGAACAATAACTTATTCTCTCAATAGGATTTATAAAATAAAAAAATAAAAAACTTATTCTCTCAATAAAAGAAGAATGTGAGTGCATTCAACTAAAAAAAAACACATACACACAATATTGGTAGCACCCATGTGAATGACTTCTCAAAACCAGTCATATAAATCAATTACAAGTCTCATTACAACTGATGAATACAGGCTCTTTTGAATCTTAAGTAGGCCTAGTTGCTTTAGTTGGTTGGTACCATTTGCTCGCATTGATGAATACACCTACTTCACTTACCAAATAATGTTTATTTTTGTAAAGATACACCTCGTTATAATTTAAACAGATAAGAATATAACAGTTTGAAAAGAATTAGGGTTGTTTCAAACTCATTACCTCATGGCCAAGCTTGAAGAAGAAGTCGGTGCTAAAAATCAAGGTTCAGATAATAAAAGCTTGAAAGTAAAGCAACAACGGTGAAAATTAAGAGCATAACTAGAGGTTGACGAAGAAGAAACAAAGAGAAGATGGGAAGCAATTTTTGTATGAGAATATGATGCGACCTGTTCTAAAAATACATAGAAGGATTCTTATTTATTCTAGAGTTGGTTACAAATAGCAAAACAAAGGAAAATAAGACTTGTTCTCCAAGCCGATGAATATGGATTGGGTCTGCGGATATGGACTGGGCCTACTGGAATCTATATTCTTAACGGTCAGGTCAGGGACATATCCCGGATAACAGTGCACCCCATGGTACGGTGGTGGCACGCGCCGCCGCGTACGTATCAGCAAAAGGCAAGTTTCTTCTAGCCTTCTTGGTCGAGAGGAACTATAAGTTTGGGAAAATTAATCTGTAAAAGGACTAATGTGGGAGAGTAGCCAAGAGGTTAAGGTTGTGAATAATAATACTAACAAAGAGTTTATCATTAAAACCGATACAAAGAGTTCATCAGCGCTGATACCAACAAAGAGTTTTCATCATTAAAACCGATACTAATAAAAAGTTCATTATGACCGATGCTAACAAAGATTTCATATCAATGTCACAATTATTATTTTTTATTTAATCAAACAAACAACTTAAATACGTACAACAACAACTATAGTTCATTAGTCGAACTCAAGATTTAACACTTACAAATTAATGTGTCATTTTTTAGTCCGAATAATATTGGATATGCATGGCACAATTATTCTTGTCTATGTTCACAATACTAAATTACTTGTAACTCTCTACATATGCAATAATGAGTTATACTTGTAGCAAGAGCATCATCATCACATTCACATAAACATAAAAGTGACTAATTAATAAAGATGGATCGGGAGCCTAGGCTCCACAACTGCAACAAGCGGGAACTTCCGAGGTGTTGACAACCCAGAAACTTCCTCCATACTTAAATCTTCTAGCTTCATACTCTGAGGTAATTTCCAGTTAAAACCATGTAACATGTTAGCCAAGCTACACCGGATCATTTTGAGTCCTAGACCATAACCAGGGCACATCCTCCTTCCCGAACCAAATGGAAGCAGCTCAAAACTTTGTCCCTTGACATCAATCCCCTTATTTCTCAGTAAAAACCTGTCTGGATTAAACTCCTCTGGTGCATCCCATAACAAAGGATCTCTCCCTATGCTCCATGTATTTACGAACACTCTAGTACCTTTACTGATATGGTAACCTTTCACGTTGCAATCTTCAAGGGCTAGATGTGGTGCAAGCATTGAAACAACAGGGTGCTTCCTCATTGTCTCTTTCATGATTGCGTCTATGTAGGGCAGGTTCTCCAAGTCTTTCTCTTCCACCCATCTCTCTCTCCCAATTACTCTGTCAAGCTCTTCGGTTGCGTTTCTGATGAGGTGTGGTTGTTTTATGAGTTCAGACATTGCCCACTCCAAGTTCGTTGCAGATGTATCCGTTCCTCCCGCTATTAAATCCTGCTTTCAATTTGTGCAAAATCAACTACTGTATATGTATATATGCATGCAGATTTATATCCAAAACGAAGCTTCGCTTTGAAACTAAATTGTGACTGCTCTTATTTAACCCATTTTTCAGTCATATATCTACATCTTTGTTGTTCAATTTATAGATACTACTGTATAGATCAGTCCTGCAAAGTTTCATCTATATTGATGATCGTTAAGGTATCAAATTAGATTAAATCAATAAATAAACCATTAATTTGTCTAACCAGAACTTTCGTGTAAATAACGATTATCAAAATCCAAACGATTATGTATATATATGAGTTCTATTACTACAAATTCTTATTCTGTCGGGGTACTAATCATGCAACTAAATGCAACCCTACTCACGCATACATATGCTTATGTAAGGTACCTGTGTAAATCCCTTGACACCATCTAGTGTGAGCTTAACTTCAAGATCTGGATTATCAACCAGCTTCAAGAGTAAGTCCACCATGTCCTTTGGCACAAAATTCTCCACTCCTTTCATCTTTGCCTTGTGTTCAGCAAGAATGTAATCATGAAAGCTGTCGAGCTTTCTCTTCAAGTCCATCATTTTCTTCTCGTACCCTTGCAAGTCCAAGAACTTCAACCAGGGTATCCAGTCCCCTATGTTCAAAACCCCGCTAAGCGAGACTAACTCATCTAACATGTCCTGAAACCCTTTGAGTGTCACAACCGAGGTCTGAATATCAGTCTGGCTGAAGTAATCCTTTCCCAACACAATCCTACTCACCGTGGTCAGTGTTAGGCGCGAGATTTGCTCTTTCAGTATCACCGGCTTCCCTGACAAGGCACACAGTCGTGACAGAAAAGCGCGAATCTCCTCGACTCGAATGTACTCGAAAGACTCTAGTCTTTTCGAGCTGAAGAGCTCAGTGATGAAAATCTTGCGGCCTTGGCTCCAATAGTCACCGTAAGGCGCCCAAGTGACGTCGAGGTAGTTGTAAGTGAGGTACTTACCAGCTGCAGTTTGGGGTCTGGAGGCAAAGACATGATCATGATGTTTGAGAAATTGCTTTGCCATTTCTGCAGAGGAAGCAATGACAACTGGGTGGGAACCGAACTTGAGATGCATTATTGGTCCATAAGTTTGGGATAGCTTGTGAAGGCTTTGGTGAGGGATTGGACCAATGAGGTTAAGGTTGCCGATAATAAGCCATGGTTTAGGACCTGGTGGAGATTTTAGTACTTCTTTTCGAGGAAATAAAACGAGATTAAAGAGAAGGGCTAGAGTTGCTAGACAGACTAAGGTTAGAACATGGGAAGTGGAAACCAGTTCCATTTCAGTAACGGGGAATGGAGATTGAGGGACTAAAAACGTTTCTGCAAGTATATTTATAGTGATGTGTGGGTTTACTGCAACTACTTACTGCATGTAGGAGTAGCGATTCACGTTTTACATAAAGATGAAGATTGTTTATGATGAATTTTAATAATACGGGCTAATTTTATTTGAATAGTATTTGGTCCCTTAGCTTTCCTTTTGTTTCATTTTCTTTGATTAATAGATTGGACTGATATGAGGGCTTTATTCATCACTTACCTCAATCATTCAGTAAAAAAACAAAAAAACAAAAAAAAAAAGATTTAGTTGAGATCTCATGCACGTACAGTTCAAACATGAGCTTAATTGTATGAAATTGTAATAGTCTTTTTCATCTCAATTATCGTTGTTTATGTCTCTCGATCATGCACGAGTATAATTAACTTGATTAGAATCGTTACACATGCATGCGAGGATGTACTGAGAAAGAGTTTGATTTTTAAGACTTGTCTGATTATTATCAGTTAATTTTGATTGTGATGCTTAAATTACTTTGTTATAATATCCCCTCTAACTATAATAATGCATGATTGAGCAAGCATATGGTTATGCATGTATTGAGAGGAAGGATTGTTAAAGGTACCGCAGTACGTAACTTGAGCCAGAAAATGAAGGCTAGGTACACCATATATATTGTTGTAAGTTGTAAGCGAAGCTTGGGGGTTGGGGACTTGCTCCTGTACGTTTGAATGCTTGGTATGACTCACGGTTATATATATGAACCCATCTCATTCATGTTGATTATATGCACCTCTCATTCATGTTGCGAGTTGCGACACAATATTAATGCCAAAGCAAATGATCGAGTAGAGGTTGGTGCATACGTCTAATGCAACTCTTGGTAGGATTTAGTTCAAGGATGAGGACCGTACCTATATTGCATGCATGATTGTATCTTTATGAATTGATTTCGGCCACAAAACCCACAATTATTGAAACAAAGGTGCATGCTATGTTTCTCATTAACTTAACAAAGATATTGGAGCACCATGAGGGCAAATTATTTAGTATGCATGTCGAGTAGCATCACCAGCATATGCAACATGAGCATTTTTTAGCCAACGCAGCAAACCACTACTGCATATTATTAGGACTAAGACAGACGAGTGAGAAACAAAGGCTTCACGTTCTAAGTGGTTGCAGTACGTATCGGCTGTTGATGAAGGTTGAGTTTGGTTTTTTGTAGCCAAGTTAATAAAGATGGATTGGAAGCCGAGGCTCCATGACTGCAACAAGTGAGAACTTCCTATGTGTTACCAATCCACAAGCTTCATCCATCCCCAAATCTTCTATCTTCATATTTTCAGGTAATTTCCAGTTGAATCCATGTAACATGTTGGCCAAGCAAGACCCAATCACCTTCAGTCCAAGGCTATAACCAGGGCACATTCTCCTTCCTGAACCAAAAGGTAACAATTCGAAACTTTGTCCCTTCACATCGATTGCCTTGTTTCCCAGAAACCTCTCAGGGTTGAACTCTTCTGGTGCTTCCCACACTGAGGAGTCTCTCCCTATGCTCCATGTGTTTATGAACACTCTTGTCCCTCTACGAATATCAAAACCACCCACTTTGCAATCTTCAAGAGCCAAATGTGGTGGAAGCAAAACAACCACCGGGTGTTTCCTCATTGTCTCTTTCATGATTGCGTCGATATAAGGAAGTTGTGGAATGTCGTCCTCTTCTACCCATCTGTCTCTTCCAATTACTCTGTCGAGCTCTTCCGTCGCCCGTACGATGAGGTTAGGTTGTTTTATCAGTTCAGACATTGCCCACTCCAAAGTTGTAGCTGAGGTATCAGTCCCTCCTGCAATTAAGTCCTGATCCATTTTTGATTGAACAAAATTAATAGAGCAACACTTCAGTTGATAATAATAATAAAAAAACGCGCCTAAGGTTTCTTTTGCTAATTATATTTTAGGTTTATAACAATTAAGTTGCAAGGGCATTTATGTCATATTAAATTCTTAGCCCCATATGTAATTGTTGTAAGTGTAACCCTTATTCTCAAATCAATCAAGTCTAACACTCTAGCACAATGTAGCTTTCAAAAGATCTTTGCCTCTTTTTTTTCTGCATTTTTCTTTCAACAATCCATCAACCATTTCATGTATACTTGCTAGACAGTGTGACTATGTTGTGATACTAGTTAAATATGTTAACATTATTATAGATAAATTTCATCTTGGCTAGTTAAATCATAACTCAAAGTCTAATTTAGGAATATACGTACGTTTGATACTCTAATTTTCGTTTAATTAAAAATTAATGTTCTAATTTTATTGGATAATTAAGGCCATGCATGTAGCCAAACATTTCATATGTACCTGGATGAATGCCTTGACACTGTCAACGGTGAGCTTAACTTCAAGATCAGGATCATCAACAAGCTGCAACAGTGAATCCACCATGTCTTTTGCTACATAATCCTTCCTTCCTTGACTCGCTGCCTTGTGTTCGTCAAGCACATAATCATAAAATGGCTCCGATTTTTTCTTCAAGTCTTTCATCCGCTTCACGTACCCTTGCAAATCCAAAACTTCTAGCCACGGTATCCAGTCCCCGATATTGAAAACCCCATGGAGCAAGAACAACTCATCTAACATGTCCTGAAACTCCTCGAGCTTCATCACCGAACGCTGAAACTCAGGCTCCCTAAAGTACTCCTTCCCCATCACAGATCTAGTCATAATGCTGAGAGTTAGGCGTGAGAGTTGCTCTTTCAGCATGACTGGATTTCCAGACAAGGCATACAGTCGTGAGATAAAAGCACGAGTTTCCTCAACACGGATGTACGCAAAGGACTCTAGCCTTTTCGAGCTGAATAGCTCGGAGAGGAAGATCTTGCGGCCTTGACGCCAATATGGACCGTGAGGTGACGAAGTGATGTTGAGGTAGTTATAAGTGATATACTTGCCTGCTGCAGTTCGTGGTCTAGAGGCAAAGACATGATCAAGTGTTTTCAGAAACTGTTTTGCCATTTCTGCAGAGGAAGCAACTACAACAGGGTAGGAGCCAAACTTGAGCTGCATCAAAGGGCCATAAGTTTGGGATAATTTGTGAAGGGATCGATGAGGGAGAGGACCATTGATGAGGTTGAGGTTGCCGATAATAGGCCAGGGTTTTGGACCGGGTGGAAATTTCAGCTTCAGTTTCTGTAGTTGGGAAAAGAAGAATTTTGATACAAGGGCTAGAAGGAATAGCCATGAGAGTGTCAAAACAGCCGAGGAAACTGAAGCCTCCATGTATGTGAATCAGTTATGGTGAGAGTTTGAGGTGGTCTGCAGCTTGATGTTCATATAAGTAATAAATTAAAGTTTTGTTTTATTTTTCCATTTCCAAATTTGAATCATAGTGCTGCATCATTGAAGGCTCAACGTCAATTAATATATACTTTGTCGGCATGTTTTTTTTTTGGTAAAAAAAATAGTATGGGATTTAGCCGTTTACGCAAAGGACAGATTAGGCATGTTGATATGTTGATATGATTGTTGCATGATCTGTCGGCTACTTCTTTCGTCAAGATATGATTTTTTTTATGGTCCGAAACTTTCGTAAAGATACGATGAATGCCTAATTTGCCTGCTGTAGCGCTCAACAGTGAGGAGCAATCATTATTCTTGATGAAATAGATATGATGAAATTACTCAAATTAGGCACTTGAATGATTGACTATGAGTCTGAGATATTGAGATATATCCTTGATGAGGAATTCTTGTGTGCAACCAACGCATCACGTCATGTATACGACCATTCACTCACTAGTTGACACGTGTTGGGTTTTTTTTTCACATCATCATGGCTGAGAAGAGAGAAGAAAAAGTAATCGGAAGTTGCTACCGGCTCCGATCAGGCCAAAACCAAACCCAGGTCCTCTCCGGCTCTCCCATCCCATCCTCCACCTCAATCCAGCCCCAAGCTCCGCCTCTCTCTCCTCCGGCCTCTCCGCGTCTCTCTCAGCCTCTTTATCCATCTCATCAGGCGCAGCTAGCCATGGCTTTGGTGCGACCAGGGTCAGCTACCCAACCAGCGAAGATCTGATGGGGCGAGCTCGACGAGGACAACAACGAGGACATCGACTTCCTCCTGCCGCCGATGCAGGAGAGGACCTCGATTCAGCAAGTGCGCCGTCAAGCACCGAACCTGGCCCAAGTTTGGTGAGGGGAAGAGATGGGATTGGGTGGTGGCAGAGACGCAAAGGGGTCGTCGGAGGAAGATCGACGGAGCTTGCTGGTGGGAATTAAGGTGGAGGATGGGATGGGAGAGCCGAAGAGGACCTGTGGGTTAGGTTTTGGCTTAAGCTTTCCGATTTTCGATTCCGATTTCTTTCTATTCCTCTCTTTTTAGCGATGATGATGTGGGAAAAAGCCCACATGTGTCTGCTAATGAGTGGATGGTCGTATACATGACGTGTTGCGTTGGTCGCACACAAGAATTTCTCCTTGATTCCAAAATCCTGGTAGCCATGCATTTAGATATCGATACAGGGAGCCCTTCTGCTGCGGACCGCATAATTACGGACCGGTTAAGGACTTTTAAAACCAACCATTAGATATTACACGAACGGTGATCT
>NC_020491.1:6851144-6851932 GCF_000184155.1 Fragaria vesca subsp. vesca
TCTCTCTCTCTCCACTCTCTCTCTCTCTCTCTCTCTCTCTCTCTCTCTCTCTCTCTCTCTCCAAAGTGCTCAGCATCTTCGTCAGCGCCGTCCACAATGCCATCTCCCCATGTCGTCATTGCTGACATCACCGTCGTCGAGCTTCTGGGCTTCGGGTCGTTTGTCGACCATGCCGCGGACGTCTTCGTCGGACGAGCGGGGCTGCGGCGGCGCCCGATCCAAGCTGATAGTTAATGACAAAGGAGGCGATGCGGGGGAGAGATCGGAGATTTTGGAGATGAACTTGGAGTGTCGCCGCCGGCATATTAGAGGAGGCCGAAGGGTGGGCGGGGGTGGAAGGCGCCGTTGAAGAAGCAGATGAGCTTGAGGTGGGTGTGGTGGTTGGTGGTGTGCCTATTGGGCTGAGCGTGGTGGTGGTTGCGGCGAGAAAGAGAAAGAGGTGGCAGAGAGAGAGAGAGAGAGAGAGAGAGAGGGAGATCACCGTTCGTGTAATATCTAATGGTTGGTTTTAAAAGTCCTTAACCGGTCTGCAACTATGCGGTCCGCAGTAGAAGGGGCTTCATCGATATAGATCTACAGTTTTGTATGCAAAAAGTTATGCATGCGAGTACAAGTGAGAGACGCCCGTGAAATATTACTTGCTACTATTTTAATTTTAAGGACCTATTTTATTATATATATATATATATATTATTTTTTTTGAATATAAAGACTAAACAACAGCTCTCACGTCATAACTATTAATGAAACCTCAGAATATAAAAAAGGAAACGTTGTGCCTAAATCCC
>NC_020491.1:6852734-6874675 GCF_000184155.1 Fragaria vesca subsp. vesca
AAATTTGGTTCCGTCGACTAAGTAGATATTTCCGTCGACTAAGATATAACCTAAGCGACGGAATAATTTTTCGTCGACTAAGTTATCATAAATAATCATTTATATTTATATAAATGTTCCGTCGGCTAGGTAAAAATTTCCGTCGCCTAAGATCTTCTTAGCCGACGGAAAAATATTCCGTCGGCTAAGTGAAAACTTAGGCTACGGAAGGTTTTCCGTCGGCTAAGTAGATCTTAGGCGACGAAAATATTATTGTTCCGTCGGTTAAGTGATTTTTTCCACTAGTGATTGCAGTGTTGAACATCAGACATTACATTATGGTTTTGTTACACAGCTCCGTTCACCTGGTCAGTAGGTGACCAGGGATTATCTGGTCAACTGCCGTCGGATCTGCTCGATTTTGATCCAAGGGCATAAATAATAAAGCTTCAGATATGTCTCAACCCTTGGATCAAAATCAAGCAAATCTGACGGCAGTTGACCAGATAATCCTTGGTCACCTATTGACCAGGTGAACGGGGCTCTTTCATTACAATAGTACATTTACCCACTCGAAGAAAAGAAAAGAAAAAACTGTGAATTAAGGTGCATTGTTATAATTAATAAAGATGGTTTGGGAGCCTAGGTTCTACCACTGCAACAAGTGGAAACTTTCTTGGTGTTGCCAAGCCATAAACTTCATCCATGCTCAAATCCTCCGGTTTCATATTCTCAGGCAATTTCCAGTTGAATCCATGCAGCATGTTAGCTATGCTGGACCGAATGAGTTTCAGTCCAAGGCTATAACCAGGGCACATCCTCCTTCCTGAACCAAATGGCAGGAGCTCATAATTATGTCCCTTCACATCAATTGTGTTTCCTAGAAACCTCTCCGGTTTGAACTCCTCTGGCGCTTCCCACACTGATGAGTTTCTCCCTATGCTCCATGTGTTTATGAACACTCTCGTCCCCTTACGAATATCGTAACCTTCCACATTACAATCTTCAAGAGCCAGATGTGGTGCAAGCATTACAGCAACAGGGTGTTTCCTCATTGTCTCTTTCATGATTGCATCTATGTAAGGAAGCTGTGCTATGTCTTTCTCTTCCACCCATCTCTCTCTCCCAATCACCCTGTCGAGCTCTTCGGTCGCCTTTTCGATGAGGTGTGGTTGTTTCATGAGTTCAGACATTGCCCACTCCACAGTGGTAGCTGAGGTATCTGTGCCTCCTGCTATTAAATCCTGATTTCAAATAAACAATGTGTCAATTACTATGTCTGTTAGAAACTAATGTGCATTGAAACATATCTAGAATGTCCTACATTGATCAAGTTGTCTAGAGAAGTCTAAGGAAGTCCTAGAGCTAGCTAGAGTAATCTAGATTAATATAAAATGATCATGAAAGGAGTGTAATAAACTAAAGCTAGCTAAGTGGTCTAGGATGTTCTAGAGAAGACCATAAAAGCAAATGCACCCATTTTAGGTGGGTTGGACCGATTTTCAACCCGGGTTAATACACTATTTATCTAAATCAGTCTTTGGATCTCGGCTCAACAATACAATAATTAGATCAATCTAAGGACCAATTGCTATGTACATTGTAGGAAAACTATTTTTATATTAACATTTGTATTGTTTTAGACTAACACCATGTGCAAAATGGTGTGTGTGGGCCCCACATTTTTATTGGTCTGGACTAATCCGTGGGTTGAGGATTACCCCATGCATTGATCAGGTTAGGTGGGCTCCACATGGGACTCACGTCTAACCCGAACTAATTCCTCACTGGTGGATGGTGTTTTTCGATCCGATCTTCGATCCAACCCTCAAATTACACCATTGCTGCATTTTCTCTAAGGTCAGTGGCAATAGTGAAGGTCGGTTAATGACCTCTATAAATAGGCATGTACACTTGTAATCAAGTTGTAACAAACTAATGAGTGAATGAAATTACTTTGAAGCAAGCAAATATAGTCCTCCTCTGTTTCTACCTTCTCCTCTAAACTCATCTGTCCTCCTAAACTAGTTGTCATAATAATCTTGTCCTAATAACATCCTTCTCCCAAGTCTAGCTCCTACATACAAAGTCCTAAACACTTTGTTCTAGCCCATCACCACTAATAGCTTCCGCACATAACAACAATTTCTAACAGTGGTATCATAGCCACTTATAAAAACCAACAATGTCCAAATAGTTGTAAATGAGTGTGTGAGATACATCTCGGTACTATAGACAATCCCATCACACCATATTCGTACGTCAACTAAACAAAATTGAAGAATGTATTAGTCACTAATTGAAAATAACTGTATATATAAACACAAACATACGTACCTGAGTGAATCCTTTGACACTGTCATAGTTAAGCTTAACTTCAATATTAGGATCATCAGCCAGCTTCAACAGTACATCCACCAAGTCCTTTGGCACATACTCCTTCACACCTTCCTTGTTTGCTCTGTGTTCACCGAAAACATGGTCATGAAATCTGTCGAACTTTTTCTTCAATGCCTTCATACGCTTCACATAACCTTGCAAGTCGAAAAGCTCGAGCCACGGTATCCAATCCCCTATGTTCAACACCCCATTAAGCAAGAACAACTCGTCCAGCATCTCCTGGAACTCGTTAAGTGTCACAATCGAAGTCTCGGATTCCGACACACTGAAGTACTTCTTCCCCAGCACAATCCTACTTATAATGCTGAGAGTGAGGCGCGAGAGGTGCTCCTTGAGGGTGACTGGCTTGCCTGACAAGGCACACAGCCGCGAGAGGAAAGCGCGATTTTCCTCCACACGAATATACTCGAAAGAGTCTAGTCTCTTGGAGTTGAATAGCTCTGAGAGGTAGAATTTGCGGCCTTGGCGCCAATATGGGCCGTGAGGTGCCCAAGTGATGTTGAGGTAGTTGTAAGTGGTGTATTTCCCGGCTGCAGTTTGGGGTCTGGAGGCAAAGACATGATCATGTGTCTTTGAAATTTGCTTTGCCATTTCTGGAGATGAAGCAATAACAACCGGGTAGGAGCCAAACTTAAGCTGCATTATTGGTCCATAAGTTTGGGATAATTTGTGAAGGGATTGATGAGGGAGAGGACCAATGAGGTTGAGGTTGCCAATGATCGGCCAGGGTTTTGGACCGGGTGGAAATTTCAGATTCAGTTTGTGGCTTTTGGGGAAGAGAGTTTTTGAGAGGAAGGTCAGAGTAGCAAAGATTACTACTGCAAGCGTCGAAATTGCCCAAGAAAGAGACTCCATTTCTGGGTACTATGATTATAGTTGAGGCTAGTATAAGATGGGAGGTGGGAAGAAAAGTGCTTAAACCACTTGTATAGTTGAAGCTTGAATATATTAAGGTGGGAAGAAAAGTGCTTAAACCACTTGTACAGTTGAAAGTTGAAACCATGCAAATTTCATTCTTTTTTTTTTAATTTTCATTATCTTATTTGTTAATGATATAGTTAAAATTGAGCTGCTTGTATAATTGCAGTAAGCTAGTTGAAGGTCTGGTGAGCTTTTGTCTGCTGAGCTTTTGCAGACTTTGTATATGAAATAGAGTATGAAGGACTACAATTAATTTTCTCAATATGAAATATAACATAGCACATGCAATCCACCAACCAAATCACTATATATATGCACCAAAATTTGGCAACAACATGTGTTAGTGATATTATAAATCAGAATTATTGTAATGTTCGTTTCTTAATTAAACAATTAGCATCATTAGAGAGCCTCTCAAATGGAATAATCTCCTTTGAGACTGAAAGGCTGAAACGACAATTAAATTGCTTTATATTTCGTGCTTCAACCACATATGGTATGTATTTTGTCCTCTTTCATCTTCACTAACAAATGAAGTAATTAGTACGTAGTGGCAGAACATCCAGAAGCAAGCTAGGAAAGTTCAAAGTTTTTAAGTTATAGGAAGGTTTCCTCATACATATAGGAATTAGTAAACAAGAAAGTAAATTAAGGACGAAGAAATGGCAGTTGAGTTTCCTATTTGTTGATCAGTTCTTACTTAATTAACTTCCCATTTTCATTTAATCCCATGTATATCAATTATAAAACATTCTGAATGCATAAATTTCACTCACTTAATGCCAATGCAATTGAAACAAAACAAAAAAACACAACGTCAGAATGAAAAAATAAACTTAAAAAATGAAATACGAGTTTGGTCACCTCGCCTACAATAATGAAGAAGAAAGAAACTCGAACATGTGCTTCAATAAACCATAATATCAGTCGTAATTGTTTGTACGTAGAAGCTTTTTAACGCGAAACTAATTGCCTGCACTTGCCCAATAAACTTAACCAATTCTATAAACAATTTAGGGGATAACACCGAAGGGGATGCCCAATATTGGTCGATCTTTTTGCCTCCACTGCCAAAAGAAAATTTTGGTTTCCTCAATATGATTATATTGCTTTAGTTTGCAGGCAATAATTCACCTTGTTTAATGTTTTGATAGCCTATCAATTGACGTTGGTTTCCAAATTCATCACTTTACATACCACTTCTTAATGTCTGCCTTATAAATATCTTTGGACGTGCCAAAAGCTTACCACTTTTAACTTATAGCATGCATGTATCCCCACTATCCCCATTTGAGAATCTGCTCGATCTGGCGTGAAAAATGTGAGCAATCTGCTCTTAATATATTTCAATTTCATGACAAATGTTATTCGGATAATTACTTAAATATATTAGAGCATCTGCATATCGATCGATCTGATCTAGCTAATTAACGTATACCGTGAATTGCTAGTATCTGAATGACATTAAGAAGTTCGAAGTCATATATATACTCAATCATATTCATCTCCTAAGCCTCGTTTGATCGATCGAGTGCTTAAATGAGTTTAAGTATGGATATTCCATATTCATTTCAACAACTTATTCCATATTCTTTATGATTAGCATCCACAATGATGATGAGATTTCATGTTTTGATGATTAATTGCATGCCTTCTCTTCCGAGATCTAAACAGTTGTGAGAATTGAGCACTAATCTATTATGCCCAAGTGATCGAGTTAGGGAAACTCCCATATTTATTTTCCATTTTCCTCCCTCATTTTAGCTTCAAAATTAAAGGCCTACACAGGTTATTGGTAGATAAGCCCACAAGACAAAATTAAAGGCCGTATATATCTTAGAGTGCAGGCTAAACCCTGCCCAAAAATCCATCGATCCCCAAACTCAAACCTCCATTTGCATTCTTTGCATTCTGAAAAAGGCCAAAGCTTGGCATAAAACTTCTCGTTTACGCGTCTCTCTATGATTTCCTCGAAGCTGCATCGACTTTCCTCAGAAATCACCTTACATAACCACACATATCAGAGATTAAAAGGAGATCGAACCCAGCACAAGTAACCAATATAATAGAAATTAACAAATCAAACCCAGATCGAATCATAGGGACAAGTCCTTCCTCTACCCCAATTGGAAACCTCATGATTCATTTCCTCCTAAACGTACTCATCCTTTCCAGCTTTTACACTTTCCAAATATTCACAGATCGAATAACACAGAGAAGTTCTCTCTTTCTCTCTCTTTCGTATGCTAAAATCTCATATTTGGAACTTTGAATCACAAAACAGTAGTTGAAGTAAATTTTGATAACTTGGAGAGGAAATGGGAAGAGACAAAAGCGTAGACAAACCGTTGAAGAAGCAGAAGATACGTCGAGGGAGGCGCAAGGAGAAGAAAGGAGATGACGGCGAGCGTCGCCGCCGTGGCAAACCCTGCGGTCGTCAGGAAGTTCTCTGCCGTTACTTCCTCCTTGTCCTCTTGTTCTTGGTTGCTTTCTATATGTTTGGAATCTTGTATTCGGCAAGAATCAATGGTATTTGAGGAGGGTGGTGAAGTTGGACTTTTCATGCAATGCATGAATGGACCTGCATGAATGCAATAGTAATATATGGACGTCTAACCTTGTTAGCTGTGAACCGTTGGATGAGGATTGTCCGTAAAAAACTGTGTAATTAGCTGTTTGTGTTTTCTTACCATAATATGTGAATAGACATAAATGTTATTAAGCAGACTTTCTTCTTTTCCCTTCCTTCATTAATTTAGAAAACATGATGTTGTGCACCAAGTATGACAGGAATGAGTTTGAAAATCAAAGTTAAGGATATAGGTTTTCAGAATTAACGGTTTATAAGTTATAATGCTATATAACCAAAAATAGATTGAAGTTGAATTGTATATAGTGTTAACTATATGTTGGGTTCATAACCCTTATAACAATTAAGTCACAAAGACACTTACATCATTCTACATTATAAGCCTTATACGTAATTGTTATAACCTCATTCTCAATCAATAAGATAGCACCATGTAGCCTCAAACTTCTCTCTACGTAAGTTTTCTTTTTAGTTTATGTATTTTGCCTTTCAGTAAACCTTGAATACTATCATTCAGTCCGTACAATATCGATAAATTTACCTACTTATGTCCATGGAGTCAGATATCTGAAACTTGATTCAGTAATGTGCTCAAATTGTGTTCCGCAAGTGAAAGATTAGGAATAGATCGACCACCAATAGTCACAGTAAATACTAAATAGTCTTCCACAAAACAAAAAAAGACAAATAGTTCAAGCAGGTTTTCTAGGAATACAACAATTGGATATATATATTCTTCAAAAAAAAAAAAAACAATTGGATATATATCCAAACAATGCGAGGCCTGCACAAAGCCTAATTATAAAGGCTTGACCATTACTAATGGGCATTACAGATTCGGTTTTCTCAAAGTAGATTAGAACTCGAAGAAACTAATTGGGTGTCCAAAGTAATCTGTATAGTTGTGTGAAGCTGAAGCATGTAATCCAATCAAAAACTCTCCGCTACAGCACACGATTTGTAAACAAGGACAACTCTTTAGCACGAGTGCTAATTAGAATAGCTGTTATAGTCCAAAGAAAACCATGTAGTCTCATGAATGTTTGAGCACCCAAAGTATCTTCGACCCCAAAAAGAACTAAAGAACTAAAAGAAAGTATATCAAAATTTGATAGCTAGGTTCGTTTTCATAGTCAAAAGAATAAACAAAACACCTCTTCCAACATTCATACAAACTCATCTGTTCATAGACTCCTCTGCTGTTGCATATATATAAATCAGAAGCAAAACTAAGCATGCAGAAAGAGTAAGAGGATGATGCTCTTGTCGAAATTAATCTCTCATGCTTCTGTTGGTGATGGGTTGATGATGATTTGTCGCCAAATCATATTTTTTTTTTTATGAAAAGAAAATCTATTAAATATACGTACCTTGCGGGCACCCAGAGTTTACATTGTCGAAGACAAGGGCAAGAGATGCTTCTGGAGGAACACACTCCTCCCAGAAATGACAATTCTCAACCCTATGCCCTATGTTAGCCAAAGCATTGGCCACGAAAGTAGCTTTCCTCAATACATGTTTGAAGCTGATGGATGCAAAATTACATCTCAACTACTTGATATCTTGGAAGATCTGTTGAAATCTTATATGCAGTAGCGTGGTCTATAAAATAACACCTCAAGTACATGTTTCCTTTGGTTGTGAGATCAAAATGTTAATCGTGAAGATGTAATGAAGTACTTCATTGCTGTATAGTATTCTCTATGGAATATGCACCCTGCACCTCCTCATTTCAGCAAATCATCGCAGGTCCATGCATGAGACCTCATCTCTCATCTCTCATCTCTCTTGGACATTTCGTCGAACACCTTTGCGAGCTTGTTTGACATTATCAATTTTGACGAGCTGCTTCAGTGCTTCTGCATCGTGGGTGAAGCAAAGGGTGAAGTTGTAAATAGTCTCCCAAAATGAGGTCTGATTGTTAAACGAAATGGGCCCAAAGCGGGCTAGGAAACGGGGGGTGTGTCTAGGCGGTCACTCGACTCGCTGGGCCTACGCAGGTTTTGGGTCCACCCTTTAAAACCAAGCTAAATTACCTAAAAGGACCAACATAAAACCATATATTCCAATTCAAGCCT
Organism: Fragaria vesca subsp. vesca; assembly: GCF_000184155.1. Lineage (NCBI taxonomy): Eukaryota > Viridiplantae > Streptophyta > Magnoliopsida > Rosales > Rosaceae > Fragaria > Fragaria vesca. Next base: position 6,860,703 of record NC_020491.1, read on the forward strand.
GCTCAGACTCGTCGTCGTCTTCTCCCCACTGGTACTTTCTTTCTCTCTTCTTTTCACAATCGAATTTATTACCTTTGAATCATGATGAAGCTGTGTATATATATGCATGAAGAATTTTAACCCAAGATTGTAACTTTCGAAATTGTAGCAAGGAAATTGGGAGACTTGGGATCAAATTGGGTTAGGTTATATGTGTTCACAGAATAGTTTGTTCTTGATTCCAACGAGTATTTGTCGATCTATTAGACCTTGAAGTTCACTTTGCAGTGATGATGCTGATTTGTAGAGTTGTTTTGGGTTAACTGCTAATATCAGTCCAAAGAACACTAGCTAGTGACCCCAAAAGAAGTATTCCAACATTCATACAAACTCATTTGTTCATTTAATCTTCTGATGTTGCATATATATAAATCAGAAGCAAACTAAAGCATGCAGGTGAAGAGGATGATGATCTTGTTGAATTTCAGTAAAGAAAATCCTATACATACTTTGACAGCATTGCAGCAGCTTCAACTACCAATGCTTTTGTTGTGTAAAAATATATAGAATCTCTCCATGTGCAACCCAGAAGCGATGAGCCAGGAGGAAACAGGAAGGAAACTTTCTTTTGTTCACCAGTCTCTTTTATATAAAAAGATCTATAACCTGTTGAAGGCAAGGCACAGCAACAGAGGGATATGATTGTGCTTTCTATAATAGTTGATCAACCTTGGAATGCAGCTAGGCTCCTCAGCCTCCTCTAATATAATACAACGTCTGGGCTCTAATCTTTCTTTCACTATCATCATCCCCAGTCAAATTAACCCAAAATGAATCCAGGTGTATACTGTGCCCATAATAACTTTAACTGTATAGCCTTTGGGGTAACTTTTGACTGTTGCTACAAAGTGAAAGTTATATATATACCTGCACTACAAAATGGGGCGAGAATTTCAGATGATGAGGAGCTATAGCTAGCACAACATTTGCACTCTGACTTGCATGCATTTGAGTTTTTCTATTTTTTAGAGGAAAAAGTTTCCAAGCAAGCAATTTTACAATAAGTGGATAAGTGGTTTGACCAATGGTCATAGAGTGTTACGTAGCCAAGAAAAAAAAGACGAGACATCAAACCTACAACACATACTGTATTTTCAGTAAAATTTTAAAATCACGCATATTTTTTTCACGTGTTAAATTCTGATCGAATGATATAACTTTTTTATTTATCAAACAACAGAGTGACATAGGACCTTTACATTCTTGAAAGAAACTATATGGTACATGATATAGCTAGTGTAAGTGAGAACCCATGATGATGTTCCACAAAATGTTGGCTGTTTGTAGGGAAAAGGTATGCTAAATAATTGTGAAATGTATGCGGATTGTGGTAGTGGAAATTGGACCTCACTGGGTGCCTTTGTTTGGCACTGAGATTGAAGTTTCAGGGCATTCATTATATGATATGTCCCGTTGGATTTTTCCATTTCATAATTCATATAATTGCTGCAGCCTTTATATACCTTTAGATATGTAAAGCATCTCACTCTCCCACTTCAAATTAAAAACAAATAGCTGGGCATCTTTACCCTGTACTTGTAGCTACAACAGTTGCACTGGGGAGTAGCCAAAGGATCCGGCTGGATTTTCACCAAGCTTTACAAACAAGAAGCACTATAAAAGAAGCGGGGGAAAAGATGAAGCTTTTCAGATCCACACAAGGTATTTGATAAAATGCATGAGTGGGAAGTTGTTGCACAAAGAGGTCTTGCTGTTAGGGAATGGACCTCTCCTCATCAGTCCCTCCCTCCCTCCCATTATTCCACTATTGCTCTCTAGCTATTCTCTACCATTGTCACAATTATCAGAGAATTACATAACAATGGCTTGTGGGTGGGGCAGTTCTAATCCCCTCAATCCAATACAAAACAAGATCCATCAAATTAAGATTTGAATGAAAACTCCATTGTGCCTAACATATATGCTCGTGTGAGCTGCCTCACTAGTGTGATGGGGTAATGGATCATTGGATTTTTAGGGTCTAATCCATCTTCCATATTTGGGGAGTTGGAAAGGATATATCAAAGAAGTAGCTTTATGGCTGCATCTCCTTCAATTTAGGATCAATTTCTCTCAATTTTATTGCAATTATATAGAGCTCTGAACTTAAACACTGCATTTCATCAAATTTATTCTTTGGTGTTGATTGGTGTAGACTCTTTAGGTGGCATTTTTTACAAGGTTTTGGCACTATTTCGTCATTTCAATTCACACAAGTCATTTTCATCCTAGACAATGTAATTTTTTGGTTTGAGAAAACCCAGTGTGTCTCTCTTTTTTAGTTATGAAGTCTCATTCTATGACTAAGAACTGAAATTGGCACTGGAATTGGAGAATGCTGGTTCTTCGATGGTTATGTAATCTATAACTTTAACTATATCTAGCTTGCCTACTAATTTGATATTGCAACACCATGAATATTCTGCACGATATATGAAGGTTGTTGGTGATCGATACTGATCGATAAGTGTTTTCGAAATGATGATGAAGGATTACAGAGAATTGTTATGTGTTGGAATCATCCTTGAGCATAATGGGAATGCCCACTACTACTCATCATATCCTGAATAAGAGATAAGAATAAGAGATAGTTGCCCTCTAAAGCATCATTTATAGAATCATCCTCCCCTCATATGGGTTCGTTACAATCTCCACCGATTCAATCTTGAAAGGAACATCTTTCCTATGCAAACGAAGAGCAAATCCAAAGAAGTAGTCCATCGGGTCTCAAGTTTGTATACTCTAAATTTGTATGTGCATGAATTTGGGTTATTTTCGTGAGTTCCTCTGTTTAAGAAATATGAACATCCATCTTAAAATTAATTGACAATAAAGGAAAGTCACTTAAAATTTTATCGCAATGTCATAATTTTTTCAATACGTAGGTCGACAACATTATGCATTCTCACACTGACAAATACATATTACTAACATGTAGATCGGTAACCAGCATAACACGCGAGAAACAAATTTATGAATCCTAATACCTAACCTTTATATTACATAGTCGAGAATAGTGGGGTAAGCACCCCGTCCTAGCCTGAAAACTTGAGGGGACAACACGGTGCACTCAAACACTAACAAATACATATCACTAATAGGTCAGCAATCGGCAGTATATGTGAGAAATAAATTTCAGAAATGATGTGAAATTCACACTCCTTCAATTGTAATCCACTCTTACTTTATATTTTTAATCATCATTTTCATAAAAAGAAAAAAATTAAGTCATTTAAGATAAAATTTAAGTTATCATAAATAGAAAACGAGCGTGGATTTCATTTTTTAATATATAAACTAAACTTATATTACCAAGTTGAGTGCTTACCTTGTCTAGCCTACAACTTTTGGGGACAGCATTGTGCATTCACACACTGACAGACATATTACTAACATGTAGGCCGGTAATTGCATTACACGCGAGAAACAAATTTCCAAGTAGAGAGCAGTATGGGGTGATTACCTTATTTCGGCCTACAACTTTGGGGATCGATCACAGAGGTCATGAAAGCAGGATTAGCATGCCCAATCCATACATTTGTAAAAGAGACTAAAAAGAGGGAGAGAGAGTCTTGGTTCTTGAAGCTTGAATGTTCCTTGGGTTGAAAGCATGCAAGTGCTTCAGAGTGTAGCATCTTCCTTTTCTTCAATTCCTAAAAATCAAAACGAAGATTTAAAGGTCGGTGATAAAATAAAAAGAGGATTAGCTGAATGGCATAACCCGCGTGGATAATAAATAATTATTAATAATAATTTGAAAAGAAAAAAATAAGCGGGAGAGTGGAAGCGTGCGGAAATGGGAACCTGGGGAAGAGGGGGGATTGGATTGGCTGGATTGGCGCCACTATATGCGGATACGGAGAGGTGGGCCACGGAGGATCGTGGCACTCTCACAAGAGCCAGCATGTGCTCACCAGCCCACTTTCACATCATATTCACACATCACGCGCTCGTTAAATCATTGGACCTCTCTCTCTCATACTTGCACATGTAGTTGGTGCTTCTCAATCTTTTTCTTTTTCTTTTCTTTTCCTTCTTTTATTATTTCATTATGAGAAAAATTATTGACCTCCATGTTTCTATGTAGAACGTTGATCGATGTTTTCTTTAAGGTTTATGGATAAGTGGTTGTAGCTAAATATAATCTATTACATGGGTCACATGAAATTGATTTTTGTATTAAGGTTAGTTTGAGCTGCTATAAAAAAATGAATAGATGAAAACCTCTTTTTTTTCTCGTTATAAATATATTATTTATTACATGGGTCACATGATCAACTGAATTAAGTCAGTTAACTAACATGATAGAACGTTTGACCTAATTTTGTAATAATCATCTGAAACAGATTGAATGAGACATATTTTCATGTACTAAATTTGGCTAGTTTTAATGCAAAATCTGTAATTTATATACAAATATATAACCATAAACTAGTTAAAAGAGATAGAGAAAACTATTTCGATTTTGTTAGTCGTTTGAAGATGTTCACTATTGTCATTGACCTAGATGGGTTAGATGAATTATTGAAGACTTAAGACTTATAGACCATTCCCTCTATCTACTTTACCCTTTTTTTCTGGAGATGAAAACAAATTAGCCATCATAATCAAATGAATAACGGCCCCGAAGATCAGGCAGCAGATTTTGAAGTGAAAATGAGGCAAGTGAAATTACAAAGAGAGGAAAAGGAAAAGAAAATAGAGCGCGTGGGAGCAGATTGCCTTGGGGTGAAGTAAAGTAAGTGCACGCCTAACTGCCATGTAGAATCTGACGGTCACAGTCAAAAAAGACTGAACAGAGATGACGAAACCAAAGTAGCCGTTTTTTTTGCCCTTCTATTTAAATACAACAATTAAATGTAGCCGTTACATTCTTATTTCCAATTTTCCACAAGTAAATAGGAAAAGACAAAATTTTACCACATATTTTGCATGGCACAGGTTTTCTTCTTCTTCCTCTCCCTCGACCACCGTGCCATTTTTTTTTTCTTCCGATTTTCTGCTACCCGAGGAGATCACTCCATGACTTGCTGTGTATTCTTATGTAAGCAATCTTAGCTTAATAGACACGTATGTATCAAGTAACTAGATAGTCCTAATTGAAAAATTAACCTCTGCTCAATCCCAGCATCAGAAACATGATACGTCCAACTTAGTAGAATTCTTAGCTCTACATTACATGAGTACATGACCCTAACTAGGTTGTCACATTACGTCCCCATAAATTGTTTGTGATATATAACTTATATACGAGCTTGTTTCGTAAAGTTTTGATGACTATATTATAACTTGATCGATCATCAAAAGGAGGTGTGGAGTAATGCACAGGTTAGCAAACGCCTCCAGCCGAAGAATCAAGTCAATTATTCATGATATCTTACTTCTCGTTTGCTGGTTTGACAACATCTATTTCACTCATGTCTTTCGTGAAACAAACTTTTATGGCGGCTAATCTTATGAATACGGATTCGATATGGCTCTCTAATACCTAAATATTTGTGTTGTCGCGCAGTTACCCTCAAGTTGTAATTTTAGTGGTTTTCAAGTATGATTCATCAAGTAAGGTTCTTAAGTCCATTTAATCAATAAGATTATTAGTCACTAAGAGCAATGATCTTCTTGTTGATCAAAATCATGTACTAAATGATAAAGAGTTCGTATATAAGTCTAAAATCTTAGAGGGACTTATATGATGATTTCAATATGTCGATGATACGTGTTTGATTCAGTAGTTTGTCGTATTTAACTTATATATACAACGATCCTTATTTTGTTGTTGAAACTTTTACGATCGTAGTTATGCATCCGACCAATCACACGTCCTTTACGATCCCACATCTAAAATTCATGTCTTTGGTTGATGAGTTCAATCACACATCTTTCACTAGCACGTCCAAAATCCATGGATCGACATACACGCTGCAATGTAAGGAAGACAAAGCTTACCGTCAAGCTGTTTAGTATTGGGAAGACACGATCGAGACGACACTCGTATAACTTTGGCTCCGCTCACTTCAAATGACGCGTCTCCAGCTGTGTATCGTCTTCTTGTTCCTTCAAGACAAACCAGAGCTTCCACATCAATCAAGCATTACGCAAATTAACTTACCTTCGCAGCAAAAATACAATTCCTTTATTCACCAAATGTCAAAATACATGAACGCGTTTATACTATATATGTCGCCACAGGAAAACATAAACGAAGATCTAGGGCATTCCCGTGATGCATGAAAATAATTGCATTTTTCATTCTAGTTGATTAATAACTGGTCATGACTCTCTTTGTAATGGGTACAGGAAAGGGAAAAGATATCCGAAAATCCAAACTCACAGTCTTTTCATCGTCGTCTTCGTTCATGCAACTAACCAACTAGAATAATGAGGGTAAAAGACTGAAGCTTGTAGAACTATGTCAATGGTGTAATTGGTGTTTATTAGCTTAAAGAAGTCGCTGCATGCATGTGGGTTTTGTTACAATTCAACATCAACTAACCGATACTTAAATTCTAATCATACAGGGCGTGACATGCACTTCACAGTTTTATTATTGTATTTTTTTTCATCTTACGTACAAGAATTAGTTATTCGAATCACTATATATCTGTTGTGAAAGTTTAATTCTCGTTTAGCTAGTTGCATTTTAATTCGCGGAATGTTTTCATTATACTTTGCGTGATCAGAATCGTTCGTGTATCGATCGATCCAGGGATAGAAACAATTTCTTTAAAGTTCGATCATACTCTACTCAAAACGAGAATTAGTGTTAGTGAGCAAGAAAATGAGATTTACGGTGGAGAGAAAAGTAAGAAGATGAGGAATTTGTTGTAGGGAGGTGACGAAGATGGTGGCAATGGAGTAATAAGAAGAAAATGGAGGTCGAATTTAATATCCCATCTTGCTTATAAACCCGACATGAGTCTCTCTCGTCTTCTACCTTTTCCCTCTTATATCCTCTCTGACAGTCGCAGCTGCTAAGCGACTGGACTGTCCTCTCTTTCTTCTTCTTCTTCTCCATTAATTCCCCTACACCCACCAAATCTATCTCCGAACTTAGCTTAACCTAACCATGGTCTCCTCCGAGGCCCAGTTCTGGGTCGTAGCCTTAACAATCCTACTGCCATGTCTATCTGTAACCGCCAAACAGACCTACATAGTTCAGATGAAGCACCATTCCAAACCCTCCTCATTTGCCACCCACAGTGATTGGTACTCCGCTAACCTCCAAGCTGTCTCATCTGACTCCTACTCTGACTCTGACGCCCTCCTTTACACCTACGACACCGCCTACCACGGCTTCGCCGCTTCTTTAGATCCCGACCAGGCCGAGACGCTTCGCCAGTCGGAATCCGTAATCGGGGTTTATGAAGATACTGTTTACAACCTCCACACCACTAGAACTCCAGAGTTTCTAGGCTTGGAAACCGCTAACGGGTTCTGGGCCGGACACTCTCTCCAGGACTTAAATCAGGCCTCCAATGACGTCATCGTCGGAGTTTTGGATACCGGGGTTTGGCCGGAGTCTAAGAGCTTCAACGACGCTGGAATGCCGGAGATCCCGTCCCGGTGGCGAGGGGAGTGCGAATCTGGTGTCGACTTCAGCCCGAAGCTATGCAACAAGAAGCTGATCGGAGCCCGGAGCTTCTCCAAAGGCTACCGCATGGCCTCCGGCGGAGGCTTCATGAAGAAACCCAGAGAGGCCGAGTCGCCTAGAGACCAGGACGGCCACGGGACCCACACTTCCAGCACTGCCGCCGGGTCGCTGGTGGCGAACGCCAGCCTGCTGGGGTACGCGAGCGGGACGGCGCGTGGGATGGCGCCCCACGCGCGTGTGGCGACTTACAAGGTGTGCTGGACATCCGGCTGCTTCGGGTCCGATATCCTCGCGGGTATGGATCGGGCCATCCTCGACGGAGTCGACGTCATGTCGTTGTCTCTCGGCGGTGGGTCCGCCCCGTATTTTAGGGACACAATCGCGATAGGAGCTTTCACCGCCATGGAGAGGGGCATTTTCGTCTCTTGCTCGGCCGGGAATAGCGGGCCGAGTAGGGCCTCATTGGCCAACACAGCTCCGTGGGTCATGACTGTTGGAGCCGGAACCTTGGACCGGGACTTCCCGGCTTACGCTGTCCTCGGAAACCAAAACAAGTTCACCGGAGTTTCACTTTACAGTGGAACCGGAATGGGGACAAAACCGGTTGGGTTATTTTACAACAAAGGAAGTAACAGCTCAAGCAATCTATGCTTGCCCGGTTCGCTTCGACCGGAGGCCGTACGTGGGAAAGTGGTCGTGTGCGACAGGGGAGTTAACGCACGTGTGGAAAAAGGTGGGGTTGTACGCGCCGCGGGTGGGGTGGGGATGATACTCGCCAACACTGCCGCTAGCGGCGAGGAAATGGTGGCTGACAGTCACTTGTTACCGGCGGTTGCTGTGGGGAGGAAAGTCGGTGACATGATAAGGGAGTATGCACAGACAGATCCGAATCCGACGGCGGTGATTAGCTTTGGTGGGACGGTGCTGAATGTAAGGCCGTCGCCGGTGGTGGCGGCGTTTAGCTCTCGGGGGCCTAATTTGGTGACTCCCCAGATCTTGAAACCCGATGTGATTGGTCCAGGGGTTAACATATTGGCTGCTTGGTCTGAGGCCATTGGGCCCACTGGGCTTGAGGAGGACACTAGGAAGAGTCAGTTCAACATTATGTCAGGTATGCATGTCATTTGCAACGGCTACATTTCTTAAACGTTCTTGATGTTGATTCATTTCCAAACTTAAATTGTGAAAATGATCGAAAATTGTATCATACATCGGTTTATGACATGTTTCGAGCTAGATCCAGCGATAAAAACCCTAATGTGTCACATAACGTATAGAAGAAGATTTCGAGAACCCTATTGTGAATTTATACCTCATCATGTTTACAATGAGCATTAATTTGTTTACTCTATTGGGCTATGGCGAATAGTTAAATTGACAGATTTGGAAATTGTTATTTGTAGGTACATCTATGTCATGCCCACACATTAGTGGTCTTGCAGCATTGCTCAAAGCGGCACATCCCAATTGGAGCCCAAGTGCTATCAAATCTGCACTCATGACTACAGCCTATACACATGACAACACCAAGGCTCCTCTAAGTGACGCTGCCGGAGGCCAATTTTCGAATCCATGGGCACACGGTTCCGGCCATGTTGACCCGTCGAGAGCCGTGTCACCGGGTCTTGTATACGACATTTCGAGCGTGGAATATGTTGCATTTTTGTGCTCTTTGGGATACACCATCCAACAGGTCCAATCCATTGCGAAGAGTAACGTTACATGCGCAAGAAAGTACTCTGATCCTGGGCAACTCAACTACCCGTCATTCTCAGTTGTGTTCGGAAACAAGAGGGTTGTGAGATATACTCGAGAATTGACAAATGTAGGGACTGCACGTTCTTTATACAAGGTCATTGTGAGCGGACCACCAGGAGTGAGGACTATTGTGAAGCCCTCAAGCCTTTTCTTTGCAACTGTAGGGGAGAAGAAGAAGTACACAGTCACCTTTGTGTCTGCCAAGAGCGGCAGTAGAACATCGAGGGCAGAATTTGGTTCTATCGTGTGGGCAAACACCCTACACCTAGTTAAGAGCCCAGTTGCTTTTGCATGGACGCTGTTGTGAAGTTGAGAAGAGGTTCTTGTTCTTGTGTTTTTCTGGAGCTAGTTTCGCCAACAAAAAGAACAGAAATTCGGAGAGTATCAAAAACGTTCGGAGAGTTTCTGTTCTTATGGCGGTGCCTAAAAAGGAAAGGCAGTTCACAGGATAGGTTAGAGCTTGTAATGAAAGAACTGCAATATGCCTTGGCCAGGAAAGCTAATGTAATAGAATGACACAACTGTGTTAATTGCATAGTGGAGATTGCTTACATATAATATATCATTTGCTGCTGCATTTTCTCAAAACCATGAGCAAGAAAGTGTTTAGCAATGAATTAGCATTGAAACTAGGATTCATTGACCTTACAACTTATAAACTCATGTAAAGATTTTTCAGAATATGCCTGGGAGAATTGAGGAGCAGTAATTGCAGATGAAAATCAGCAGAAAACAAACAATCAAGTGGCCAATACTATAAAATTTATTTCACAAACTCACAATTTTATGAAACCCTGAATATTTGCAGCATATATAGACTAGTTAATATGGAAAGCCATGATTCAGAGCTTCCATAAGAGATGACATGAATACTACAAACATATACTGCAAGGGTTACAGCAGGTTATTTTACAACAGCAACAAGGCCGTACCTTCGGACATTTAGGACAAGAGCATTTCCATTTGAAACAATTCAAACAAGAGCAATCGGGACATGAACACGAACATGATGGTAAAGTGCAGCAATTTTTGCTGCACGAACATGAATTAGTTTTGCAGCAACGGGATCGGGGACATGAGCAGCAACGAGATCGGGGACATGAGCAGCAACACTGCCACTTTGGTAGTGAAGGGCAACTGAAACACGATTTGCAACTGAAACATGATTTGCAACTGAAACACGATTTGCAACTGAAACACGATTTGCAACTGAAACATGATTTGCAACTGAAACACGATTTACAGTTACATGGACCACTGCATGAACCGCAACCTGAACCGCTGCATGAACTGCAGCTGGAGCAACTGCAGCAGGAGCAGCGTGGCATTTCTAGAGAGCACCCATCACAACAGCAGCAACAGCAAATCGATGACAAGCTAAAACAGGGCATTCCACTGTACCACAAACATTTTATGTTATAAGAGGAAGTGTAGGCATTATATGTCTAATTGATTGATACTGCGCTACAGCGGAGGGAAAAGAAAAAGGCCAGCGACTGCCAATCAAATATTAAGGTCAAGCATGTTATTTAGGAACCAAGCACAAAACATTTACTTGCATAACTGCTACTTCCATCAATAATTGCAAGTTATTAGGCATCATCAAAACCATACTTCCTTAACAAATGATCCAAGTCAAGAGCTTATGTAATAACTTACTGTATCAGAAATACAACTGAGGACTAAGGATGAAGACTGGGTTGACATTTCTATCTATAGAAAGAATTTATGTGCTTCATGATCTTTCAGCATAACATATTTTACATTTGTTGGAGAGCTATGTTTTCTGCTCAATAATGCTAACAATCACTTTATTCAAAATAATTTTATCTTAATTAGAGCAGCATTTCTCTTGAAATATGATAAACAAGAAATGAAAAGTAAAGAGAAGATTGTACCATAGCCATTTCCAAAAGCGACATGATCGTCGTTTCTTTCGATTTCTGCTTGACAGATAAATACAAATAATGATCAGAATGCACATAATGCAGACTAAACTATACAAATATTTGGTTATATTCTTACGTAGGTATTAACGGATCTGGATTGGCAGTCACAAAATCAGCAATCCTGCAAAATAGTCGCATCAATCTACTAGAAGATTTCATCAACAACAAAAATCTACTAGAAGATGACAAAAACTACATAAAAAGAATCACCTAATTTTCCTTACATGCTAGAACAGATAAATATGAAAATGCTAGGTTCCAGTTCCTTTTACACTTGAAACATTTTGAGAACTAGGTGCCTTATAAGGCAATTGAAAAACTAACATACTCTTTGCAGCATTTGGATGCGGGTTGAAGGCGTTCAACAGATTTTAGTTCCTCCTGCTCAGAAAAAAAGATTAATCAGCTTGTTAACTTTTGACAGAAACTAAGAGGAGAAATTAAGAAAACACCAATAATAGACTAAGGTCTTGAGTTGCAAACTTGATTAAGAAGCAGATTTCCAGTGAAAAATTATTGCACAATATTATAAAGTACCTTTTTTCCAATCTGAACATCAGTTTGTTATCTCATACTACAACTAATTTATCCAGCATAAGACATGAATCAGGTTTTAACAAGAGAGATTACGAGATCATATAAGTACATTTTTGTCAAGTAGCCTACATAGACTTTTCCTCATTTCCTTCTCTGATTCGAAACCTATAATTTGACATATCTAGTCCACTATACCAGAAAAGGTGGCCTCTAGTACATAATCATAGATCAAATGAACACAAAGACCATTCTGATGTATTGGCACCAAAATATATCCACATTATTATTTGACCTGGTTAAAGCCAAATGGAGGTATCAGTGAAGTCAATGAGAACCTGACAAACACGTTGAGTGTCCAATTGACTGAAGAACAGATACCAGCCATGATGAAACCAACACACAATCATGCACTTGGCCTACATTTATATAATTCAATATCACTAATTTAAAACCAGTAAAGAAGCAATAATTCAGAGAGGTCAATCTCCAATCTCCATGTAGTTTGCTGCAAAAGGGTGAGGTTCATGTTGCTAAACAGAGTTAACTACAGCCGAAGCCAAAGATAATTATTCGCCGGATCAACATCTAAGATTACTAGCGAAAGGAGTCTGAACTCCATCCATAAAAAGTAGTTAGACTAATCTCCTACACCCTTTGGTTAAATTCTCTCTCAACTCCATCCTTAACTTTAAACTAACTGCTAAGCCATATTGCTTTAGGCACACTTGCTTAGTAATGGTCTTACAGTTCAGATAGATGGAAGTCCTACCTTTTTAGTTAGACATAATTAACCTAATGAAATCAAAAGGCTGAATCTTTTGTGTTCCAATTAAAGAAACAGAAAGCCCTTTTAAGCCAAGAACGGTTTTTTATTTTGGAGCGGACAAGTCATGTGCTTGTTTAATTTGTTTTTCTTGGCATAGAGTCTTGGAAAGTGACTACTCATTCCTTTATGTTTTAGCTTGTTTTTACGTACATACGAATTCATGCTCGGTTCAAAACTTGAAAAAAGACAAACCAGAAGTCTTGAAATCTCACAATGACCTTCCTTCTTAACCCAAAACACAATCAAATTGCTAATCTGAAATTTTCCAACACAAACTTCACAACAGATTCAAGTATGCAAAAAACTCCCAAACACAGAATCAGCAAGAAACCAAATCACAAGCAAAAACAGATAGCTTGCAACTTAAAAAACCATCTAGTTAATGAAAGTTGAAACCCAGTAGTACCTCAAGAAAGCCAATTTCCCTCTCAAGCATCTGAACCCTGGCGGTTTCTCTGCGCTTGCCATACAAATCTGGGTACTGCGGCGGCGACTTTGGAGCTGGCGGCGGAAGAGAAGGAACCACCGGAGCAGAACAACCAGACTGAGCTGCCATTTGGGAAGAGTCACTCACACTATAGCTAAAAAAGGACCCAGAACACAACCCTGAACCACCAAAGCTCAGTTCACAAAAGAAGCAATGAAGAGTGAAAAGGTTCCAGAGAGCTCAGTAATGAGCTCTACTGCTACTGTCGAAAACAGAGCAGCAGAAGAAGCAGAGGAGAGAGATAGAGAGAGAAAGAGAGAAGTAAATGTGAGAAGACTAAGAAGCGGCAAATGATGGTAGGTGGTGAAATGGAGTATACAAAAGGACTGTGGTAGAGGTAGTAATTACAGTGACTGACACAGGGATAATTACGACCCCCACAAAGGAAAAACAAAAAATTTCAAATAACAAAATCCATAACAAAAAGATTAAAAGCCCTGAGCTTTGCAGATGATGGGTTTAATGGGGAGAGGTTTAAACGGTAAACAAGTGAAACTGAAAGGAGCGTTATATTGAAAGAAATAATGGTAATGGTCACAGAACACAAAGCAAAGCTAGTATCTTTGTGTGCATGGTTGGTAGTAGCAGTAGTAATAATAATAGTAGTATGGAAATTTCAATGACAACGGTAGAGGAGGTAACAGTAAAGACGGCTGTGAAAAGCTGCAACCGCAGCTAGTGAGTAGTGTTTGTTGTTGCTGTGTACGATCCCATTTGGGCAAAGTTGAGAAATTTGATCGAGTTTGAGTGAAGGGTTGGAGTTTTTAACCATTATAGAAAGGAAGG
>NC_020491.1:6874772-6953315 GCF_000184155.1 Fragaria vesca subsp. vesca
AAGAACTACCGCAATCATCATCAAGGTCAAATCATTTCCATCTCTTTCTCTCTGGGTTAAATTTCATTTCACCTTGGTCGAAATTGTGCAAGCAGTTCTGATTTCTGGGTTCTTTTTTTTACTGCCAGGAAGTTTCTTACTTTCTTTTCTGGGCTTTGCTTCTGGGCACAATCCTTACCTACCATTTTTTTTCTCTGATCATTCACTGTAGGCTACAGAATTGACAGTGATTCACATCTTGTTTGTATGTAAAATTTTCTCTGGGTTTAATCACATTATGCATAACTGTTTTTTTACCCCATTGGGTAATTTTTTTAGACAATTATTTCTTGCACCTCTTGCTTGATTTATATTTCAATGCCAGAGTATGGTCTTCTGCATTGTCAGGGTACGATCTGAGAAATTTAAGCTTGGTTTGTAACTATATGACCTGTATTTTTATATTTTGAAGCTAGACCTTTTGGAGATGGAGCTTGAATTTTGAAGCTACTCGGTTAAATTGGTCCATAAATTCACATGCAGCTGGCCCAATCAATGACAGTTCCCAATATATAGACAAAGTATGAATTCAAAATTATCATTTATATTTCTTTCTTTACTTTGCTTAATCAGCCTCATCATATTCAGGTTCGTACCCTCGCATAAAAGTTTCAAGATATAATTTGAGACTTACACCTCCTCCTACTTAATAATACACGCTATGATATTATTTTAGAGTATTCTTACAGTATGAGATTTAGACATTATATCTTTTTTTATATTATGCGGTTTCGTTAATAGTTATGACGTGAGGCAACCGTTTTAACTCTTATTAAAAAATAAATAAAAATACACGCCATGATAGGAAAAGATTATTCATGTGTAGTTAATCCCTAAACAAGTTGGTGAATCTCATCATGAAAGACATTTCACCGATCTCATCATGAAATAATGAGAAACTTCGATTTCTTTTTATAAGCGACTTAAAATTTAATGTACAAGTGATTATTATGCAAAATATATGAGGAATTATTATCGAGCTAAGCCATCCACTCGAATTTCAAACACTATCAAATTTGAGTATCAAACATAATTTTCATACAAATTTTAAAATACTCATAATCAGCCTTCCAATATGATCAAGCGATCATCATCACAACACTTTCACACATTTTAGAAGTCAACTTTTAAAAACTCTCATATCTCAAAGACTATGTCACATCAGCATGCATGCACTATCACAATTTCATGTCAAACTCTCATGCTCTATCACTATCACTATTTGCACTTTCTTTTCATATTTATAGATCAGCATTCAAATGCTCGTTATCAACATGGATACCATAAGAAAGAAATCTGAAAATGCAAAAGATAAATAAAATAAAAATCACTGTTCTTGACCGTATTGGGTAAGATCATACGATCCCATCCAAACTATACTTGTACATGAATACATGATCATCATTAAGCTAAACCAAATCGTGTTAATCCTATTTAATCAAGAACACTGTAGCTAATCACTTCCGTACGGGTATCAACCATCTCCAACTCCACGCGCGCGCGATTGAAGTGCGGAGGTCAGGGAGGGGGGGTGGGGGGGGTCCTCACAGTTTTTGATTGATCAGGGATGCCACGTGTGGGGTCCATCTGCGAAGCGACATCTCATTGTAAACAGAAGAGAAAAAAAAAAAGAGGGCCTGCTCTTTCCCGAAGAGGGTACAACCCTACGGCAAAAGAGAGAGAGTGGTGACCGGTAACGTGTCAAGAGTGGGCCGGGCCCATCTCGCGAAGCCCAATGCCACTCAGCTAATTTAACGTGCGCCTGGGTGGGTGGTCTCTGTCGAGTGTCGACGACGACGACGCCGTGTTAATCATAGCGATGTTGGTTTTTGGCTTTGCCATACTCGGCTGTGCATGGCTCCACACGTGTGACGGCTTACAGTGACCTAGCTTGTAATGGCAAATGCGTCTGCAGAGGGCATAGTGTCTTTAGCCCACAAGGACCGTCACATATGGTAATGGCAGAGAAGATCAGAGGAGTGGAAAACACACTATACAGAGAAAAGGGGCCTAAAAGCTTTCTCGTGTTTGGTGTTCTCTCCAAGGCTGCATATAACGATTTGGTTGTTGTTAGATGTACCCACTAAACTATTTAGTAGATCTAGCAATTAAAAATTATCATGTATTTTTTAGTTTTGTCCTTGTTATATTAAATCCAGCAAACACAAATTCTTCTTTTAGAGTCGGATCAGAGGCATTAAAATTAAGAAGAAGAGATGTGGCAACGACTGCGCAAACACAACATCCTATTTAAGAGGCTGAAGTGGGATATGGGTCATACCATCTTATCGTTGCTTTGCTTTGAGCCTTTGAGTTGAATTGAAATTTTGTGATTAATTGCGTAGTCATCTACTCATCTGTAGTGTCAATTCTTTGATTAAGAGATTTTTAGCCGATTTTATTCTTCTTCTCCATTACCTGAAATATATTCTACAATTATATGTTTTAAGATGATCGAAGTTCCATACCTGTATTGATATGGGTGAGATATATGTAATGGGATGATCATTGAATTGGAATTTTTTGTTGTTGAAGGCAATCGGTTCCGATATCCCACATCAAATCTTCTCAAGATTCTATACTTAGATCATGGGAATGCTCCTCCTGATTTCCTCCCCCGGATAAGTTCTCTTTCTGGCCTCAACGTGGTGTTAGAGATGATGTTTGCTGGGTTTATTATAACAAGGGCAAAACTGAAAAATACAGGATAATTTTTAATTGTTGGGTCTATTAAGAAGTTTGCTGGGTACATCTAGCAACACTCTAACGATTTTTCTGTGTGGTTTGGGGCTCTTAATATTTTTTTTTACCCCAATGTTTTACCGCAAATACGTGAATTAGTAATGCATGAATTTAGGACCGGTCCTGAAATTATGAAAATTCCAAGCAAATGGCTTAGGGATGACAATAATCTCCAACGGGTAGGGCATCCACGGTATTTGACTATAACGGGGGAGATATACGGGGATAAACATATATTTTTCATTTTTTTTTAAATTACTTTATTACAGAATGGTTAACGGAGATCGGGGCGGGTATTAGAACCTGATTCCCAAAAGGGACGGGGACGGGGAATCCCCATTATCTTATTACCGGGATAGAGACATGTATGGAGATAAGAAATAAAATAGAGTACAGGTATGATTTTTTAATCTCCTAACCCTACCCTCCTCATTGCAATCCCTAAAATGGCTCAGTGTTGAGTCTCATGGCCGCTCATTCTATCTCTCCCTGAATGGGACGGCTCTCTTAATTACATTGAGCCCTAGCTCAAGTGCCTGCTTCTCCTCCTGCATTATAGTAGGGAGCACAAGCGAGGGCCAACCATGCGTACGCGGCGGCCCATTTGGGTGGCTTTCGGCGAGGATTCGAAGTATGGCTATAGGGGATCAGGGAGTAGAGAAAGTCCTCCTTGGAGTGTAAGGCTAGGGTTGGAGTGTTGGACTACGTACTAGAGTGACAACGGGGGCCACAGGAAGATAATAGTAATTCTTGGTGTACAAGAAACATGCACTTATTTGAATGGGTAATGGGGACTGGGGAGCAGAAACACAATACTCTTTCTATCCGTTTAATTGATGCCCTTTGCAACATCATTGAAAAAAAACTTGGTGTTTTTCTTTGCTTCGGTTAAGCAAAGGCTAGTGGAAGAAGCTTCATCTCATGAGTCATTTAGTCCTCCAGGCAACATTGTCCAAAACCACGTTTTGTGTGGGCACATTATAATTCTTAAGTTTCTTAAAAAATGGAAAAAGATAAAGACAACCATGTGTCATCATCTTGTGCTTTCCTACATACGTATTTACGTTTCTTCAAATTTTATCTAAAAGACTAAAATATCACATCTACGAAGAAAAAAGTCATGAACTCGCCGCTAATTTGTATTACAATCATGTGGAGTGTTACCCTTTGAACAATTGCGAGGTCATGACTCATGAGCATCTGTATCGGCAGACTTCCTATGATCATGTGCATGAATCTTTGAAGTTTGAACGGGCCGGGGCAGTCGAATTCAACTCCTGGAAGATGCTTTACATCTTTCCAGAGTCGAGCACATTGTGACTAAATGGCTAAATGAATATGCCACCTTCAAAAAGAGTCAATAGTTTTGAAGCAATATTATTCTCTTTTTAGACATTTGAGCCTCTTTGGAATCCTTCACTGGTTTCTCAAATCAGGAAACTCAATTGGTATATCTCTTTGTAAGATTGAACCAGAAGCCATTGAATCTTCATTTCAAGTCATCAGTCTCTGCTTTGATTGGCCAATACTGGGCGCGTGAACCAACACTCATCCTCTTCAACAAGCAATGACCATCTTCGATGATTTAGCACATTGCAGAAATCACATTATATTCTTCCACATCATGCACGTATTGTATAAAAATACACCAGTCAAAACTTGCCAAACATTTGAATGTGGAAGCCACCAAACAAGTTTCTTCTCTCAGAATACCTCTCATTATTTGCATAAAACAGAAAGCACCTTGTGCTAAAGCATACATAAGAAAGTTGCACGTCGCTAATTCTATAGAATAGTTCGGGAGTGCAAGACAGAGAGATAATCATGGCAGCTAAAACCAACATAATGCCTGTAATCAGCAAGATGTATTGTTCATCAGCACAGGGTGTGTTTGTAGTCAGGAGGAGGCCTCATATGGTAAATGGAGGTGGGTTTGTAGTCACAGATTGTAGTCAGAAGGTTGCTTTCAGGGTTGATGGATGTGGAATTCTGGGGAAAAAAGATGAGCTTATTCTGAGAGATGGCGATGGAGACGCCTTGCTTCTCATTCGTCGAAAGGTACACTTATAGATGATAGATGAGCACATGATGTTCCTTGCATATCATACAAGCTAATGTGCATATATACATGAAATGTTATAGATATCAAGAAACCATCTCATTCATTCTTAATCAGGGAGCGATGGTTGAGGCGCTAAGCATTTACAGGAAATGGAAGGGTTATGCTTTAGACTATGAAGGATCACAGGAGTTGGCTTTTAGCTTGAAAGAGCCAAACTCATGTCTGGCAAGAACTCAAGCTATCAGAATCTCAACTAAGAGAACGGAAAACAAAGACTGGGACTTCGAGATAAAGGGTTATTTCCCTGCTAAGGCTTGTAGCATTGTTGACTCTAAAGGCAATGTAGTGGCAAAGGTAAACATTCTGGACTGCTAAAACTCATAGTCAAGATTAGTGCCATCTTTTTTGCATTTCTACCCAAATGTTTAATGTGTTGGATTTCTTACTCTTTACAATGGAACACAGATAGGAGTCAAGGAGTGGGAGGAGATGATGGCAAGTAAAGATCTGTATCATGTTGTGGTGACACCAGGCATAGATCAAGCTTTTGTATTCGGAGTCATTGCCATTCTCGATTACATCTATGGTGAATCCACCAGGTGCTAACTATCAGATATCAAAGAGAGGCTTCCTTGCTCTGACATCAAAACACACATCTCTGGGCAGTCCAATTTTCCGCACTTGGATTTGTTCATGCTCTTTTTTTTTCTCTCGGTTTTTCTCCATTCTCCTATTGTTTAACTGTACGACTTGGGATCAGCTCAACTGTAAAAGCTTTGAAATTATCTTTGTAATTGTTTGATTTTTTGTAATTAGTTAGATTTCTGATTGTTTTGCAAATAAGACTACAATAACTTTTACCCCAGGGATGCACCATCACTTAATTTGCTTGACACCACATAGGGGTTGTCAAATTTGTAATGAGGTAGAGAAGTTCAAAGCGATACTGGTGTTTATCAAAAAACACAATCAGAAATGAAACATGTCATCCTTTAGGGTTTAAGAGGATTTCCAGTTCTTGGATTCTCCGTTACTCAAACAAGGATCATATAATCTGAATGGAACATATTTTACACCAAACTACCTAGTATTTGCCAGAACGAAATATTTCATCGATTACATTTAGGTTGTCACATAATTTTCTAAAATGTCTCCCATAGTAGTTAATATCTTAATAGTTAAAGTTGGAAAAGGAAATTTGCCTACATACCTGGTTTGAGTTAATAGATAAGTCTCCAGATTAAGAACATTACTTTACTGCAGTCACTAGCCGCTTGACTCTTTGTTATCTTGTCCAAGAAAGGACACAGTTCTTCTCTGGCAAAGTACCACAAGACATCAGCAAAAGCACACATTTACTTCTGTAGTCAAGTTCAAGCAACTAATTCAAGATTACCAAAAAAGCGCTAGTTTAAAGACACTGCTAAGAGGCAGGAGAAATGTGAAACAGAGCACATATTCTTTGTTTCTTCTACCATCATATCATAGCGTAACAAACAGATTAAGCTGAGAAATATCCTCCTGTTCAGATAGAATACAGATGACTAAAGATAACAAACTCAGAGAATCATAATGATAAACAATTTTCCAAGTTCAAATTTGAGTCGACAAAATCTGTTTTTATATTAACAAGTGGAATACATTATCAAAGACAACAAACAGTATCAGTTACTCCTGAAGGAACACTCAGCTTCTGGCACCAATAATGCCATTCCAACTCAACTCTGTACAAGACACAACCTAGCAAACCAATGCAATAATTATTTATAGAACTACCAGTCACAGTCCCCCCATTGATGCGGCTATTCTGAGGGAGAGAAATATCAAATAGAGTGTTATAAGGCCAACTCCTAAGATCTTGTTGGGGCGCATGTCATTCCTGGGCAGCACAATCAGTGACCAAATAAGCCCTGCCACTAGGAATCCCATTGTAAAATACAAGCTACTATCTTTGGGTATTTTATAAGATGCGGGTCTCTTAGACCAGGCGGCAAACAGCATTGACAACCCCAAGCCAGCAAGTGTGTTGAACATAGGCCCAGCATAGCATCCTGACATTGCAATTTGTACACCGTCACCACCATTAATTGCCAGTGCAACATTCGACATTAGATCACCCATCGAGTTGCCCCAAGCTAATACAGTCAATCCGAGAATTGATGGATTTATTCCAAAAATCACACCCAGTGCCACCAGTAGTGAAACTAGCTCATTTGCAACAATGTAGAACCAGATGATACTCATGAAAAATCCTCCCAAAACCCATGGAAATAAAAATTTGCGAGGAGGCTGGTCAGCTCTGGTGTATATATATGCAAGGACACCCAAAACAACACCAGAGACAATACCTATAAAATATGCAATCTTCACACTCCTAGATCCCACATCATCTTGAATGCTCCATAAGAATACCAGAAGAATAGGAGCCAACACAGCACTTGCAACAGCATAACCTTTGGACCATCTATCCTCCTCAATTATGGGGATTGTCAATCGTCTTGGCAGCGTCAATGGAAGCTGTAGCACTGATAGAACTTTGAAAGAGGAAGAGTTTTCATTGCTCTGTTCCTCTTCGTTCCAACCCCACAATGACCTTGGGCTGTCTGTACTATTCTTTGCACTCTGATTTGAATAAATTGCTACATTTGAAGCCCACATCCACTGCGGCAGCTTACTTTGGAGGTGAGGCACGTCACTCCCCTCTTCAGATTCAAGTAGCCCAGCATATATGGAATCATCCTCCTCATTTCCTTGCGAAAATATACTTCCTCTAACCGGAAGCAATGGTGTTACAACATCCAACCTTAACTTTCGAACATGTTTCCTCAAAAGCTCATTTGCAGCCACCACAAACCCATAAACCGCATAAATCAACACAAACGCTATAGCACCCCCAACAGTAACCTTCCCAACCACCAACATCATCGCAAGGGAGAAGATTGTAAAGAGGAAAAAACATATATCTCTGATAAAGCACTTCCTATCGAGCTGAACCCCCTTATCCGCCACACAAAGACATATAATCCCAACAACAATACAAGTAACAAAAACAGCTCCACCCAACACACTATTCAGCCCCACGTCGCCCGCATCCTTCCCCACGAAAGCAGCAATGCTGGCAAACACATCCGGAGCACCATTCCCAAGCGGAAGCAGAGACACACCCGCCACAGTGGCGGGCAAATTCAACAGACTCGAAAGCTTCTCCAGCGAGCAACAGAAGTAATCCGCGGCAGTATTCCCCAACAGATAGAACAATGCAGCTAACCAAATTGTCAATGCAATATAACCCAGAAAGTTAAAGCTCCCACAGTCACAGTACAGAAACTTAATGTAATTAAAGTGCCCGCCAGGATTACATTCCGGGTGGGCAATCAAGTACTCGCATTTGGTTGCGAAACCATGGTGTGTGAACAACCCAGTGCACATTTTAGGATCAGCAGCCGTTACAAAGTTGGCATCAGACCCATTAACACTAATACTACTC
This sequence comes from Fragaria vesca subsp. vesca, assembly GCF_000184155.1. Classification (NCBI taxonomy): domain Eukaryota; kingdom Viridiplantae; phylum Streptophyta; class Magnoliopsida; order Rosales; family Rosaceae; genus Fragaria; species Fragaria vesca. The sequence continues at coordinate 6,883,103 of NC_020491.1, forward strand.
TGATTCGAAAAACTAACATCAGCATTGACCTGGGCCATTCTCCGGCGAATAATCTCGACCCGATTACCCATAAAGGCATCAACTTTGGAGCTCCAGATAGGAGGAAGAACCGAATTCGAAGCACCCAGAATTGGGTTTTTGATGAAACCATCTTGGGTGTAGAACAAGAAGAACAACACCAGAGCACTAATTGCATTGAAAGCCCCACGAATTCGGGTCTTTCTAGACCCGAAAAAGTAACTGGGTCCTCCCATGATCGACCCCCCTCCTGATCAAAACCCTAATTGAAGTCGAAATTGGGAAAAAGCAAGACTAGGGTTTTCGAATTGGGGGGAAATTGAATAAAGGGTTGGATTGAATGGTGTGAATTGCGATAAAAATTGGGTCTTTGAGGAAATCAGAGAAAGTGAAAATTGGGGGTTTGAGGAGGAGAGAGGGTTACCTTTGGCTTTTGGGTTTAGCACTCTTTCTGGTTTGGAAGAAACAGAAAGAGTGCTAAAGAATACGAACAATAAAGGAGCAGCTTCGTCGTAGCTTCGTTCAATTCATTTGGGGAAGGAGACCCAGACGACGTCGTAGCTTCGCATAGCTTCACACCAATATTTTGAAGACGATGACTCTTTTCGTTTCGTTTTGGTTTTTGGGTCAAGTTTTCTTTTTTATTTAGAGCCATAGAAGATTAGTGATCTACTAGTCAAAGTGTAACATCATCATATGCTATATGGACCAACATTTTTACATCATACTACATACTCTTACGCCTCTTACCTAGTTATATATGTATTCTCAAAAGGTTTTGTGTCAAGAAAAATTTCACACATTAATTTAGATTTAGATAATTTATACATGTTCAATAGTTTGTTGTTGGTAGTAACATGAACTAAATCAAGATTGTCAACGTCTTATAAATAGTTCTTTTATGAAAAGAATGAGATTCTCGAAACTTTATACCATATTTAAAAGATGTTTTAATTGTTAGAAATTTCTTTTATCGTATTAGTATTATTAAGCTTTACGATTGTTCTCTAATACTCGTATTTAAGAAACTTTGTTTTGTACCAAAATAAATTTCGTAAGGTGATTTGCATCAAAATTATTAAACATTTTAGACTATTGGTCAAAACAAATTTCTAATTTTAGTCGATACGTTTAAGAAATACATTTAAGCCTTAGTATTGTTATTAGGTATGTTTTTCTTGTTCTTAATATGCACCGTAAACCATGCACTGGATCCGTAATTTCTGATCCTTACAACCTCACACATTCACTTAAAACCACACTAAATCATGCATTGAACAACAAGTTCAGAATCTAACTTCCCTAAGTGATTGCGAACACTTCCACACCTAGCTTGCTGCCAAAACTTGGCCATCTCTGTGTCTCTGCTCATATCTCACTTGAGCTCACCAAATGTTAGGTTGGCTCATTTGGTCATTTCACTGACCCACATTGTCGTTACTACCCGCGTGTCACTCCAATCTGATCGATACACTAAACTAAACACGCACTCCAGCAATCACCATAACTCAATCCTCAACGTAGTTCAATTATAAAAGACACAAGCTTTTCGCACTCCACATCCGTCACGGCATTACCCACTTTCTCATTCCTCATCTCTCATCGCTGATCACCAAGCTTTTTGCTTCGGTAACTCATCTTTCAATCCCTGATCGTATTCTGTCTTTGATACATGTTTGCTCTGTTTTGTTATTGTTGTTTGTATCAGTTATTCAGTTGTGTTTGTTTTGTTCTTGATCAGTGTGAATGTTTGATGTGCAGAGATGAGTTTCGGAACAGAAAAAGACTATGAGTTTCTGGGGAAGATCGGTTTGGCTCCGGAAAATCCAGGTGGGTTCATAAATGGGAAGTGGAAGGCAACTGGCCCAGTTATCTCTACCTTCAATCCTGCAGACAATCAGGTTTGTTTGGGGTTTTGTTACAATCTAATTTTATGTGTTAAAGTTTGGATCTTTCTACAAAACTAACCCAGAATGATGGATTTTATGATGTCTTGGGCATTGGGATGTTAGGAAATTGCTAAGGTCACGGAAGTGTCTACAGATGATTACGAGGAGGGGATTCGTGCTTGTAGTGAAGCATCCAAGACATGGAAGAGTGTGAGTTCCTCTTCATTTTTAATTGTTTATGAATCTTGATGGTATTACACTCAGAGATGCTGTGTGAATTTTCATATTCGTTAAAGTTTAACATGTATTGTTTGTTTTTGTATGTAGCTGCCAGCACCGAAGAGAGGTGAGATTGTTAGACAGATAGGAGATGCATTAAGGGCCAAACTGGACTATCTGGGTAGGCTTGTGTCCCTCGAGATGGGGAAAATACTTGCTGAAGGAATTGGGGAAGTTCAGGTATCAGTGGTCAATTTTTTATTATTCAAATACATTTATTCAGTGATCATTGATTTATATGGTTTGATGGTAGTATAACTTATGCATCTGTTAAGTGTGGACTCAATTTTGTAGCTGTTTGCTTTTGCTGTTTTTGTGTCTTCAGTAGAAAAGGTCTGAACCTTTTCAGTAATGCCTGGGTTATAATGTATGCAGGAAGTGATCGACATGTGTGACTTTTGTGTTGGATTGAGCCGTCAACTGAATGGATCTATAATACCCTCAGAACGTGAGCTCCAACTTCACTTTTACTCTGTCGTCCTTATATTAATTGCTAATTTGAATAGCTTAGTAAAGCTTTAAAGGCCTCTAGTTGCTATTTGCTAAAGTTTCTTTTTGTTTGATCTACATCTGGCTTTTTTCTTTTCCAGGTCCAAACCATATGATGTTTGAGGTACATTACTAGTTCCTAACCTTATTTAATCCGTAAATTCTTCAAATTTGACGATTGATCTTTAAATAACTGACTTTGAATATGCTACAATTGACAATATTGTGCATTTTATGCACCATAGGTTTGGAATCCATTGGGAATAGTTGGTGTCATCACTGCTTTCAATTTCCCATGTGCTGTTCTTGGTGAGTTCTTGTTTTGATTTGTATTGGCATGCTTGCAACATTATATAAATAACTCTTTCTTATGTACAAGAAAGTCATGGCATGATGTTGGGTGACTTGGGTCTACTTTTTATCTTACCTTTTCTGCATTACACATGAAGTGTTAGAGTGGCATCCACTATCATATAATCTGTATAGTAGAACATATAAGCAGCTATGTGTGTGTGTGTGGCATTTTATTGTGAGCAAACTGTCCGCCTTTTCTTGTTTCATTTTTTAACTAACAAGAGTAGTTGGCTCTGGAACTAGATATTTAGAACTACATTCTGTAAGGAAAAAAAAAAAATGAAAAAGAAAGAAAAATGTCATATCTGAATTCTTTGATATTACATATAGACCTCTTTACTGAATGCGAAATGTATGGATTCGTTCATTGTTTAAGCCGTGCATTCAGTTCAGATGCCACCCTTCTCCTTCTCTAATATGCGAATGTGTCAGGATTCAGGACAACCTACAAGGTCACTGTGTAAATATATTATGTATTAAACTGTTAATATATGATTGTGATTTGTGAACTAATAATCCATTAACAATATGCTTTATTTTGTCTCTTAAGATTCCATGAGTGGTTTATGAATTCTGAACTTTCCAACCGTTCTTATTTCTTTGTAATTTCAATGGTGATTTAGGATGGAATGCCTGCGTTGCACTTGTCTGTGGTAATTGTGTTGTCTGGTAAGTTTGTAGATGTCCATATTTCAGACTTGATTTTTGACAAAATTTATCACTTCAAATCAGACAATAACGATTTCTCAGAATCTCATTGTTTCATTCTTATAGATATCTAAGTATTTTACTTTCTCAAATATTCGAGTTTTGGCAGATGAATCCATCAAAAAGATGTCCTGTAGTACATTAATTACATTGATACTATGCATTGTAGGAAGGGTGCACCAACAACTCCTTTGGTAACTATTGCTGTGACAAAGCTAATTGCTGAGGTTCTTGAGAAAAATAACTTGCCCGGGGCTATATTCACTGCTTTCTGTGGTGGAGCTGAAGTTGGTGAAGCAATAGCAAAAGACAAAAGAATACCGCTGGTTTCATTCACTGGAAGTTCAAAGGTGTGTGGTCACATACTTGTGCCTTCAAACCTTTTTTCTCTTTTTTCAACGCTGTTATGCTAACAATAGCTTTCACGATATGAAATATAGGTGGGTCAGCATGTGCAACGAATTGTCAGTGAGAGGTTTGGTAAATGCTTGCTTGAATTAAGCGGGAACAACGCTATAATTGTTATGGATGATGCTGATATCGAGTTGGCAGTGCGTTCTATATTTTTTGCGGCTGTTGGTACCGCTGGTCAGCGCTGCACTTCATGCCGCAGATTGGTGACTATTTACATTTACAAAAGATCTTTTTTTTAATTTCATGGTGGTCATAGAAGTATTACTTCCTTCCACAATTTTTGCTTTGTCATTCCCTGTTTTCTCCCTGAAAATTAAATGTGCAAATCTCTGTGCATGTATGGCTTCGCTGGAGTGCAGTATCTTCATGAAAGTATATATCAGAATGTATTAGATAAGCTAGTCGGACTTTACAAGCAAGTCAAAATTGGGAACCCCTTGGAGAAAGGAACTCTAGTTGGGCCACTACATACTCACCATTCGAAGGAGAATTTTGAGAAGGGGATTGGGGCAATTAAATCTCAGGCATGTTATGCACCTCTTTAAGAATGTTATAATCTATTCACAAACCACACACGGTGGAGGAAAAAGAAAAATAATGTTTATGTCTTGCTCTGTACTTTCTTTTCTCAGGGGGGAAAGATTACTGTTGGTGGATCAACTGTAGAGTCAGAAGGCAATTATGTGCAGCCAACAATTGTTGAGATTTCTCCAACTGCAGCTGTGGTGAAAGAAGAGCTGTTTGGTCCAGTTCTGTATGTTATGAAATTCAAGGTAGTCTCACTTATTGAAAGTTCTGTTATTGATGGTTTTTACGAGTATATTCTTAGATTTAAACTTGCAACTTTTTGTTTGAGAAAATGCAGAGTCTTGATGAAGCAATTGATATGAACAACTCTGTATCACAAGGATTAAGTAGCTCAATCTTCACACGAAAACCAGAAATTCTCTTTAAATGGATTGGGTGAGTTTCAAAGATTTGATGAAACTTATCTCATCTTTTGTCAATTTGCCCAAGTATGTTACTCCAATTTTATGACCATTAGAGATTTGAACCTACATTCTTCAACGTTGGGATTTGATGCAGGCCACACGGCAGTGATTGTGGTATAGTGAATGTAAACATTCCTACTAATGGCGCTGAGATTGGTGGTGCCTTTGGTGGAGAGAAGGCAACTGGTGGTGGCCGCGAAGCAGGGAGCGACTCATGGAAGCAATACATGAGACGTGCAACATGGTAATCTTTCATTAACCTCTAATTTGCTCAAATCTTCCTGATTATCTATCTGCATTGGTTATGAAACTGTTCATAGGTATTCAATCAATAATTTGAACAAATTGTATCCTTGACAGTACAATCAATTATGGGAGCGAACTACCACTTGCTCAGGGTATCAACTTCGGGTAGTAAACCAGTCTTCACACTACGGGTTTGGTATAGTCTCTGACTCTCTGCCATGACATATTAAGGACATTCTGCAGTAGCCGCTCTCAAAGGATATAATTCCCCTACCAGCTTGACTTTGTTCAACGAAGCCCGAACTGATCTTTATGATGTTTGGTGCAAGACTCGTGTTTACATTTATAATCTTGAATAATAATAGCAGAATGTTTAAATAGCATCCTCTTCTGTCATTTGAGTGACTTGTTTGCTTTTCTGAAGCTTCATTTGGGAAATGTCCCATCAATCAAAATGAGCCCAACAACATTATGATCGCTGTGGTCCAAGTTAATAAATCTTGTTGCTTCTTTGCATATATGACATCCTTTAAAAAGTTTCATGTCAGAATGAAGCTTTATAACTAGACTTATATGAGACGGTTTGACAGAATACGAAGTGTCAATGTCCACTTCAAGTGCAGTGGCAAGCATTGTAGTGAAGAAGGTAGAAGATGACAAGGGCCGTCATTATGAACCAAGTTTTGGCTGGTGAATTCGCTTCGCTGTTGCCACCAGAAAGTTTCCGTCCTACTGATTTTACTTTCCAATCAGTGGCATCACTTTCATGAACACCAAAACCTATACAAAATCATAGTTCATGCTCACACTCGTCTCCCTTGATTGACCAAATTCAAAAAACAAAAAACACAATCGACATTGTGCTGGAGCTTGGTGACTACAAATTTGACGATGCATGGAGTACAATAAAAGTGTGCACAGCCCTTGAAGTCGAATGAGTCTTCCGAGTTAAATAGGCTTAAGACACAAACCTATGTGATAGGGTTACAGAAAATGTCTCTTACTATGTGATAATAGGGCTACGTACGTATACAGAATAACATATTTATACAAGCAAATCAAAAGATGCTTTGCAAAACAAAAGGTATTATTATTACACTAAACATGCATATGAGGAACAAGTAGTTGAGGCAGTTGAGCAATGAACAAGTCATGAAGCAGCACTGCAGCAGGTGTAAATGTGAGATGAGTAATTAGCTTAGCATACACACGAATATATAGAGGGGATATATATCCCATAATTTGAATAATTTTCTGGACAATCATACTTCTTGTCAGATTTCTTGTTCAGAAAATTGCATAGAAGTTTCTACATATTTCATAAATGCAACCAAAATTAAATTTAGTCAATCCTTTGAAATATAGTCACTATACAACATACATGCTCATATACGGACTGCGAGGAAGAATAAAAATTGATTGATACATGGAGCGCAGTCTATATGCTTCAATAAAGCAAAATAAAACTACTTGTGAATACCTCATTTTGTTTATGAACCTGAGGAGAAGAATGCCTCAAGTAAAATATCACTTTGGTTATTCATTGCATGAGTTCGATCACCGATTTGCTGCTCAAAGTGTTTGCATCTTGATGATCATATTTCTAGTCTGTGAGACCTAATTAGTTTTTGGCTCAAAGTAAGGTTACGAATCCCCTTACCAGCTTCAATGTGTTAAACGAAGCCTGAACTGATCTTTATGATGTTTGGTGCAAAGACTCATGTTTACATTTCTAAAGCTTCATTTGGGGTCTGACCCATCAATGAAGAATTGACCCAACAACATTATGTTCATTTTTTCGATGACACAACATTATGATCATTGTGGTCCAAGTTAATAAAACCTCTGTTGCTTCTCTACATAAAGGTCACCTTAAAACTCTCATGTCAGACTGAACATCCCCCTGCAAATGTGGTCTCTCACTAAAAGCTACATAACCTAATGCTAAAGGGTTGGATTAGCTCATTGTATTTAGCTAGTTGTATCATGAAAGAACATTATTTGAAATTCGACAAGTTTTAAAATTCCGGAACACTATTAAAAAACTCTTTCGACAAAACTGTTAGATTAGCTCATTATATTTAACTAGTTATATCATGAAAAAACACTATTTTAAAATTCGATAAATTTTAAAACACCAGAACACTAAAACTCTTTCGACAAAACTCAAGAGCACCGAAAACCTGGATAAATGGGATGAAAGTGTCCGTAACAGTTGCATATGGACTGTTTTGGTTTTGACACATGTAGAGCATGGACTGATATCACTGTCTCTCTATTGTTGTCAATATGGGACCGAATGAAGCTTTTATGATTAAACTATATATGAAAACGGTGGACGGTTTGACAGAAGATGAAGTGTCAATGTCCACTTCAAGTGCAGTGACAAGCGTTGGAGTGATGAAGGTTGAAGATGACAAGGACCATCTTTGTAATTTGTAAACCAAAGTTTTGGATGAATTTTATAACAGGTTTAGGTCATCTACTTGAGAGAAAGTGCATAACGGAAAAGTCCCACTCTTTTTGACTTGACAGTTACTACTGAAACAAGAATCAAAGATCGAAGATCTCCACAGGGAAAAACATGAATTCTCACCTCTTACTAGGTTTCCAAAGAATGGAAATGGAATAATCCCATTTAACCGGTATAAAATCTCGTTTCAATAAGAAATAATTGAAAATCGGGTTACGTCCATTGTATGTATTTATAATGATAATCGATCATACCGCGTTATTGATCTCCGAAATTATTACACAATCATGTGTCTATATTTAGATTACGAGAGAGATAGACATATAAATTGTATGTAATCGAAAAAAGGAAAAAACTCAAAGAAAATTCAAAATTAGGAATGATACAACCTCACCAGCCAACCTTCTTTTTTAACATTTACAGGCAAAATCAGACAATGGAAAACCTTGAACTTGACCCGTGTGCAAAATGAAGATGTTGGGTGCATATCTATCTGTCCCACAAAATTCTTGGTCTCTTTTGTCAGATTCCAAGTGTTCATAGCTTTCAGAAAAAGAAATCTTTTTTGCCAGAAATATCTAACACACAGAAGGACCTGAGAGATGAAGGTCACTCAGCTCAAGTACACAGAAAAAGTGCACCAACTCAAATCCCCTCTGAAACTTCTCAGCAATTTCACTTTGTGTCAAAATGTAACCATAATGACACCATAACTGTAAAGAAATCAAACCGCAATTATGATTCAGTCAATGAAAAATTGAAAAGCCAGCAATCGAAATTGAATTCGCTTCGCTGTTGCCACCAGAAAGTTTCTGGTTTTATTTTCCAATCAGTGGCATCACTTTCATGGACACCAAAAACCTATACAATATCATACTTAATGCTCATAATCTCAGTCACTCATCAGTGACCAAATTCAGAAAACAAGATGCCCTTCATCTTCAAACAAATAGATCATTGCTCGCGTTGCCAAAACAAGACGAGCACAGATGTAATGAACAAGAACTTAACAAAAAGAGAATCATATATACAATGAGATAGTCTAAAGAAACAAACCCATTAGTCTTAGAAATTAATTTCTGCAAAATCCCAGTTCTATGAAACCATTTGAAGCATAAACTAAATGATCCAGTTATGTTTCTGATGTAATAATGATAATTCTAAAACCACAAAACAGAGTTCCCCTGTTTTCATATATTTACCTCCATGAAAAACTCAGCTATTGAGGGCAGGGAAGCAACTTCCGGACCTCAGCAGCGCCGGCCCACGAACCCTCTCGACGTGACCGAGCGACGAGCTGGAGTTTGACCGGAGAGCCCTCGGAGTATCCAAGCTCCGGCGGAAAATCCGACCCATAGCCAGAATAGGATGCTCTGTTTTTTCCTTACTAGACGATCTGAAATTCTTGCAGACTCTTATGTGGCGGTTGAGGGCCTCCTCAGTAGAGATGAGCCTATCTGATCGGAGAGCCTCGTCTTTCACGGCCTCAACGCAGAGCCCACATATCCAGCGGCCTTGGTAGCGCTCACGGACGCGTGCGATGTAAGCGGCGGTGCAGTCCTCTGTGAAGCCGCAGGAGTCGCATTTGACGGAGAGGACTTCGGTTTGGAGAGGAGGGTTTGGTTTGGAGGAGGCTTGGGGATGAGGATGAGAGTCGGTGAGAGCCATTGTTGCAGAGCAGAGCAGAGAGGGAGCATTCAACTCTGTCTCTTTCTTTCTGGTTTGGTCAGGTCAGGTCACTCTGTTTTTTTGTGTAGGACTCTGTTTTGTATTAGGGATTAAATTTCTGGCTATAAATGAGGGCTTTGTGTAATGGATTTTCTTGCCAATGAACCGGGCCCTGAATTTTGGGTATTTTTTTTTCATTTTCCTGTGTTAAATTGGGTCATTGAAATTTGGTAATTACTGGAGGTCCATATTTGGTAAGTAACTTTTAATGGTTGGTAAATATAATTGGAAATTACCTTGATTATAGGCATGGAAAGAGATGACAGTTTTAGGATTATTCCATATATTTGGATTGGAAGAATCCTGGAATGTTCTCTATCAGAGCATGTGTCCCATGGAGAAGAAGAGGTTGATATGATAATCTGATATGAGCATGAAGTAGATAAACCTTATCCTAGTCAGGAAAGGAATAAGTTCTTATCAAAAAGGCCTTTGAAACATACGAGAGATGGAGTGACACTTGCATGCACCTATTTGAATGTCTTGAATGTAAGGGAAAAGTCAAAATTGTGTTGCATGTCAATGTTGAACTAATCTGTTGCTTTCCAATCATTTAGGTTTTTGAGTAACGGTATGTAGAAAAGTAGAAAATGATCTCAACGTCGAATTAATGCGTTTAGAATGTAAGGGAAATTAATCCGTTGAATATTTGGAATGTAAGAGAATTCAAAATTGTGTTGCATCTTAATGTTGAACTAATCCGTTGCTTTCCAATCGTTTAGGTTTTTTAGTAACGGTGCATAAAAAAGTAAAAAATGATCTCAGCGTTAACTAAATGCGTTGTTTTCCAATGATTTAAATTTTTAAATAACAAAAAAGTAGAAAATTAAAGACTCCGATGTATATAAAACATAATTAACGTCAAAAAAGGATTTGTGTCGTTTATCGAAGTGATCCAAATCAATACCACACCTCGTATGAATATTTCGTTTCATACAATACTGTACTAAGTTTTAACTCGCAACACGATCTGACTACCACCTAACTACTTGTTCCATCTCTAACAGTCTAACATTATCCTGAGTTCCTGACAAGACCACCTTTGTTCTTGACAATCTCAAGGCATTAGTTTTGATCCTTCTGTTCAATCGCATGACATAAATCAGCATACAACACTATAGATGTCCCAGCGCAATGACTTCATCCTTGACAAAAATTATGACTGAAAGATTTGCTAACTTCATGTTCAGGCTTTGTTTGAGCATGTTTGCTTCCATTCACACTTCAAATATCCCAGACTGACTTCACTATCTTCTTTTTCTTCACCAATTTTGGTTTTTCATTTTCCATTCTGAATTTGGGCCATCAAATAATTGGAGCAAAATTTGGTGTTTGCCATATATCTTTTTTCCTTCTCGTACCAGAATCTTTTCAAGTGCATTGTCTATGAAATCATGTGTTCCATGAAGATGGCAACTTGGCAAGGTCGATGCCGTGAATGGTAAAATCAACCCCCTTTGGAGGCTTCAACAAATTATCGAAGACATTAAAAGCTTGGCACAAGAGTTTCAAGAGATTAGCTTCATACACATATATAGAAGAACCAATTTTGCAGTAGATGTTACAGCAAATTTGGGACATTCAATAACAGGACGAGACTGGATCGAACCTTTTGCCCAGGTCTATTGGAAGAATGATTCTTTTTGACCAAATTGGTAGAGGCTGCTCAAGAGGCAGCTCCTTTTGCTTGTGATCTAGTATCCAAAAAGAAAAAAAGAAAGAAAAAAAACACTTGGCAAGGTCGATGTGGTATCTGATCATAACATTATCCTAGGTCGAAAGGGAATCAAACCATGTCATAGGATGATAGGATATTCTACCAAACGGATTTGAGGTATGATGGAGAAGGATAAGACTTTTTCATTCTCTGTAGCGTAATTGACTGGAAAAATGGGAAAAATAAAAAATAGGAGTCTGCTTTACATTGCACCACATTCTATCACTCATTCTCATGCAACCATGTTCTAAACCCAATAACTTACAATGGAATGTTATATAAGTTCCAAATTTAAACTTTGAAATGTGTATATATTCAAATTAGCATGCAATATGCATGTTCCAACTCTAATAAAATCTACCATTTTTCGAATTATTATCATCGATCATTGACCCTGCTCTATGCACGATGTGGTGCGCATTTGCATCACATAATTCTTACCAAGATGCAAAAAATAATTTCCATTGCGCGCGTTTCATTATTGAAAACATCTCAGTTCAACCTTAAAAGTTAAAATAATCTCAGTTCATCCCAATATGGCGTGTACGATGTACCTTGTAGCAGCTGGCTTATATAAACACAACATGCATATCAGTTCATTCTATCAAAAGAAAAACCTCATCCTTGTGAAAGTTCATCATTTCTTCCTTATGGCTCTGAAACATTTCCTAATCTCATGTTCAGGCTTTGTCTTAGCTTGTTTGCTTGCATTCACACTTCAAGTCTACTTGTTCTCACCAATATCCCCAGTCTCACTGGAACTGCCTCCGCCATCTTCTTCTTCACTTCCTCAAAACCACATATTACAGGTGAAGAATTCTCCCAAGTTATTGCTTATATATATCAAGCAGCTTTTGCGTAACTGGATCTGTGCCTTTGTTTACTTCATGTACGTACGTTATTGTGTTTTGATGCAGAGAGTGATTAAGCTCGGAGATGGAGTGCTTCCGAAACCAGAAGATATTGCTTTGGATAAGGAAGGCACACTCTACACGGCCACTAGAGACGGTTGGTTGAAAAGGCTTCACAGAGATGGGATTTGGGAGGATTGGAAGAAGTTGAATAGTCATACACTTCTTGGAATTACTATCACCAACGATGGTGATCTTGTTGCCTGTGATGTTGATCAGGTAATGACTAACGTAGAGTAATTTGATTCCTCACTCAATTCAAGATCATGATGAACTCCTAACCAGAAAATGGCAGAAACGTACTGGTTTTCCAGTGGTGCCCCTTGCGTATAAACTAGTACTACTGCTCTCTATCGGCTTAGTCCGACTATTAATGATGAGAAATGCTAGTGATGTTTCTCTTAGTGTTCATTAAGTATTTGATATAATATGACGACTAAACAGTTTTTCGATGTCGTTTCATTATTTCCATACTTAAGGTAAATTATGTGATTTGCAGGGTTTGCTTAAGGTTACTGAAAATGGGGTCACGGTTCTTGCTTCACACGTTAATGGATCCAAAATAAGGTAAGAGTCTGCTGCATACGGTCGTTTATGATGCCTCTGCAAACCCCACTAGAATGCATGCTCAGCAAAACTTGTCCATTTCTTGAAATCAATGAAATTTTGACTCGAGTGCCTGCAATTTACCTATCAATGATATTGCTTTTTTTTTTTTTTTTAAGTCCACAACGAAGTTAAGTTTCTACTGTTAGAAATTGAATAAAAACACTTGCTACTTGGCAAGTAAAACAAGTTAGCGTGCGAACTTCTTCATCTCCCCGAAAAAACAAATTAAGGTTTTGGATTGTCCATGCCACTGGCTTGTAACTTTGTGCTTCCTTCCACCTATGCTCGAAAACGACCAGAGAAAGCAAATGTGTTGTTCTCATAAACTAGCCATGTGCAAAACCATGGCAATCATCCTGATGCGACACAAACAAAACAAAGAAGATCATCTTGTATTGTGAGGTGTGGCTGTCTCCTCCCATATTGAACAATAGGGACACTGGTAGCATTGGTTGAATATATTGCAAGGAATCTCTCTTATTATATCGGGACCGGCTGCTCTATAACATGTTCAAACTTCAAACACATCATGGTTTGTTAGTATATAAACATTAGTCCATGAATGTTACTATCAAAGCTAAGAATTTTTGCCTCTGGGGCTCTTGTTTGGGTTTTCAATCTGGGATTTTTCTTTCATTAGTAGAGATTTTAGGTCCACAGTATCAAAGGGATAATGCATGTGGTTCTTATAACCCAAAATAGACAAATAAATTGTATGAAATGGAAAAAAGAACTTAGGCCAAGTAAATATGTTGATGTTAACTTTATATACATGTTCATATCAGATTTGCAGATGATGTGATTGAAGCTTCAGATGGGAGTCTCTACTTTAGTGTTGCAAGCACCAAATTTGGACTCCATGATTGGTATCTGGATGTGCTTGAGGCAAAACCTCACGGGCAGCTGCTCAAGTATGACCCTTCATCAAATGAGACTTCAATTCTACTTGAGGGTTTGGCTTTCGCTAATGGGGTTGCAGTCTCAAAAGATCAGGATTATCTGGTGGTCTGCGAAACATGGAAGTAAGCTTGACTAGTGTGACACAACATCTTTGTGATAATAACTAATGCTTGGTTTTGTACTAAGGTTTGGTTTTGTATGGGGCAGATTCAGGTGCCTAAGGTATTGGTTGCAGGGAGAGAAGAGAGGGCAGACGGAGATCTTCATTGAGAACCTTCCTGGTGGACCGGACAACATCAATCTAGCTCCAGATGGGTCTTTCTGGATTGCTCTACTTCAGGTCTCAATCTTAAGTTTCATATTCTGGTTTGTGACATATTTGCAGCAGACCAAGTACTAACTAGTATCATATGCTGCAGTTGACTTCAGATGGGCTGGAGTTTGTGCACAGCTCCAGAACAGCAAAACACTTGGTAGCAACATCCGGGAAGCTAGTAGAACTAGTCAATGGACTACATAAGAAAGCTACGGTGGTGAATGTGGGAGCTGATGGCAGGATTATCAAGAAGCTCGAGGATCCGAATGGAAGTGTGATGTCGTTTGTGACATCTGTTGTGGAATTTGAGGATCATCTCTACTTTGGGAGCTTGCAGAACAACTTCATCGGCAAGTTGCCGCTGAATGTTGCATAACACTCGTTTACTAGCATCAGTAGCATGAATAAAGAAATTGCTTTACTTCTCATAGTGAAAAATAGAAGTACTTGCTGTTCAAAATGTAAACATAATCCTCCTGCATCTACTTCAAGGACAAAACTATGAGCAATTGAAGCAACTAAGATTTTCGACCTATTGTAACCTCATTCTCTTCTCTGGATTCTTCTTACCCCCATTAGGTGATTGCTTATCTGATCCGCTTGATCTGTTGTCCATCACCTTTTTGCTGTTGATAAACTCTGAGAAGGACGGAATTGCTGGCAACATCGTACTTGGGGGATCACTTTGCGTTGGTGACAGAGCTACAGATGCTTCTGGTCTGACACTCTCATGGAAGTCATTCACGGTGATTTCTGTTGCTCTGTCCACCAAAGGTGATGGCTTTGCAAAAGATCCTGTCTCCAGCAATGGTGATTGTGTTGCAGAAGGCACTGTCACACTATTCTCTGACGGAGAACTGGTTATGGTGCCAAGACGATCAGTTAAGTCGGTAGAATTTACGGTTGATAACCACCTCACTGTACTTGCGACTTGAGAATAGTAGAATGATTTCCCAGTTTTCCCATATTTTTTGTAACATTCATCTTCGAGGAACGATGCCGCTTTTTCCACCTCAATCCTGCATATAAAATTTCAGACAATGAGAATCTCTAGATTACTTGCAAAGAGTGGTTGTGATAAATTGAAATCAAGTAATTAATTGGTCTGTTACAGATAAATCTAACATACCAGTTAAAATGACCTTAACCTCTATATATGTTCCAAATAATATATAATAACCTATATGGACAGCAAAAGCCTTCTCTGAAAATATCAAATCCACATGAAACAATGAGCTTACTTTAAGTTTCCAAGTCGTTGCTGAGCCTGCTTTACAGAATTTTCTAATCTCTGCTTGCTTGCTTCCCTCAGTGTATCAGATACAGCATTCTTGTTAAGTTTATCTGGCTGTCATCAAATTAGGCAAAAGAGCAGCTGTTCAGGGAAAAGGATTTCTGTACATATTAAAGAATATATACGAAGTGTTGAATGCAGTACTGTTTTAGCATATTTCTAACTGCATTAGGATGCCATATCATACTTTTAACTAGAGAAACATTCAACATGCCAGATTGAACCTGCTTTTCAGAGGATTTATTCTGGTAATATTTTTCTTCTGCACGCTGCAAGGCTTCCAACTTTTCATCGATCAACTTTGATCTGGTAAGGCTCTTGACAGCTGCAAGGTCTGCAACATCATCTGAAATGTGATAGAGATAATGAGTGTGAACATACAGTTGTCAAGATTCTCATTCCTTTTGTGACCCAAAAGAAACAATGATATCTTATGAAAAAACAATACCATCAGAATCAGATATGTCTTCCTCAGAACAACTTGCTTCATCATCACGGTTCCAGAATTCAGAGGACTGATCTTCATTACCCTTATTTGAGGAGCTGAAAATGAAAGACATCAATGATTGACCACTCCTAATACAATATACTTTCACACCGCTAATGGCTGATCAAAGCTGATCAACTATGCAATTTTAATCAACAAATATTTGGTATCCTTTGCAACAATTAAGCCCAACTATGACCCAGTCTAATATCTGTTAAAAGCCAAGGCCACTGAAACCACTACCTCTATGTAACATGTTATGGTTACTGCAAACTTCTTTTTCAAAGCAAACATTAATATTAAATTCAAAACCAAGGTGCTTTAGAATAGCATTTAAATAACCTAAGTTGCAAGTATCAGCAGCAACATAAAAAAAGAGCACCTGCCCACAAAAATTCTAGATGAGCCGGCTTTCTGCCGTACAATACAAGAAGTTGCGAGCTCCTCCAAGTATTTGGCTACGAGGTTTGGATGTTTACATGCATCACATGTTTTGCTACATAGTGTTACAGGTACCTGCTTTAAATGATGTCAGTAATCAGTTCTACTGAAGCCCTCATACTGCACTAAAAGTACACAAGAACCAAATGTATCACTTAACTACCTTTTCACCAAAATTCTCAAGGATCTTTTTCCTCCGGCATCCAGAGCCCTCACAATACTCAACCATCTGCATGTTTTTTTAATTCAAATTCAAGTATAGTTCATTCAGACATTATTAGCACTTATTACAGTTACCTGTTGAAAGTCGGTCATGGATTTTTTAGACAACTCTTCCTGTGAGTTTGAGGCCTTTGATATCTTGTTCTCAGCATTGTTTAGAATAAATTTCTGCAATAAATGATCAATTGAAGAACCTCAAACAAGGAACTACGGATATATAGGCATAGAGTAAAGAGTGTTACTGAACCAACCATTCTTTTGCTATCTTCAATTCCATAATACAATAGGCTTCTGGAGGGTAATTGATCACGACCAGCTCTACCAGACTCTTGGTAGAAGCCTTCCATTGACTTTGGAATATTAAAATGGCAAACAATTCTGACATCTTTTCTATCTATACCCTGAAAAATCACCACCAAAGCCATCAGATACTCGTAACAGCTGCTAAACATATCCAGCTTCAGAGTGAATTGAATAACAACAAGAGTTGTTTATAGCAAATCGGTTCATACCATCCTGAAGAGACACCAAAAGCTCAATTACGGCTGCATGCACCACAACAAGCTCCAAGCACATATATTGGAGGCAAAGAAAACAAGGACATCATAGTCCCATTCATGAGATGGGAGTATTAAAAATGACAAGTGATAGATATATATAATCATACCCAAAAGCCACCGTTGCCACAACAACTTGTATTTTGGAAGAAATCCAATCATCTAAAACAGAACTGCGTAATTTATCCTTCAACCCTGCATGATAAGCTGAAAGGAGGAGAATAACATTAATAAATAAAAGTTTATTGATACTAAACAATAATTAAGATCATTTTTGATAACCATTTTCCTTTCTTCTTTTTATTTATTAAGGTGAGAAATGGAAGAGGGAGAAAAATGAGGAGAGATGAGAGAGCTGAGGAACAGAGGAAGGTTGAGTGAAAAACAGTGACTAACCAGCACATGAAATCCCGTTTTGTGATAGATGAACAGACAAGTCATCGCACATCGTTCGTTCAAGGCAGTATACAATTGCGCATACATCTCCACTAGATTTTAGTACGTCAGACAAATCAGCATACACATCATGTAAAAGATCTTTGTATCGAACTGCATTATTAAAGAATATGAGTTAGATATGTCTACTGTATATGATGTAAAGTAAGGATGAATCCTGCTCTTCACTCAAACTCCCTGCAGAATACAAAGGCCACAGTACATACAGTGATAATTCAAAAGCAGGACTTTCCCCAGTCACTAAAGCTTGTATTAAATTAGCAGGTGAAACAGGACGCACCTTCATAATATATATTAGAACGATTGAAAGATGATTTTAGGACTAAAGGGTTTTGGAGGCATAAGGACTCCATCACATCCTTCTGAACTCTGCAGAACAAAGGAATAAATGATGATTAAATAGTTAGTTCTTCTCATTCTAAACTAGAAGTACAGCTTCATACTAATAACCCTTCAGAAGAATGCAGATTTTAGAAAATTACAGATAAGGAGATACATACTTCTAATATCTAAACACATGCAAGGATACTGCTGCATCTAGAAACTCACTTAGGAACGGCTGTAGCTGTCAAAGCCAATGTTGGCACACCTGGGAGGTGACTCCTTAAAGACGATAGCTTACGATAGCTAGGCCTGTTTCACAATGACAAAGGGTAGAGAACCCAAAGATAAGGATTAGAATTCTGCTGACATCTGGTTTTCACTACCATATTCAAGATTCTTAATAAGTTTGTCTTTCGAATCATTTGGGTAAAAAAAATCAAAACAGTAACTGTAAGCCATTAATTTATGCTGAAATGTATCAGTATTACGAACCTAAAATCATGGCCCCATGAAGAGATGCAATGTGCCTGAAATTTTTGAAAAGAGGTACATTTAAACAAAAACACTGAAACTTTCTGGAAAAACTTAAATTTGCGAGCATATGTATACTGGCAATGGGTAAATAGATGGAGTAGCTGAGCACCTCATCTATGGCAATAAGATTCAACAACCCTCTTGAGTGAATCTTTGTCAGCTTTGTCATAAATCCAGGTGTTGCAATCAACTCGGGCGTCACATATAGAAGCCTCAAAGACGGTCTTCCAGAATCAAGGTCTTCATGTATCTAAATCGCAAAAACAAATCCCATCAATACTCCCATAATCTCAAGCACAAAAACATCTGCTCCTAGTCAATGCTTTTCAACTTAAAACAAATCAACTGCAAATAGTACAGGGCCACCTAAACACTTCATGCTTGTTTACGAATCTACTTAAGAATCCAAAAATCTACCTTATTTTTGACTTGGGATGTCTGCGTGGAAGATAGATATTCAGCAGCAATTCCTTTCTCCTTCAACGCCATCACTTGGTTTTCCTAAACAAAAACACCAAAACCTCACACCTCTCATCCTCCTACGACTATGAAAACTACCACAATGAGCAACCAAGCACAAACCTACTTACCATCAAAGCTGCACACACAAAAATGCAGAACAAACTTAAGAGAATTAGAGCCAGTAATTTACAGCAACATTTGAATTCGCAAAGCGAAACCGAAATGTAGAACTCAAACATGATCAAATTCTCATACAAAAAATCTGATTCACCTATCAAAGGACACACAACAAGCACAATGCCGGTCTTCTTGGCCAGCGCCGGAATCTGATAACACATGGACTTCCCGCCACCGGTCGGCATCAAGCAGAAACAGTCTCTTCCTGAAAACGCACAAAACGTCACCGTTTCGCATCAAAACGAAACCAAATGTAGTTAAAGCGGTGAAGAATTAAACCTGATAGAACAGCTTCAATGGCCTCCAATTGCTTCCCTCTGAACTCCGGATGACCGAAATGCCACCTCAGCAGCTTCACCAGCGCTTCCTTCCCGAGCTTCTGGTTCTTACCGGCGCCGGTTGCGCTATGCAACGGTAACGTCGATTTCTTCATTCTCAAGCGAGCAAACGAGCGTCGACGTAAGACTAGAGGTTGAGCGGAGCCGTTGGTTTGTGCGGTTCGGGATTTCGTGAACCGGGAAGTTTGTGAGAGGCGGTGAGAGTTTGATCGGAGAAGAGAAAGACGAAGTAGCAGAGAGGTAAAAGAGGTTTGATTTGGGCCGGCCCAATTATAAACATTCATGAACATTTTACCTTTTTACTATAACACAGACCATGAGAGAGGATAAAACAGAAATTTGGCCGATAATAAAATGCTTTGTTTGGTTGATGGAAAGGAAATGATTTCTTTACGAGGTGTTTGGGAACGTCGAGAAAATAATTAGAAAATGTATTATATTTTCATTTTCAATGTTTGGTTTATGCATTGATAGAAAAAAAATACAATTAATTTACTAATTATATGTTTAATATTAAAATATAAAATATTTAAGATTTAAAAGTTTTGTGGATAATTTAGTAATAACATCCACTAAAATAATATTTAAGATGCAATTAATGTTGGAAAAGTATGAAGAAAATTGAATCTCATTTTCTCACCTATTTTCTCTTATTGCAATAAAATCTTTCATTTTCTTAGGTGTGTGAAACAAAGAAAATAAACAAACTTTCTCTTCCCTACCTTTTTAATCCGTGAACTAAACGAGGCCAAAGGGTTTACAAGGTTTAAGACTATAGCCGTCGTCTCTTAAGCGGAGTTAAGGCCAAAGTGGTGGCGCAGGTCCTGGGATCATCAACCTATCTGAGCAAAAAGATGGAAGTATAGGTTCAGGTAACTGCTACTGCACGATCAGTCATTGAGGACTTAATTTCTATATATGCAATTTCTTATGATCGATCACCAAAGACAAACAACAACGCTCGCCAAAAAAAAAGAAAAGAAAGAAAAACAAACAAGAATGGATCCTAAACCCTAATCATCATAAAATAAATATATATAAATCTATATATGTTGATGATGATTCTCTATGTAGGTTATGCTGTTATAGAATTGAAGAACTAATAGTTGTTGACGAGTGTTTGCTTCTTCCCAATCTCCAGTTATCCACTGATGATGATGACCTGATCTATTCGATCATTAGCTATCAAGATTGTTGCAAACTCTGAGCAACTCAACACTGAAACGAGCGAGTAAACAAAATTTGAGGTAATTGCTTTTCTTCACCTTATTCTATATATTGATCGAACTCAATCAAACTGATTAGATAGTTAATAGGATCTAATTTCTTCATTTACTCAAAGCAATTCAAACAGAATAGAAAATCAAGCTTGTTTTTATATTCCACTATCCATTACATAGCGCTGCTTAATTGGCTATGCATATCATCTCAAAATAGTTGGCAATCCCAGTATTAAAATGTCATGCGCGCCCACACACACTTACAAGCATCTATGACCACATTCTCTTTCTAAAGCTTTCAAAAGTATGGTATCTACTAATAAGGTATGTCACTCGTAAGGTTTAATTTCTGATGTGTTTAATAATCATAGTGTCTGAAATTTCTCATGGTAAAGTATCTTTGTTTAGACAACTCACAATGGGCGGCGGCGGCGGCGGCGGTGGCGGTGACGTGGTGTGCAACATTTTTACATTTACCTTGTCTCTGATGATGATAATTTTCTTGTCTTCCATTTCTTTATCTTGTAAGTTTAAATTATTTATTCAGCGTTGAAGACTCAGGTAATGTTTTTGGTCATTTTAAAATTCATGATGCATCATATGGTGGTGCAGATGCATACGACCCATTAGATCCTTATGGCACTGTAACTATCACTTGGGATTTCCTCACGCAGAGCGACACAGATACGTATGACGTGAGTATCAATCTACCTTACATGTGTTTCATTCCTCTCATTTTTATCAAAATTTCATTCTCTTTTTCATGATTCTTAATCCATCTTACTCTTCTCTCCATTTCATGCACATTTTTTGTTACAAACGTGGACTCGGCAAACATGAAAAGAAAAGAAAAAAATTTCACATTCACTAAATTGATTCAGCTAGCTAGGACACATTATATTATATATATGTCTTGTTTAATTTGTTGGTGATATTAGCTAAGCCAGCCAGGCTGATATTAATGTTCTTTTGATGGATGCATGTATTTACGTATGCAGATAAAAGTATCGATATTCAACCTGCAACAATACAGGCATGTCGAACTCCCAGGATGGAGACTCAAATGGACGTGGAACAAATCAGAAGTGATTTGGGACATGCGTGGTGCTGAGGCAGTTGAACAAGGAGACTGCTCAGCGTTTAAGGGTTCCGGCGCTGGAGATCTTCCTCATTGCTGCCTGAAGCGGCCCGTCATCACTGATCTGCTTCCTGGAACTCCTTACAACATGCAGTACAAGAACTGCTGCAAGGGAGGTGTTTTGTCATCCATGAACCAAGACCCTTCCAAGTATCTCTCCTCCTTTGGGATGAGCATCGGCAACTTCCATGCTAACCCCGCAGGATCAAACAAATCTTTTGATAAGCTTAACCTTACAATGCCTACCGATTTTAGTCTTGGGATTCCTGGTTACACCTGTGGAGACGCATTTCGTGTCCCCCCAACAAGGTATTCTGATGAGAAAGGACAAGGACGCCGTTGGAAACAAACCCTTGAGACATGGAACATCACATGCACCTACTCTCAGTTCCAGGCTTCTCGCGCTCCCAAGTGCTGCGTGTCCTTGTCTGCCTTCTACAACACCACCATTGTTGGTTGCCCTCGTTGCAGTTGCGGATGCCAAAGACTAGGAGGAGCCAAATGTATCGAGTAATTTTTCTCTCCCCTTTGCTCCTATCATCATTAAGAATTTCATCTTTGGACCAAAAACATCGATCATTATATATCTCTCAGAACGGTATGATTGTAACTATGTGCATTGCAGGTCTGGTGACAAGCCTCCTCCTAGTGTGTTGAAACTTCCAACAGAGCAACAAGCAGCCATATCGCCTCCTCTGGTAACATGTTCACAGCACATGTGCCCCATCAGAGTTCACTGGCATGTCAAGCAGAGTTATAAGGAGTATTGGAGGGTGAAGATCACAATCACCAATCTCAATTTTCTCAAAAACTATTCTGATTGGAACTTAGTTGTTCAGCACCCAAACTTAAAAAGCGTCAGGCAGCTTTTCAGCTTCAATTACCATCCCCTAACTACTTACGGAAACATCAGTAAGTCCTACCATCACTCAGTTTTCGATCTTCAATTGTTTTTTAGTACTATTATACATTACTAAACAATTAAATATAAACCGATCAGATGACACGGGCATGTTTTGGGGCATCAAATTCTATAACGATATGATTCTAACGTCGGGAAACCAAGGGAACGCACAATCAGAAATGTTGCTGCACAAGGATGAAGGAATTTTTACATTCAGAGAAGGATGGGCTTTCCCAAGAAGAATTTCCTTCAATGGGGATGACTGTGTCATGCCCCCTCCAGATGACTACCCCACACTTCCCAATATTGCAGCAACCCTCAAGCCTTACATGCTATTAGTCTCCTTCATGTTCCTAGCAGTAGCATCACTGGCTCTTTTCTGATTTTGATCGGTGGCCGGAATAGATTAAATGGTGTTCTACTTCTGTTGTGCACCTGGCTAGTAATAAGAGAATCAATGCAACATTCCATTTAGTTTAGAGAATATATATTGCTAGCGATCATTGGTTAACTTCAGGACTTGATAATGTCTATAGTTGCTGAAGTTGCAGTCGAGATCTTTAACATGCATGACACTAATGACGACGATGCATCATGAATTTTAAGCCAAAGCTTGTGCTGTAAGGGAGATGAGAATAAGAAACATATATGCTTATTATTGTAAGAAAGCAAATTGAACTAGGGCACCAATGCCAAGAGAAAAGAGCCAAACCAAACCAATACATTCCTGTCACCAGGCAACAAGCATTTTATTCTTTACAAAGCTAGCTATTCTTTGCTTTTCACGTCTCCCTTGTGAAGCTTCTGGCGAGCATCGCTTCACTCTTCTTTGATTCATAAGCAGATGTTGTCATTTGTCACCATTTCTCTCAGTTTGCTGAAACCTACAAACCCCACCCCACCGCCAATTGTTGGTCATTCGCGGTGGGGCGGGGCTTAAGGCGGATTTGGCGCTGCTAGCAGCATTTAGAATCTGAGAAAGAATGGTGACAAACGAAAACATGCATCATCGACTTCATGGCGATCGAGGTGGTAAACAAGGCTAGGGTGTAAGAGCAAATAGAAGCTAGTTGGCTTTGTGCAAATACAACTGATCATGCTTCCTATTTATACTAGAATTTTCCTTACTGCATGTAAACATAATAGATCGACAATGGACACTCTCGTCCTACTATGTCAGAGAAAAAGTCTCCACTACGACTGGGTTAACTACACTTTATTCTTTTCTTATGAGTTACGACATCCCGTATATAGAAACTCCAATAAGACTAGAAACTCCAATAACACCGAAATATGACCATCTTGATAAAAATGGATGTTAAATCAACTCTAACCTAACGTTATTCCAATATCCATAGTAAGGATCAAAAGATGATGTTTCTTAATTTATTGCATCTAAAAATGTTAATTGCAAAAGAAAATGGAAGTGTCATCCTTGAAATTAGTTCGATGATAAACTTGGATTATTTGCCCAGGTTCAGGTACCTCAGGTCAGCTACACATTATACCATACTCAGATGATATTACAACAGAAAAGTAACAACAATCACACTCATGGATATATGCCCAAGTAAATTAACCATCAATTTACTGGTATGTTCTTTCCTCTTTATTATATCCACGATAAGATAGAAAACTTGGCCTCACTAGGGAGAAGGACTGATGATCCTCGCAAGCACATAGATCTCTTTTCATCCAGATTATGCTACGCGGCAATAACTAGCTATGTATATAGTCTGATCCGATCAGGCATTTTGAACAAAACCCTTTATGTCAAAAGCATCAGTGCCCTTTTTTGTGATGACACCCTGCGTGGAAGAACAAGAGATCGGATCAGATATTTGAAGCACAAAAAGTGATCGAATTGATCTACAAAGACATATATGCATGTCTTGGTTGGTACCTTTTCTGTTATGATGCCATATATTAAGCTAGCAGGAGTGACGTCAAAGGCTGGGTTCCAGACAGAGATTCCGGATGCAGCAACTTGTTCCCCGAGTCCTCCATGTGTGTTCAACAATTCCTTCGGGGATCTTTCCTCTATTACTATCTCTCCTCCAGAAGAAAGAGACAAGTCAACAGAAGTCAGCGGTGCAGCCACAAAGAATGGTATGTTATGGTACTTTGCACTGACGGCAAGACTGTAGGTACCTATCTTGTTAGCAGTGTCACCTAAATTAGGATGAAAAGAAATCAGCTATGAAACCACTGTAGAATTAGAATGGTAAAGAAGTCGAGGAGTTGATTTTATTTCACTTACCATTCGACGCCACACGATCTGCTCCAACAACAATGGCATTCACCTTTCCATCCTTCATTAATGCAGCTGCAGCCGAATCTGCTATAAGAGTGGCAGGTATGTTGTCATGCACCAACTCATACGCTGTGAGTCTTGATCCCTGCAATAAGTTCACCGGTATAAATCAATAACATTCAAAAGGTGAACCACAGCAAGTTCCCCATCACGTTCAGATGCATGTAAAATCTTAAAACAAGATGGAACTCTTTCGTAACTAGTTTTGATCACTTAGTATATGTGAACACTATGGAGAGTTCTATAGAGGATGCAACGCGGAAAAACTATGAACTATAGATTGCATACTCACTTGGTTGAATGGGCGTGTCTCTGTACAATAAGCCCTTTCTAAAACTCCTTCTGTATGAAGTGAACGTATAACACCAAGAGCAGTACCATAACCAGCCGTTGCAAGGCTGGAAGTTGAAAACACATAAAGGTCAGAAACGACCTATAACTTCTATAAGAATTCAGTCTATATTTTGATCTTCAGTCTCATTTATTTATGTGCAACATGTGCAAATCCATATAAACAAATCAGCTGGTAGGAAATACCTGCCAGTGTTGCAATGTGTCAACATACAAATCCTCTTACTGTTCTCAAGGTGACGCTGGATAAAAGTCGCTCCATGAGATCCAATAGCTTTGTTTGTATCAACATCTTCCTTGAGCATGACTTCAGAAGCTTCAATGTATGCCTACAAAGTAGACAGCAAAGATTAACATCTAGCAATGAATACGCGACTCGGCTCCACAATGAAATTCAACAACAAGCATAGTAATGCCTAAAAGGGCCAATCACCTCAAACACACTCTTGTACTCTGAAGCACTCGCGGCGACCTTGGCCACAATCTGCTTCAATTTAGTTGCAGCATCCGAAAGGTTCACCGCCGTAGGCCGGCTGAACAAGCACATTGAACAAACATCAGATAAACCACACTCACACAGTCACACTCCAACAATAAAACTCGAAAAAAAAAATCGAAAATCTTTATCCTGTTAATGACATGGTGGTTAAGCTTTACCTGGACACTAAATACTCCAGCTTCATTATAATGAAAGAAGAAGCTTCGTCCGGTGTTCCGTTAAAATCCCCCAAATTGAACACCTCCACCGCCAACGACAGCGCCGCCGCTATAGCAATCGCCGGCGCTCCCCGCACCACCATATCTTTAATCGCATGCCTGAAATTCCAAACTCAAAATCCACCGATCAACAACATTAACAAAATTAAATTTAAAAAATAATAATAATAATAATCAAGTGGCTTCGTTACCATCCATCAGTGGAGTCCCGGATATTCAAGTACGTACTGTGCAGGGGGAGCTTTGTCTGTTCAAAAAGCCCTAAATGGTTTTAGCTAATTACAGAGAGAGCCTAGTTGAAATTGAATCATCAAAATTGAAAGAAGAATCAGAACCTGATCGAGTAGTTGAAGCGAGCCGCGGTTGTAGCGGATGGCCTGGAGTGAGTTGCCGGAGTCGATTCCGTCGGAGAAGTTAGAATCCGGTGCCATCTGTAATACGACGACGTTTTGGTGACGATGCTTAGAGCTTTGGGGATTCTATATGAGGAGGTGGAGCTGATGCTTCTTCAGTGTGAGAGGTCCACTCTGTTTCTGAGAGAGTAGACTGGAGGATGACGTCGGGCGGCGTGAAATAAACCTTCCGTGATGGGGTGGGCCATGCCGTTAATGGAGGGAGAGGCCCAGGTTTTGAAAGCCCAATTTCGTGGTGTTTATGGAAAGTCGGCATGTCGTGTAGGATTCGATTGTGTATTTCTTTTTCCATTTTGCCTTTTTTTTTATTGAGAAATTTTAAATACACATCTTTAATATCTTAATACACACTCTTTACTTTATACACCACCTATCAAGTTTTTATTTCAGTATTATACTTAATACACATCCCAAACTGTCTAAAATGACCTTAATTTATGAAATATTATATTATTTAATATAATTAATATATATTTACTATTTGGTACCTCTTTTTACATATTATTTCGTCTTATTTTTGTTAAATTTTTTTTGTTATCATCGTTCAATTTATAATCAAATGATTATTGTTATATCTCAACTCCAAATCACCAATACAAGTTTTCAAAATTCACAAGCTAGTAGAATTGTAGAAGTACAGTAGCTATTAAACATAGATAGCTAGTTATTCGATAAAACATTTCATGATAAAGATGCAGTACTTGACAACATAATCTGCAAGATCAAACTAAAGCTGATACAGATAAAAAAAAATAAAAAAAGAAGAAGAAGATGAAGAAAAAAGACAACCCAAATGAATTGTGGAGAAGAGTTGGGGTTAAAATAGAAGATGTTGAAAAAACTACTTCTAGCGCGTATTTTTTTTTTTTTAATAATAGATTTTGTTTTGGTCATTTAGCTTATCTATAGAATTTTAATAGAAACATAAAATAATTGAAGTGTGTATTAAGAGATTAGGGGTGTATATTTAAAATTTCTCTTTCTTGATAGGTTGTTTCTATTTTTTCTTGTATTACGGAATATAGGCTCTCTCTTTACTTTACAATTCCATGCCCATTGTTCCACTTTTGGGTTTTGAGTCTTTTACGAGGGTGTTATGTTGTTATGGAAATTATTTTTGTGCTAGTTGGTAAAATGTCAGAAGATTGTGCCAAATGTGTTATGTGATAGTCGACACTGAAAAAATAGACATTTGTGGTGTATACATGCACATCTTTTTCAAAATTGATGATAATAACATTTACAATGACATTTGCGGCTTACCGTACTCAATGCTAAAATTACTTATGGTTGTGTCACTATTTAATTGTGGCCATTTGCATGATTTCTTAGACTTGTCTTGATGTAGCATTAATTTTTTTTTATTATTATTAGTGATTATCAACAAGTGCGGTGTGAAATGCATTGAGTTGTTTTCTTTCGACAAGAAATGCATTGAGTTGTCTCACTTATCAGAGCATCACTTAACATTCTCTACATGCAGAGTAACAATATGAGTTTACCATCATGAAAATTGAACCTAGGTATGTATATAATTAATCAATAAAACACAATATGAATCATGTTAAGTTTTACTTTTTCATGAGGTATGTATTTTTCGTTATTGAATATGAATGTGCATCTAATTGAATTAAAACTAGATCCACGAGCATATAATAGCCTTGTTAAACCTAGCCGAATATTAGTTAGGAAAAGTACCACGCTCAAAGAAAAAAAAAATCAAGAACGAACCACTTAGTTGTTGTCTGCCACCGATAAATAAGGACAAACATAGACATAACTGCTCGTGTAACCTCATATAAAGTTTTGTTACAATTACCATAATCTCATAATAACTATTAGGCCTAATTTGGTTCAAGGAATATAAAGGAAATGAAATGAAATCTCTGAATTTTCCTTTGACAAAGGAAACGAAAGTGAATTTTTAGGGTGGGGGGAGAAAACTATTTTCCACCCAATTTTCCTTTCATGTGGAAACTATTTTCATTTCCCTTTGGTTTCCAAACAATGAAAAGTAATGACTTTAAAAGTAATGACTTTCTTTTCCCACTGGCTTGATTCCATGAATTAAACACGACTTTAGTGTTATCTTTTTAATTGTTTTAATACGCTATAATCTAACTTTCCAAACTCAAAATTTACATCTTCATAGTTCAAACTCATTAGTACTTGTTTAGGGTTTAGACGCTTGTTATAAACAAAACGATATATTACGGTACTAATAAATCAGTACAAGCACGATCGACTAATATACTTCATTTAATTTATCCAATTCAACACATTTATTAAAATGCGGATTAAACAAAACAATTTATCTGTTAAATGATCCAACAATTTACACCTGAAAAGGAAAAAAAACCCAGCAGTTTACATATTCAGAATTAATTTGACTAAATTCAAAATCCAATACATCAAAAATGTCAATTCCATTAATAAGTGTTGACACAGATTTAATACAAACACATGAAACTCCTCTAGCATGAAAACGACGAACGACGTGGAACCGACCTCTGTTCTCCTCCTTTATTCCTCCACCGTCTGCGAAACTTCCACCGTTAAATAAAACGTCCGCCCCTTCGTTTCTCTCATTTCCCATTTCTCATCCTTCACGTCACCGTTTCAATCTCCGTCTATTTGTCCTCATTTCCATCTTACAATCCCAACTTTTGCTGTCTCTGAGCTCTACTGTTTCCTCAAATCCATGGTTCTCTTGTGTATAAAAACTCTTCTCAGTTTCTAAAAAGCCAAACATTCTGCTCACAGATTGCGTCCTCGCACCTACCACATCGGACACTTTTGCTATTTTCAGGTACCCATTTCCCCAGTGATTCTCTCTAGATCCATTTTTGCTATTTTCAGGCTTCTTTTACCTTTATTTTTTCCTGTTTGTTCAACAGTTTAACTTGATCTGATTTTGCATGCTGCTGAAAAATGAACAACGTGTTTGTCTGATCCTGGATTTGTTAGATGCATTGCGGTTTTGCATTTTGATACTTTTACTATAATGGAAAGAACACCCAGAATCTGTGTTGTGATTTTGAGATATTAATTTCATGTTGTTATTATGTAGGTTAGGAATGAAAGGAGGGTTTAATGGATTGAAGGGTAAACAAATCTCCCTGATTACTATAGTGCTCATGTCGACAACTATTCTATTGTGGGCATGGGAGAAAACTCCGCTTCTTACTACTGTGGTTCCGCCCGAAACCCGGTTGCAGCTGTCTCCAGGTTGGTCTTAAGTAGTTTATTTGTTCCGGTTTAGGGAAGTGTTGCATTATGTGTTTGTTGAGAGTATGTGTTGGAATTGTGTGTGGTACAGAACTGAAGGATGTTTCTGTAGATAGGTCTTCGGAACAAGTGGTACATGTAGATAAGGGTGTACCGGCATTAGCAGAGAGGGATGCTCAGAAAGAAGAATTTCGTGCGGGGTTAGGAACTACAGTAGATTCTGGACAGGACACTCATAAAAGCGATGGGCTTAATAGTGATCAAGTGACAAATGGTGTTGAGAACAATGGTAAGATAATGTGGTTTTTCTATTTTACTTTGTTGGGAGTAGTTTGGTGATGAAGAGTTTATATTTGGCCATAGTTGTGCTTTCGTTAGTATTGTTGTTGTGCTTTCTCAAGCTTCTTCAAGCTGAGCAGCATGAATGTCGCGGACTTCTTGAATTTATCGGCTCATGATGTCAGTATTCATATGCATGGTTAATCAAATGTGTCTTATTTTACCAATACAATCCGAGCAGATCTATCTGCTTTGAGCATCATGTGGTATAAGTTGGACTTAACCTTTGTGTATCATATGGTGCAGGCAAATCCTTAACATCAAACGTAGAAGAGAGGACGTCAGTTGATAAAAGACACAGTGAAAAACCAAAGGAGAAGAATTCAGACCTACAAAAACCAATAGATCTTGCTCATACAAATATCTCCACTGGGGGGAATCGTGAGGATACATTGACTACTCATAAGGAAAATCCAGGTAGGAGATTCATGTCTTTCAGGTTCATTAAAAACGCCATCTATTGCACTGGATTTCCTCACTTAAACACTGAAATTATCCAAGAAATTATTCTTTCCCCAAGTGTCTTCTAGGTGAGTAGGTTCTATGCTTTCTAATGAAAAATGTCAGTCAAGAGAAGCTAAATACACCCATTATCGGTTGGTTCTGGGATGTTGTTGATACATTATTATTAGTAAAGTTACATATTGGAATTACATTACTGATTGTTATATTTTTGACATTATTCCAGGCTGCAATTATGCAAAAGGAAAATGGGTTGTAGGTGATAAGCCGCCAGTGTATTCTGGGTTTGGCTGTAAGCAATGGTTGTCAGGGATGTGGGCTTGCCGGTTGACACAGCGCACAGATTTTGCGTATGAGATGCTTCGATGGCAGCCGAAAGATTGCCAAATGGAAGAATTTGAAGGCTCCAAGTTCTTGAAAAGGTATTACAATCTTTTAGCATAAATCTAATCGAGATGCAATTCACTCTTACAGCAAGTTAACAATTTTCCTAAACAAAGCCAACATCCGTGAAGTTGGAGAACTAGGATGAACTTTCACAAAATTATTGGTGCAGGCCTGTCTATTTGAGGATTTTCTTTAGTCCTTACTTGAAATTTTTAGATTTTAACCTCTTTGGACGGGTATACCAAAAAAAGAAAAGAAACACTGATTTAGATTTAGGCTTTGCATCCTTTTGTACTTCAACTAGTTGTTCATTTGAGCAATTGATCTTGTTTCCTTCTTCTTACTTCTATTACCTAGCAAATTATGTTAATGTGTTAACTGTATTTTGCATTCAGGATGCAAGACAAAACGCTAGCTTTTGTTGGAGATTCATTGGGTCGACAGCAGTTCCAATCTTTAATGTGCATGGTTACAGGTGGTAATGAGAGAAATGATGTCATAGATGTGGGGATGGAGTATGGGATAGCCCAAGCACGAGGCGACGTTCGCCCTAATGGGTGGGCTTATCGGTTCCCAAGCACTAACACCACCATCCTCTATTACTGGTCAGCAAGCCTCTGTGATGTGCAGCCTATTAATGCAACAGACCCAGCCACTGATTATGCCATGCACCTTGATCGACCACCAGCATTCTTGGTCCAATATCTTCATAAATTTGATGTTATGGTCCTCAATACAGGGCACCATTGGAATCGTGGGAAGCTCAAAGCTAACCGCTGGGTGATGTATGTTGGAGGACAGCCAAACAAGGACAGGAAGATAGAGATGATTTGGAAGGCCAAGAATCTGACTGTCTACAGTGTTGTTAATTGGGTGAACTCACAGCTCCCAAAATATCCAGGTCTCAAAGTATTTTACCGATCCATCTCACCTAGGCATTTTGTTGGTGGGGACTGGAATACTGGAGGAAGCTGTGACAACACCAATCCCATGTCAGTAGGAAAGGAAGTTTTGCAAGATGAGTCTAGTGATGAATCTGCTGCCGGCGCAGTGAAAGGAACAGGGGTTAAGATCTTGGACATAACAGCTCTATCCCAGCTTCGGGATGAGGGTCATATATCCCGCTTCCGTCTCACAGCCAAACCGGGAATGCAAGATTGTCTGCATTGGTGCTTACCTGGTGTTCCTGATACATGGAATGAAATTCTGTTTAACCAAATCTAGCCCCATGCAATTGATGCTGATGAGGCATGTATCCAATACCTCAAAAGGGTTCTGTAGGTCAGGTAGATGGCCAAAGGCCTCTGTGGTGCTATCTGAACGCTGTAAATGAAGCAGAATCAATGAAGGGGAGAGACCAGCAACAGAGTTCTGCATAGAAGTTAGATGCTGACTTTGGTCAGATGAGAAGTTACATACCGTGAACATTAAGATTCATATGGATCCATCAAACGTTTCTAGTTTTCGACTCCCTTCAGTTTTGGAGATTCTGTTAACCCTTAGATTGGGGTCGGAGTAAGCACAACAGTATCTGCCTGAGAACCTGAGTAGAGCATTAGTATGCTGCAAGTGATAGCTTCAATACATTGGTTAGAGGGAGAGGACTAGTTTAGTTGTGAAATTTTGTTCAAATATGTACCCCCATAGTGTCAATTGTCAAATATACAGCTTCTGTTGCTGCATACTGCCAGATAGCAATTGTTAGGGAGATTGTTTGTTCCTATATCAAGCTGATTGGGCCATATTTAGCCGCGTTTAGTTTCGAACTTAGAAGTAAACACATGCTTTATGTTTTGCTTGGGCCTTGGCATCTGAACGTTATATGATAAAATTTAGAGTCCACAGATGCAATCAAGAAGACTTCATAAGGAAATCAAGTAGCATTCATCAACACGAAATAGAATTTAAGTAAAAGTAGTTCCCATCACGAAAGTTTCTTAACAATGTGGAGTTCAAAACCTAGGGCGAGTTGGTTCAATAATCAAACTTTGATGTATGAGTTTTTTTGGTTCAATAATCAAACTTTGATGTATGAGTTTTTTAATTCCAAACAAGTAAACGTGTCAACGTGTTACAATTTACGACAGACAACTGTATATAAATACAGACAACTATATATATTACTTATGTAATTACGTCATCCCTGTTGCTTTAAGCTGTTATGGTCAATGACGATCAATCCAATACCTACATCGACTTCTCTCGAATTTTCTCACGACTCACGTAAAGGGTTCTGGCCGACAAAAGATCCTCCACTTAATAAACAACAATACAACACCCCACTAAAACAATTCTCTTCAGTCTTCCTCGTTAAGTTATTCCTCATTGGGCAATAACGTAACTTCCACCAAAAATTCCCACTTAAAAAAGAAAACAACGCCAGCTAATCACCACCTGAGCCCTCAAACCCCTATGCCACTTGCCGTCTCCTCCCTCCTCCACGTCCCAATCAACCCAACCTCCCCGATACGCCGCCGTTTCACTATCTCCCATGTCACAATTGCCGCCCTCAAACGCCCGTTTCCCCCGATGAGTCACCACGTGGCGCCAGTCCATTGCTCAAGAAGCCAGCTAAGCTCCACAACCCGAAATCTAAAAATAAAAAAAATAAAAAAAATTCAAAAAATAGAATCACAAAATGCATGCCCCAACGGTCAAACGCAACTGTCTCTCACACTTTTTCCGGGAGTTTGTATAAACCAAACCCTCTCTCTCCTTGCCGCCACCGATCTCCTCCGATCCGTTAAACGACACCGTTTTCCCGACGAAGACGACGCTGATCGTCCGAAATGGCCGAGGAGTTCTCCAAAGCCGTCGACGACGGTCTCCGCCTCTCCAAACGCCTATACTTCGGGAAGGACCGGTCCGTGTCGCCGCCCAAGCCGCCGCCGGCCATGCACAAATCGGTCGCCGGCCGCACCTACCTCCCTACGTCGCCGATGGTCTACGCCGTGATTTCCGACCCGACGATCGTCGACAACCCGGACATCCCGAGCTACCAGCCGCACGTGCACGGCAGGTGCGACCCGCCGGCGCTCATTCCGCTTCCGATGAACAGGGTTGACCTGGAGGTCGATTGCTTCATGGACACCGCGTTTATTCGGGTCACCGGGTCGTGGAGGGTCCACTGCGTCAAGAGCTCCAGGAGCTGCGGCTGCCGCATTGCTATCCCTATGGGTGAACAGGTCCTTCAATTATAGGGTTTCTAATTTTTATTTTTATTTTTTTGAATTGAATTGAATTTTTTTGGTTTAAAATGTTGTTAAGTAATGTACATTTTGGCTAACAGGGTTCAATTCTAGGTGTTGAGGTTGAAATTTCTGGTAAATCATTCTATACAAAGTTAGTTGAATCGAAAGACGAGGCGGATTTGAGCAAGGTTCCTCATGGAGAAGGAGGCTTTCTCAATGTTAAGCCTCATATCTTCACATTGACAATGCCGCCGGTAACGATTATAACTGGTTTTTTTTGTTCTTGAAATTGAATTGTGTGCTGTTTTAATTATGTTGGCTGAAATGTGGGCTGCTTTTTGTTTGTCAAGATTGATGGGGGAGTCAATCTCACAGTGAAAATGAGTTGGTCTCAGAAGTTACTCTATCGAAATGGAGAGCTTTCTTTGGATGTACCGTTCACATTTCCTGAGTTTGTCGTCCCACCCGGAAAGAAGTACCTGAAAAAGGAGAAGATCCAATTGAATGTGAACTCTGGTCTGGGAACTGGAATTCTATTCAAGGGAGCTAGCCATCTTTTGAAGGTGATATGTTGATCATGGCTCACAGGTCTTCTTTCTATATAGTTTAGTAACCGAGGTGGTAACTTTTTTTCTGGTTTTATGTGACTTTACAGGAAATGCAGAGCCAAGATGGTAAACTGGGTTTTAAGTACGAGGGAGATGTTGTCGATTGGTCAAAAACTGACTTCCATTTCTCATATGCTGTAAGGCTCATATGCAATCTTCTTTCTGACTGTGTATGGATTAATCATAGATATACTTATAAATGGTCTTCGACTGCAAAACAGCTTGTTCTTTGGTTTCCACTGACGCAGGGCATTTAAAAGTTTTGGGAGTTTCAGTTCAACTAGTTAATTTTGCTAACATGTCTATGCATTTCTAGGTCTCTTCAAGCCAAATACGTGGTGCTGTTATCTTGCAGTCACCGTCCAAGGATGATGTTGATCAAAGAGAGATTTTCTCTGTCTATCTTCTTCCAGGAAACCAGCGAAGTAGAAAGGTTGGTGTTATGTTCAATGGAACTTATCAGGTTCTTTCAAATTATTTGTTATCCGGTTTAGTTGTTCAAAGTTGTACCTGAGACCACTCTGATTCGGTCTTGCAGGGTTTCAGAAGGAATATAGTGATTGTTGTTGATATAAGTGGAAGTATGCAGGGAAAGCCACTTGAGGATACTAAGAATGCACTATTGGAAGCCCTCCTTAAACTTGATCCAGAGGATTCATTCTGCATTATAGCTTTTAATGGACAGACTTATACTTCATCTACATCATTAAAATCGGCTACCAAGGAGGCTATCGACTCAGCCATTGAGTGGATAGGCATAAATTTTATTGCTGGCGGTGACACAAATATTTTGCGTCCCCTTAACATGGTATGCTCATCCTATGTATTGTCTCCTGCTTCTTTGCAGCATACAGTTTTGCAATTGGAGTTTTACCAATGGTTTCATCATGATTAATTTCCATGTGTTTCTTACATGGTCATGTATTGTGGCACATTACTGCCAATAAACATGGTCATTCGTCGAGTTTCCCTTCTTGAGGGGATAGCTACTTTTCTCATATTATATATTCTGCATTGATGGTAAGCTATCTAAACGACTAATTAACAATTGCGATTGAATCATTTCTTTTGTTGCTGTGTTGTTTCAGGCAATAGATATGCTATCCAACTCTAATGGTTCACTTCCTCTCATATTCCTGGTTACTGATGGGGCAGTCGAAGATGAGAGACAAATCTGCGATGTAATAAAAAAGCGTCTTGCAAGTGACAATGCTATATCCCCTCGCATATACACTTTTGGAATAGGTGATGGTTTTTTCTGCTAATAGAGTCTTGTGCTAGTTGCAGATTATATATTCTGTAAGAATGCTTTCAATTAATCAAGATCAAAGCATCTTTGTTGTCCGTCTCTTATGCTCCAAGTACACTTTTCACATTGCTTCAAGTACACTTTTAGCTAAGAGCATAATGTTTATGCTCCAGCTTCTGGTTAACATTTATCTATATATTTTCCAGGTTCGTTCTGCAACCATTATTTCCTGCGGATGCTAGCAACGATTGGAAGGGGCCAACATGATGCTGCCTATGATATAGGTCAGTTAACAATATTTTTTTTGGAAACAAATATTTACCCTTAGGTCTACGTTTTGTACTTCAGGTGATGAGAAATTTTGGACTTGTGTGAGCGTACCCTGTTTTATCAAATCTAAAGCTATCATGACCTTAGATTCCTATAAACTTGACTTCAGATCATATGATTCTCACTCACTTCCACAGAATGTTGTCATGAGTGAGCCACAATTAAAAATATTTCATTTGAAAAAAAAACATATATTACTCAATAAACATTAGCAAATTGATCTTTCACTGCATCCATCATTCTATCTAAAGGTATATGGAATAAATCCAGTTGCTATTTATTTATGCACTTCAATATTTTCTCATGCTCAGAGTTCGTTCAGCGTCGAATACAGAAACTATTTGCGAGAGCTTCATCTGTGATTCTTACAAATATAACCATTGAGACATTGGACGATCTTGATGATGTAGAGGTATGCTCATCATCCTATGTGCTGTTTGGACTGTATGTTGAACTAAAATGACACTTTGAGCATTCTTTAGATTTAAACACTTGTGTCATACTATCAATGAAGTCTTCCCAGACGAAGCTTTGCGTCTTTGCTTGTTGAATTACTTCTCGGACCTCTCTCCATGTATATTAATGACTTTTAATACCCATATCAACTCAGGGATAATGTACAATATAGTGCATCTTGTCCTATGTTGAGAAGATATAGCATGTGCCTGCGATAGTTTGAACACCTGTTTAATGATTTCCAATTTTGCTGTGTATTTTGCTGCCTGCAATAGTTCAAACATAGACCGACTGCGTCATTTGGAATTTGCAACCAAGTAATAACGCATTGATGTATCATAACATATTTTGAATTTATCCAATAGGTGTTTCCTTGCCATATTCCAGACCTATCATTTGAGAGTCCATTGAGTGTATCTGGGAGATTCCGAGGCAAATTACCGGAGAGCTTCAAAGTTAATGGATTCTCAGCTGATATGTCGACTATTGTGATCGACATGAAATTCCAAGATGCAAAGGACATACCTCTTCACAGGGTAAGGCATTGGGTTTTGATCTTAATCTTAAGCTAATTTTCTGTTCATTAATTTGTGGAGAGTAATTTGGTTGGTTAGATATCCATATATGTCAACTGAGTTGAGTTGGCTATTCTAGCTCTGGACTTTCATCAAACCTTAATGATGGTGTTTGTTACGTTCTTATTCGATTAAACAGTTCTTTGCATGCTTACATGATTTCACTTCATGTCCCCTTAAGTTGTTGGTGCTAAGCCACACAAAATATATCTTCTCATAGTATGCTCGCCCTATATCTTATGTCTTGTTTCTTGACAATTTCTTCCTTTTCTGCAACAGGTATGTGCAAAAGAAGAGATTGAGTTACTGACTGCTCAGGCATGGCTGTCAGAGAACAAGCAGCTTGAGGATAAGGTTAGACATTGGGTGCTCTTACATCCATCCTCCATGATTTAATTCTTTCAAAATCCAGCCTCACAGTCCTTACACCTTAGTTTAAAAGTTACAATTTATCGATGATTTCATCTCTAACATCACCTATCTAGTTCATGGTACTTACAAGTCTGGTTCCATATCCCTTCTATTGGCAGGTAGCTAAAATGAGTGTACATACGGGTGCTGTGAGTGAGTATACACGCATGGTCATATGTCAAAAGGAAGAAGTTGTACAGAAGGTGTGCATATGTTTAACAAGTAAAGCTTTCTCTTTTCAAGTGGTGTGTTTGAATTTTCTAATGGCTTCTCCTTAATAAACATCATATAGGCCTCAAAGAAAAGCCAGGGCAAGAAGAAGGATATCGAAACCCTGAAAATGATATTGCCACACAGTTTGTGTGTCGGCTTTGGAAATGTGACCGCAACTTCAGACAACCTTTTTCCAGGAACCGAAGAACCAAAGCTTCCAGAAGCAGCTGAAATTTTCATAAAAGCCACTTCAAACTGCTGTGGCTCAATGTGCAATAACTGCTGTTGCCTGGCCTTCATCAAATGTTGTTCCCATGTAAACCCTCAGTGTGCGAACGTATTAACCCAGCTCTTTACTGGTTTGGCCTGTGTTGGCTGCCTAGGTTGCTGTGCAGAACTTTGTTGTGGTCGAGGAAATGGCGGATCATAAATCTTTGTAGAGTAGTGTATAGGAACTTCTGCATTTTCTTCAAAAAATTGCATCAAAATACGCACAGCTAGACAGCTAGTACAATATTTTGCTCTAAATCGTAGTCGAGTGATCTACATTCTTGTAATGTTTTGGGGTCTCTTCGACTATCCCAGGTCAACCCTGTAAATTTTCAGCAGGAATGAAATATATGAATATTTTTAAACTATTTCTTCTTTTTTAGTTACGAAGAATAAATTAAGATTTAACTCTTGATAAATTTTAAATACACACCCTTAATATCTTAATAT
Source organism: Fragaria vesca subsp. vesca (assembly GCF_000184155.1). Lineage (NCBI taxonomy): Eukaryota > Viridiplantae > Streptophyta > Magnoliopsida > Rosales > Rosaceae > Fragaria > Fragaria vesca. The sequence continues at coordinate 6,921,664 of NC_020491.1, forward strand.
ACATCTTTATTATTTTATGTTTCTATTGAGATTTTATAGGTAAATTAAATGACCAAAACATACATCTATTATTAAAAAAAAAAAAAGACTCTAGAAGTATTCTTTTCAACGTTTTCTACCCTAAAATTGTCAAAAGCATGTCTTCTCCCCTAACCCAACTCTTCTCCACAATTCATTTGAGTTGTTTTTTTTTTTTATATCTATATCAGCTTTAGTTTGATTTTGCATATCATATTGTCGAGTGCTGCATCTTTATCATGATATGTTTTATCGAATAACTAGCTATCTATGTTCAATAGCTACTGTACTTCTACAGTTCTACTAGCTTGTGAATTTTGAAAACTTGTATTAGTGATTTGGAGTTGGGATATAACAATAATCATTTGATTATAAATTGAATGATGATAACCAAAAATTTCTAGCAAAAATTAGACGAAATAATATGTAAAAAGAGGTACCAAATGGTAAATATACATTAATTATATTAAATAATAGAATATTTCATACATTAAGGGCATTTTAGGCAGTTTGGGATGTATATTAAGTATAATACTGAAATAAAAAACTTGACAGATGATGTATTAAGTAAGAAATATGTATTAAGATATTAAAGGTGTATATTTAAAATTTCTCTTAACTCTTAATATTTAAAATGATACAAGCCGAATACAAAAAACTGTACGGCTAAACTTTTATCAACTCGACCACCGACAGGGGTTCAGTTTAGAGTTTAGGCCTATTTGCTTCACCGGTTGGTTTTTCTCGTAACAGGTCGTAGTTTACGTGTCATGGGTTTCACGGAATAAGTTGCTGTAACAGTTACACGTGTCGGCCTCACAACCCAACGCATAACATACAGCGCCTAGTAACTAGTACGGCCGTTGTGTTCTTCTTTGAACTCATCCGTTAAGATTTTGTTCAATTCAGGCCAAATTCTCTTCACAGTTCGCCGGAGAACGATTTCACGTCCGATAAGGTTGGTTCATTTCACACCCTCGCTCTTTTGGACTAGTTTGATTCAGTTATGTATGATTTTCGTCGTTATTTTCTGGACAAAGCTGCTAGGAGTTAGGACTATTACACACGGCATCATAGTTTCTGGTTAAACTTTGCTAGTAGTAATTTGGTAGAGGATTGATCACTTACCTGTTTACAGGTTAATTATTCACTTGGTGTTTTCACTGTGAGCGAGTGATCTTGCATTTTTTTCTACTGGAAAGATGTGCAAGTAAGATTAATGGCATCATCGTCTGATTCACATACGACAGTCCATGGAAGTACATATGCAGATCTCTACAAACCGGCCTTAATAGTTGCAGCTTCCTTCGCAGTTTTGGCACTCATTCTCTCTCTTTTTCTCATCCTTCGACATCTCAAGTCATACACCAAGCCTTCAGTCAGTTCCTTTGCACTCAAAATTGGGTTTTATTGCTGACATTTGTGTTGGCTTTTGCTTACTTGAATGTGTCACTTAATATATGCAATTTCCAGTTTTGGTTTATCATTCGTGTCTTTTCTACCATGCTGTAGTAGGAAAAGTGCAACTTTGTAAGCAGTCATGCTTTCAATTTCGACTGGATTGCATCCAATTCCTTAGCTGATCGATTTCCTTGCAGGAACAACTATGGGTGGTTTTTGTTGTTTCCATGGTACCTGTTTATGCGACTTGTTCGGTATGGGTCTTGATTTCTTTGTCTTTGTGACTAGTAAAAGCAACTTTTACTTCCAACTTCTAACATGCTTTCTCTATATGTATTTAAATTAAGATTTCTCATCCATGTGACAATTGCTGGGGAATGGTTTTTTCATAGAAGCAAACTTGAAATTGTAGGTGTCTTCATATCGGTGGATTTATGTTCTAGTTAGTTTCTTTGTTAGTCCGGGATCATACAACGTTGCAATTTGATAGTTCTGGCTTTCGATTTTACCCAGATTATATCCTTGTGGAAGCCAAAGCTGTCTGTACCATGTGACATTCTGAGAAACTGTTATGAAGCGTTTGCCTTGTATTCTTTTGGAAGCTACTTGGTTGCTTGTCTGGGTAAGTCACTTGTATGTTTCTGCGTTTCTGATCTATGAGCAGATGATTTTCTAGATATTAGAGCTCGCATATCTATGATTCATGAATGGATGTTCCACAGGAGGTGAGAGCAGAGTAGTAAAATTACTTGAAAATCAATCTGGAAAGCTCCTAAACGAAGCATTGGTAGAAGGAGAAGATGAGAATATCAGGAAACCACACTGGTCTCTTCGCGACTTCTTCTTCCGACCAACTATTATTGGGAAATATTTGTTCACAATAGTGAAATTCGGTCTTGTTCAATATGTAAGTCATTTTTTTTCCCCTCGTATAAATTTCATCTTGTTTGGGTCTAATATCTATCTACTGGATAGCTCAGATGATTCTGAAGACAGTGTGTGCATTCCTTGCACTGGTGTTGGAAATCTTTGGCGTCTATGGAAATGGGGAATTCAAGTTGTACTACGGGTATGTGTCCATTGCAAATATGTGCAACTATCTATAACACATTGCTATGTATGATTCATCAAATGAGATTACAGGTATCCGTACATCACGATAGTACTGAATTTCAGCCAGATGTGGGCATTGTATTGCCTTGTGAAATTCTATAATGCGACTCATGAAAGACTTCAACCAATAAGGCCACTTGCAAAGTTTATCAGCTTTAAGGCTATTGTGTTTGCAACTTGGTGGCAAGGTGTGGGTATTGCACTGTTGTGTTCTTTTGGTGTTCTTCCCAACCAGGAAAAACTACAAACAGGGTTGCAGGATTTCTTGATTTGTATAGAAGTATGTTGCTTTCTCAACTAGTTCTCTCTAGAAATGTGAAGTGGAAACATTGGCTGAACTTGCTAGGATAACAGCTGAAACTATTATATGATAAAAGCTTATTTAGTTACCAACTTACCATGCAGATTAAACGTGTGTGTGGTCTTGGCAGATGGCAATTGCAGCTGTTGCACATGTGTTTGTCTTTTCGGCAGAACCTTATCATTACATTCCATTGACTTCTGGGTATGAGAAGATCACCACTACTGAAACAACCAGTGAGGAAGTAGTGAAGTTGGAGGAAGGTGACAGTACACAAGCTGTGGTTGAAACAAAAGAAACTCAGGTCAAGGCTCCTGGAACAAGTGTGAGAGAGAGTGTTCAGGACATAGTTATGGAAGGTGGTCATCATGTAAGTATTTATTTTGCCAATATGATAAGGATACATACATGTTAACAGATCTCTCTCTGTATATTAATTTTGCACATTGTATGCCAATCTGCAGGTTGTCAAGGATGTTGTGTTGACCATAAATCAAGCAATGGGGCCAGTGGAGAAGGGCGTGACGAAGGGTGTGACAAAGATACAAGAAACCTTCCACCAAAGATCAGATGATCAAGACAATAAGTCGGAGGTATCAGTTGAGGAGACTTTTGAGGTGACTCTTTCCGATGAAGAAACACACATGGACCTCGAGAAAAGTACTATATCTGAAAGAAGAATGTAGTTAGTGTAGTCAAAACTTTGATGGAATTGATTGAAGTAGTGCAATTGAAACGAATAGCAGGCTGAAATGTTTAGTGGTTTAGTTGGGGTAAATTGATGACTTCTACCAAGAGTGTGAGCATTCAGTGCGTGTTACATACATACATGCTGAGTCGAAATGCTGGAGAAGCATGAACAGCAGTCTTTTTGTGTAAGGAGGCAATACACACAAGGGACTTTTCCCCAAGCAATTAGGAAAGTATCCTCTCCTGCTAAGAGTAGGAAATTCTGCCAGGGCGTTTAAGTAGATAGCTTATACTCGGTTGATCTCCTGAAAGTAATGTGTACATGTCTTTTTAATGTTAGTTCATATCAATTACTCAACAGAGAACAAGTTCTTATTTGATACTTGAATGTAATTTTGTACAAAAGGTCCAATACTGGTAAACACTTGTGTTATGTAGAACAGTTGGTTGGATTGTCTCCTTTAATTTGCTGGGACGACTCCCCATCTTCTTTACCATTATTTGCGGGGCGTCTCCAAGGCAAGGGCCTTGATATCTTAGCGTCTTCAATCAGACCAAGATTCATTAGTATAGCCAATGCTGATTTCTCCATGTTCATTGTATAAAGATGCAGTGTCCTAATCCCATGAGCTAAAATCTTGTTGCACATCTCTGTTGCAAGGTGAATTCCATAAGCTCTGACAGCTTCTTCATTGTCCTTAATAGGTTCCAAGGCAGCAGTAACTTGAGCTGGTATCCTTGTTTTGCACAAACCAGTCATGCGTATGAAACCTTTGTAGTTATTGATAGGCATGATTCCAGGAACAATAGGACAAGTGATTCCGATTTGGCGACAGTCGTTGACGAATTTAAAGAAAATATCAGTATCGTAGAATAACTGAGTGAGGATCAAATCAGCACCAGCATCAACCTTTCTCTTGAGATAAGCGAGATCACTTTGGTAAGACTCGGGGGTGGCAAGGCCATTATCTTCTTCAATGACGTCTGGATGTGCCTCTGGATAGCCAGCAACAGTGATACCAAAGTAATCACCATATGTTGCTCTGATATGAGTGACCAGGTCGAGGGCGCAGGCAAAGCCGCCTTGGATATGAACAAACTTGCTGTCGTAGTCGCCGCGGAGAGCAAGAACGTTCTGGAGGCCGTTGGACTTGATGGTCTGCAGGGCGTGGTCAATCATGTCAACGGGCATGTTGGTGCAGGTGAGATGCATCATGGTCTCCACGCAGATCATGTTCTGCATTTTGTTGGCAATGTCAAGAGTGAGATCGGCATTTGAGGCCCGCCAAGTGATGTCGCAGAAGGCCGGATTGTGTGCCACCATCCGATCCATCCTCTCCAGCAGGTTCTCCACCCCATCCTCTGTCCTCGGAGGGAAGAACTCGAACGAGAACACCACCTTCTTCTCATCCTCCAGGATTTTGTCGATCACCTTCATCTTCTAGTGTCAAGAAACCTAGTTTGTTTTAGTTGTACGTACCAAGCTAGAGAATGATTGTGTATTTGATTCATGAATAGGAGGCCTCTTCTTATAGAGGAATACAATCCTTATGTAATCAGGAAACATAATCTTATTTTTGTAATTTAATTTGTGCTAAGTAAATTTAGAAAATATATAAGTTCCTAAGTTAACTAACACATAAATTAGGTTGTTTAAAAAAGAATTGTTTTGTTTACCTCCAATTACGTAGGAGACTATTGAGGTGTTTCAAGTCCATCTGAAAGAAGAATTTGATGGTAAAATTCAAGTAATAGACAAAGGGTATACTCCGTTGATCTCTTGAATGTATTGTGTACATATCTTTTTGATGTTCATATCAATCACATAACAAATAACAAGTTCTTAGTTGATATTCATAGTCGATAATTTACCTACAAAGATATTCATGCCATTCTCTTCCCACAAAAGAAAGGTGGCAATAAGAAGGAAAGGGTGACAAGAAGACTCCCCAACAACACTAGTCCTCTGTTTGAGTAACCAAAGCTACTATCACTCTTTTGTAGCGGGCATGTTCCATAGCTCACATTCTCCTTGCAGTCGGCAATGCTTGCACACCCGCAAACTGACAGACCATTTACCACATCCACGGCTTTTGGAGCGCCGCTGCCATCACTTCTCTTGTAAAAATCAACGGCAATGTAGTTAGGCCATCTTTTACCAGCCACATTGTAACAAGTATGAACCATATGAAGCAATGCGTCTGAATTGTCTTCGCAAGATTCAGGTAAGACTGGTACATCTCGGAAGTGGTTCACTAGGACTAATGATCTTGTTGTTGTGTTCATGGGTGGTGATTCACCACGGTTTGGACATGATCCAGCTTTCATGCCACCTTTACTTTCCATACTGGTTTTCTACCATGTAAAACCACTGGTAAGCAATGCTTTCTTCAGCCTCTTTTGTCTGCGTACATAATAAATTACCTCCAATTAGGTTTCCTATATTAAGAGACTATTGAGGTGTTTCGAAAATGTTTAGTGGGGTAAAGTGTGATGACTGCTACTAAGAGTGTGACAGACCTACTGATTTTAAATGCTGCAAAAGCATGAACTAATGTTTATCAAACTGACAGTCATTTCATGTGAAGAGGCACACACAAAGGGACATTTCCCTATGCAATTAGGAAAGTATCCTCTCCTGCTACGAGTAGTTTATCCTTACAATGCACGTAATATGTAGTTACTGTTCATGTCACTTAATAGAGCACACGTTAGTGTAATTTTGTACAAAATGTCAAATACTGGAAACTGTAAACACTTGGTCAGCAGGTAGATGACCTAAAATGCTCTTACCGTATCTATCTTACCAGACACTGAGATGTAGGACAAAATTATATATGTATCACTTACCTAAAATAGTTGATTATAATATGGACATAAACACTTCCAGGTTCCAACTATCCAGGAATTCTACCTATGAAATATTATCTCCAGACCTAGGAAGTGACATATGTTCTCTTACTAGCATTAGGTCCTCCAATCAAAGCATATGTAACCCTTTAAAATTATCTTGGAGCAGGGGAAGGGGTTTAATTAGGGCCCCCTAATTAGATTGTGGGGTTTAGATTGGCTATAGTGTCTTGGAGGAGGGGAAGGGGGTTTAGACTTTAGATTGGCTAAAGCTACCTGGAAGCCAGAAGAGGTAAAATGAGCACTCACATGGTTTGTCTGTGTGGAAGTTCCCCTTCCATAGAAAGAGCTTCTTGGAATGCATAGATGATAGATCTGTAAACTTCTAATCAATCAGTGCTTTGCGCGCATTCCATGAAGGATTGAATCAAGGTCAAAAAGTGAAGACTGCACAGAAGTATGCTTAATTTTCTTATGCACTTGATTCGATGTCATTGCACCGTCGTCACAAAGGTTACGCATTTGAGTGTTCCACACATATCCAACCAAATGTTGCTAAAAATATAAATCAACAATGTGTATCATGTTGCCAAAATATGAACTAACAATGTGTATCTATTGGAATTTTATTCAAATATTTTAAAATACCTTACTCAAATTTGAAATGTCCTTCAATTCTGACCGTTTGTCAATGGAATTATTTTCCTTAATTATGGTTGATCTATATGCTATGAGTTCCTAACATTATGAAACATAATTGTATAATCATAATGATCAATTCATTATTTCCATATTTATTCCTCTCGTATCTTCAGTTTAATATTGGTGATTAATGGCATTACTCTCCTTGGTCCTCCTGAAAGACAGAAAAATTTCTCTCCATTCATATTCGGTTACATACGTTTGTAGCCTATAATTGCTATCATTACACTACTGTTCCATTGGTCCATAATTGTTGTAATCAAAATGTCAATTTCGTTGATATCATTCCTTTACTCTAGTTTTCCATTTCAATTGATATAACTACAATCCATATCTTCCTTGTTTTCTATTCTGTTCCAACAAAGAGAGATAATTAAGTTGTTCGATCAATACTTGTTACATCGAGATATAGTCTCTGAATGGCGGAAATCTACTCTTAAGGGTAGTGAACCGCACGTCTCAACCTACAAGTTCATTCTTTAAAGAATCATCCATCTCCAAAATTTCCATCAGTATCAAGTTAATTAACATTTATAGAATCTATACGATGAAGAACATAAACGTAAAGTAATTGAATGGAGGAATTGATTCCAAGAGTACTGTTAAACAACTGCAACTATACTCTTTAGAAGCTTGAGCAGTGTGAAACTTAGTTTAAAAATGGATTAGTACATGCTTAGATTAAGGTAGCAAGGTTATTAGATAGATTAACAGTTATCACATAGGTTAAAGAGCATGGAAAGGTTAATTAGTCCGACCTCTTTGAGCAAGTGTTGGTCGTATACGGTACGATGAGCCACTCATCCCTGTGTCGTGAGTTGACACTTGTCTAATCAAAACCCTAAACCCAAAATGAGGGTGCAGGGTGATCTGGTCAAAAGTTGATCAAGTTGGACCAGATAGAGCAAGGCAAGCGCCTAATAAGTTAAGAAAGGCTTGGGAAATCTGGGTTTTGGGTTTAGCATATGGACACCTTCACGTGTGGCTTGATGGTCTTGAGACCCTCATGAACAGCATGTTGGCCCAGCAGCCATACCTCTATCATGTGAGCTTACTGAAGATTTTATTGGATTTATGCCAACAAGAATATAGAACTTGCTTGATCTAGTTATATAACAAAATCAGATCAGTTGTAGTTTGTTTATGGAAGAAATATACTTGCTTTTTGTGCTGAAATCACTATAGGATTTTACTTGCATTACAAGGATGATCCTCAACAGAAAAAACCAGGATCTTCATGGTTAACCAGGTGGAGAAGAACTGAACCAGCCAAAGGTTTTAACTTTTGACAGTGGTGTGGAACAGTAACCAGTTTTGCACCACATAAATCTTAGCAATGAGTTGGGATTTGGGAAGAGCTAAGGAAAAAAAAAAGGTTGTAGTTGGAAATAAGGCGGTAAAGTCATTTATGTTTGGGAACTTGAACCAGTAACTAGCAACAACAGCTTGGCTATGGAAATTCTCAGATCACAACTCTATAAAAGCCTTTTTGAAGCTCAGCTCTCAGTGGCTTATGGGATCTGTGTACTACTTCTGATTCAAATAAGCCCACTTATCATATCCTTTTGCTACAAAGCTAGTTAGCAAGATAGCTTAAACCAATTAAGCACAATAGTTTCCAACAGAACTTCAACATATGAAGGTAAGACTTGTTTAATCAGGGTGACATTTTATGTGCAATAGTTTAGAAGGTTTACTGATTGACCTTGTTTGAGTGCAGATATTCAGTTGGATGCAAAGCAAGCTTACTGGGAAACCCCAGAAGAAACCAAACTTGACACTGTTAGATGGTAATTGTTTTGTTTTTCTTTTCTCAATATTTTCATGTTCTCTGATTTGTCCTCATTGAAATGTAATTTGTTCATGTTCTTATGTAGATGATCACAAAGTGCAAAAACCTCCCAAAGAAGATCAACCAATTAGTGAATGGCCTCATGGATTGTTGACAATTGGGACATTAGGAAGCAATCATGAATCAAAAGAAGTTCTACATGCTGCTCCACCACCCTCCCCTAGAGATCCTCTACATGATTTTACACCAGAGGAAGCAACACATATTCAGAATGAGTTGAACTCATTCTTCAATGAACATGTTGATCAATCAAGTTCTTCAGCTGCAGAATTGGACAAGTTTCTTAACAGGCAATCAAGCTTGAAGTTAACTGAAAGAACAAGTAGCAATGCTGCTGATTGTGATGAGCCTAAGGAGCACTTTAATAGTCGATTCCAACGGAGTGAAAGTGTGATTCTCAGTCGAGGAAAGGATGTCAATTGCTTGGAGAACACAGACACTGCCATTGGCAAGAAGTCATTGTCTTTTCTTCTGAAGAAAATGTTTGTTTGCAGAAGTGGGTTTGCACCACCAGTTGCTGCTCCTACTCTAAGAGATCCAATGCCTAAATCAAGAATGGAGAAGGTACATACATAATTGCATACATATTTATGATTAGAATATCATCAATATAATACATGTGCACTTGGTTTCAGATCCATGAATTGTTTCGTGGGATCAAAACGAAGAAGCTTATACACCTCTGCTTCTTTTGCTTGCTTTTCATTCTCCTTCTCTCTTTGAGGAAATATGTTGGACACAGTTATGTCTTAACCTCTTTGTACTCTCACTCTTTTTCAATGACCTCTTGGTCTGATCTAAGCTTGTTTTAAACATGTTGACATCCATCTTGCCTAGCTAGATACCTCTTAAATTATATAAGAACAATACATGAGGCTATTTTCAAGTGCTTCAATTACCCACACTAGCACCCCTTGGTGGCCAGTTTTGTGTATGTACATGCACATCATCAATGTATAGTTTTGGTTACCATACCAGTTTGGATTGAGTCCATTTTTACTTTTGCCAAATGCCAACAGTTATTGAGGGCTATACTTCAGAAGAAGATCTATCCCCAGCAAAGTTCAAATTCAACACTGTCCAAGAAAACTCACTTGGAGGACAGACACATCACCAAGTCTAATGTCACTGCCATTGAGGATCAACTAGTTCAAAAGGGAGACGTTTCAGACTCGGATGATGATGATGGAAGCAAATGGGACAAGTCTGATTCTGAATGTAAGCACTTAAACATGGTCTTGATTAAGTTGTTATATATGCAAATACATGCTTCCAAGGCATAGCATTTTGATCATCATTTGATTCATGGACTAATTGTTCAACCCATTTCTCTTGCAGACATCGTTTTAGAGATATAAACTACATAGTCTCTGGCATCCAAAATGTATCTCACCTCTTTCGACAATAACGCGGGTGCAAATGTGATCAATCGGTTCAAGCAGATCCCATAATCATGTATATGATTTAGAGGTTATGGTATGCAAGAACAGTGACAGATTATGTACAAGGCTAGCAAATGAGGATATGTTAAACAGCTACTTGTTTTGTATGCTCCATTATAATATAACCAGCAAAGGAAAGGAAGACATTGAAAATAAATCAAGTAATTTACTTACTAGTACAACATGAAAATCTTAAGGGCGTTTTTATCAAGTTGTAAGACCCTATAAGTAAGAGGAAATTTTTCAAAATGGCGTCTCAAGTTAAGCTCATTCATCATTTCGACATCTTAATTTTGAAAACTATGATAATGGTATCTCAACACTTTAACCCAATCTAACATTAGTTCAGTGATTGACACCGTTAAGTTGGACATTATTCATGGGCAAAATTGTCTTTTCATGTTTTTCCTCTCTAAATCTTTTCCCTCCACAAACTTTTCCCTCCATAATAATGTCATTTTTCCCATCAGTATCAGAATTTGTGATGAGTCATGTGTTGGCTGCATACAAAAATTAGAGACATCTAGAAATTATAATACACCATTGGCCATTAATATCCATAATTAAAAGTAGTTTTTGCAACCCACCGATGAGAGAAACAATCAATATTGATTAAAATGCATTTTGTATCAAGTACAAAAGTTTATGAACTATATTGCACAGACACGGCGATACGACACGGCGCAACACGATATAACTCAAAAATTAAGTTTCCGACATGGCTTGGACATGACAAATAAAATAATATATTTATGTATTTTTAATACATAAAAAATATACTAAAATTTAAAATAAGTTCATTAGATTACCAAAATCATGTTCTAATTTTTTCTTTCTTTTTTGTCTAAATTCAATCCATTGCATAAGCATATTGAAATAACATTAAAGAGAATCAATGAGTAGATATATGTTGTAAAAAAAACTAGGCAGCAACTCAATAACATATATAGTAGCTCTCTAACAACTAATAGATAAGAAAATTCTAATCATTCCATAATCCGTCCAAAACCTTTTAATTATTCCATAATCCATCTAAACCTCTTCTTTTTTTTAAAAAAAAAAACATATTAATAATTGATGACATGGCGTGTCATTATTCCATAATCCATCTAAACCTCTCAATTTTAAAATAAAAAATGAAAAAAAATACATATTAATAATTGATGACGTGGCGTGTCGGTCAACGAGTTGATTCAATCCATTCAACTCATAAGGTTTGTGGAGAGAAAACATGAAGAGACAATTTTACCCATTGACAAAGTCCAACTTAACGGTGTCAATCACGGAGGGAACTAATGTTGGGTTGAGTTTAAGTGTTGAGGTACTATTATTATAGTTTTTAAAATTAAGATGTCAAAATGATGAATAGACTAAAATTGGTACACCGTTTGAAAAGTTTTATCTATTTACGTCGTGACATAAACATTCTAATTTCAACGCATTTATAGAAAAAAAAAATTACGCATTCTATGGTGCTGATTTGAGTATCGATAAGTAATCTAATCAAACGGTCCATAAGATATAAACAAATATTATCCCAATTTCTTGCTAAAATAAATTGTCAAAGAAATATAAATAGGAGAGAACCAATAGAAAAGATGCATCTTTTCGTCCAAAGCCGGTGACTTTTTCGGTTCCAACCCAAAACCCAACTCACATAGATTAGTTCGTTCTTGCCTTCTTGGGTTATTATTGGAAATTTGGAATTAGGGTTGGTGGGGTTTTGATCTACCGGAGCACTGTGTCAGTGAAAGTCTTGAGCTTTGTGACTTTTAGTTTCTAGAGCTGCTTCTTTTGCTTTGTGGGAAGCCAATGCAATTGAAGAAGCCTCTGTGAGTTAGAGTTTGGTGGTTTTTCAAGTACCCAATTTGCAGTAGAACAGAAATTAGTTTACTTCTTCATGTCGTGGGCAGGCCCAGAAGACTCTCTCCTCTCAACTTCTCTTGCGAGCTATCTTGACAGTATGATACTCTCTCTTTTTCACTTTTGAGATCTGGGTTTTATTGGGTTTTATGAATTTGGGGAAGTTTTGGATAATTTAGCTGTGAATTGGGCTGTAAAGATTTGTTCTTTGTGGTTTAGTTGTGTTGATGGAGAGGTTTGGAGGATGGTTTGGTGTTTGATTTGCGTAGTTCTTGTTGCATGCTCTGTTTTATGGTTGTTTTTCAACTTGGATGTAATTGAGCAAAATCGATACCTTGAGTTTCTTGTGAAGATAAAGGAATGGAAGTTCAAATTGGGGTCTTTGCACCGTGTAATGATAGTAATGTTACAACTTCTACTGCGAATTGTCGATTTGGTATGCGTTTGGCATCTTTTTTAGCCAATATCATAGTAGGGAAAACTATATTTGATAGATTTAACAGATAGTAGAAGTCACTAGATATTCGATTAAAGAGGGTGATTAGACTTGTGCAATAAAGTTAGAGAATAGTTGCTCTACTAGGCCTTTAGTAGTTCTTGCAGTAGGTTGAAGCGAATGCATGATTCAGGCTTCATAGTTTTCTTGAATGTCGCTGCACTATGGTTTGTTTGTGGTCCTTGCTTGCTTTAATAGTCCTGCAATTGATTATGTGATATGTGATTGCCCACAGTGATAGTATGTAAGAACTGATTGACATTATTCGTCAAGTACTTGGTTCATTAGGATCTTGATTTACTTTTCAGAAAAGCTTCTTGTCTTATTGCGAGATGGGCGAAAGCTCTTGGGATTACTACGGTCTTTTGACCAGTTTGGTAATACCATTACATCACTCACTTAGCATTTTATTATGCTTTTTCCGTTACCATTTGATTTCTCTTGGAACCTTGACTAATTTTGGCAATTTCTCCCCTCCCCTCCGCCCAGCTAATGTTGTGCTTGAAGGTGCATGTGAACGAGTTATTGTCGGTGATCTTTACTGTGACATCCCATTAGGTCTGTATGTAATCCGTGGGGAGAATGTTGTCTTAATCGGAGAACTGGTATACTGCATTATCTTTCAATCTGTTAGACTTGTGTTGCAGTTTCTAAATACTATGATTTTCTATTAAAGTTCTGTCACCCTTCCTAGGAATTGAACAAGGAGGAGCTTCCCCCACATATGACTCTGGTACCTGAAGCAGAGATAAAAAGGGTAAGTCTTTTTACACAATTTGGTTGTGCTTAAATGTAATAGTTCTATTGTGTGGTTGTACAGAATGCTAGCATACTTGCCCCCTTGTGTGTGGGTGATTGTTCACTGCTTGATTGCAGTGGAACACAACATTCAAGGTATTGCGCATAAGTGGGGGATTATGGCAGCAACCACTTGACCATACTGACTAAGCAAGGAGATAGCTCTGAATTAGGGAATGCATGTGTTGCATAATTGTCCTGCCAAGGTTAACGAAGCAGCTTCATTATGCACAAAGCATCTATTTTAGTCTAGCAAAGCTCATTATGCTCTATGCTATTTTTGAGTGGGACTGTGAGTTTTGTTTGCATCTTCTGAAGTAAATAGCCTCTTGTATCAGCTGGCCTCATACATTTTTGAACTTAATCAAATCCTCTCCCTGTGAATCTTTGTGCACGTTTCCATATTTGTAGAATCAATTCTTCCTTTTATGGTTAGTTCATTCGTTCCAGTACCCTAAAGGTGCAATCAGTTTTACTTGGTTATTTTGGTCAGATTCTTTATGGCTTTGTTGTCTTTTGCAACTCTGAATCATTTCAGTACATCTTTTCTTCTCTTCAGGCTCAGAAAGCAGAGAGGGATGCTTCAGACTTAAAAGGCTCCATGAGAAAAAGAATGGAGTTCCTTGATTTCGATTAATCTGCCCTCCCATTTTATCATGGGTTCATGCCATGTCCGCAAATTTTAATGCGACAGTGACCCAAGTCTCAGTAGGAGTGCAAAAGGAAGAAGCAAAGAAGAGAAATGGTATCAGTTCTGAGGACTCATTGAACAAAGGGTGTGGAAGAAAGTTGTGTTTTGGGTTCTACAGAATTGGTTCGGGTTTTTGTTGGCAATTGCTTCTCTTTTGAACATTAATTTGATTTCCATTGTTACTTGGCACAGTTGATCATTTTATATGTAAGATGGTAATTCCTTATAAATTAACTTTTCCCTTTACATGTGAAAAAGTCTGGTGTTTCCAACCCATTATCTGATAATCAGAATAAAACCAAAAGAAGATTGCATTTTGTAGTCATCTGTACGCATTGATAATAATAAGATATTTGTGTACCAATATATTAAAGGAAAAAAAATCACTTCCAAAATGATACTTAAAATCTTCTCCTCCCATTATTACAAATATATTGTACCAAATCCAATATTTCACACGGTAGATCCAAACTCATAACAAGCTATGCAAGCGTGGGATTTCACACGGTAGATCATATCATGTAGAGGTATGAGACTACAACCGGCAGAAACTTATGCTTTTTCAGAATCTGTAAGCAACGTTATAAGAGGCTCGCTATCAGGGAACTGCTTAATGATCTCTGAGCGTTTTGCCAACTCAAAATCCTGGAACTGAAATGCTGGTGCACAAGTGCATCCCACCAGAGAGTAGTGGGTCTCAGAATCCCTTGGAGCAGCTTTGGTCAGTGCCCCATCTGGTGAAATGTTGTAGTCCTTTGTAGGAAATGCACCAAACCAAACATTTGGAGGGACTGTGTACTGGGGTTGCTGATCCTCGTCAATGAAATTAGGTCCAAGGTTTGTCAGTTTGACTTTCCCATCTACCTCATTCAACTCCACTACCTAGAACAAATTTCAGTGTCAAAACGGATAGAGCAGGAAAGGAAAAGGAACCAATCCAGGATATGAGCAATCTTACATTCTCTTTCTCTGTAAGCAGTTGTGTTCTCAAAATAAAGCACAGTCAATGAAAATGTGTGAGATTTCTTTATCTAGAGCTCAAATTCATGTTCCTATGTTGGCTAAAAGGTGAGACAAACCACAAGATCAGATCAAAGAACTTGATCGTATAGAAATCAGAACCGTGATTGAGTGCAAATGTAATTTCCATAAAAAAGTAAATGAAAGAAGGTACTTGAAAGCTATCTGTTTCTGATTCAAATTCCCATGCCAAATACATTTCAAGTACTGCAGCTGAAAATACTGCATCTTTGGCTCTGCAAGCAAAGCTGTTATCCATGATTTCCAGGTTGGATTTCCAGGTTCTCCAACAATGTTGGCGCTCCACTCTACACTAGTTTATGCATACAATGCCCAGTTGTCCAGACTTACAAATGTCAATGATACACCCTAGTGACATGAAATCTCTCAAGTAATAACAAATGTAGCAAACACATTCCAGGCATAGGCAATACAATAATCTCCTAGCTATGTAATTGTGGTAAAGATGGTTATAGCTGGTGAATGCAGACTATTTCAAGTTTCAATCTTTCACTTATTAGCCATAATTAGAGCAACAATACCGTAAGAGGTTCTCCCAGGTAGAAATGCCATGTCTCTGCACACGGTATGCGATGAAGGCGTGAAACGTCCCCAGTAGGCAGCAAGAAGTAAATAGCTGTACTCACAGGACGATCAACCTTGTCTGCACATAAAACCACATTTCTATTACCAAATGAACACCAAACTCAATGCAACAAGCCAAACAAAAGAAAAAGAAACAGACTAACAAAGCAAAGAATCCGAAGCTGATAAACTCTTCTGTTAATTCTACAGGAATCATGTCCATCTATCAATTATTGGCATAACCCTACACATTTCAGATCCAATAATACTGACTTGTAGAGAAATTTGGATTCTTTACACCCCACATATGAATTATGAATCTGGGCATCAAAATCCAATACCATTCAAACACATTCACAATCCAAAACTCAAGATCCAAATGTAAACCCAGTACATGATAAACAAGAAAGCTACAAATTCAGATCAGAAAACTGAAGTCAGATAAGTGAAAGGATCACATCACTCACAGTCTGGCGGGAGCTGACACAAAGGTAGGACAATAGAAGTGTCTCTGAATGTTTCAGAGAAGAAACCACCTTCTTGGTGTGGATTCAGTTTCAGTTTCTCCACAATCTGGGCGGCAGTGGGAGCTCCCATGATGTCTTGTGACCTGCTGCTTTGTCTTGTTCCGAAGATTTCCTTTGTGTGTTTTGGTGGGTGAAAAGCATTGAAACTGGAGTGTTTCATTCAACACACGGCATGTCGTACGCACGCCAATTCTTGACGACGTCGTGTTTCGATTTCTTTGTTTTTCCATTTTAATTCTGGACTTCTGGTTACGACTTGCGAGTCATAACTATAAATAATGTTACCAACAAAGACTTTTCCTTTGCACGGATTGTGGCCTCAGGCGAATGGCCGATCTTTGCCGGACTGTACTGGTTCACAAATGGATGATCAAACCCTAAGAGGCAAGAAAGATGATTTGAGCGAGCAAGTATTGGCCAGACTTGAAGCATTCAAAACTCGGTGAAGATTTTACCCTCATCGAACTTTAAATGCTTCAAGTCTGCCAATACTTGTCCAAATTAACCATTCTTTCCGGCCAGTTAGGGTGTTACCATCTATTTGTGAATTAGTCAGATAGAAGGCATTGGGCAAAACAATGACCAACTCAAAGGAACTAGGAGCTAGCTGGAGCTGCGAGGAGTGGTTGAAAACTAAGAAATATATGGTGAGAAATGAAAAAAACATCGACTTTACGGTGAGGTGGTGAGGAGAAAACGTTAAGGGTTTAAACAAATCTCAATCAAGAAACTATATGTTGGAGCGATTAACAAGCTAGCTGGCTGGCTCTGTGCAAATACAAGTGAAGCAATGCTTTCAATTTATATTGTATGTAAAGTAACAGACCAACGGTAATCGACAGAGGTAGAGTTTTCTACGGCTAGATAAGTTTGGTGTATGTATACAGAAATTCCGATCTCACTAAAACACGACCAGTTTGATAAAAATAGATTGTATCTTAAAATGTTAATTAATAGTGATCTCAAAAAGGCTGTTTGAAGCCATTTTTGTTTAAGTTTCAAGTCTATACGTATTCCAATTTTGATTTTGAAGTGAGATTCTTTATTGTTGCCACTCATATCTTCTAATCCTAAAAATATATGTCATCACCTCATATCTTCTAAACTGATTGATGATTGATTTAGGTGATGATTAGGTGAAACACGAAAATTCCGGTTGATGATTAGGTGCAGCATGGTGCATCCAGTGCTCGCAGCATGGTGCATATCACCTTCTCCAGTAAAGCAGCTCATACTTCTATATCTAACAGTACACCATGCTTACTGACCATACATCAACAACTTTAATCAACTAGGTATGGTGGTAATCACCACATGTCCACACGTCCTAACAACTTTAATCAACTAGAAATGGTGGCAAGTACCAACAGAATGGTATCGACTCTCAACAATGCACCTAATGTCACAAGACTCCCAACCTTAATGTAGCGGCTCTGTATATTTTCGATAACACGTAACACAATTTGCGGCTTTGTTATTGTTTTATCCTGATTCAGAGTCCAGCCTATGGGCAAAGCTAACAGTAACAAATTGTCTTACTGACTTGCGGATTAGGTTAAAGCTTCGGCCTATTCCGTGGCGCAACCGATTAGGAAACAAAATCGTATAATGACTATAATCCCTCTAAGGAAGGGAACACACTGAAACCCTAGCTGCTAACAGTATATATAAGCAGGGTTTGAGGAAGAGAAACAACTACAAACAGCGGCTCCCTCTCCCCGGAGCATCACTCTGCATCTTTTGCTCGTCGTTCAGATACTAACCAGCTTTAGCAAACAGTGTTTGCCGTATCGATTAAGTGTACATTATGGTTCCCAAGGGATCACAAGAAAAATCCTAGGGGATCACAAGTTAGGTAAAGGAGAACTTAAAAACGGAGTTGGCGCTCTCCTCGGTTCACAACCGCTTGAAGCAGCGGCGCATTATCCCACAGCTCGTATCACAATGTTATATATGTTACATCTTCGATAACTTGTAACACAATGTTACTGCTTTGCTAGGTTTCAGTTTTAACACGTAACCCTAATCAATCTGAAGACTAGAAATGGCAGAAACAGAGGTACCCGAAGATGTTGTTATCTTCAACATCCTACCTAGGCTTCCCATAAAAACCCTAATCCGATTCACCTCCGTTTCGAAACGTTGGCGTTTCCTCATACTATCCGACCGCAACTTCGCCAGAACCCAACTTAGGGTTTCTCGTGAGCACCGCCACAGACTCCTCCTCGTCACCCGCACAGAGTACTCTCCGTCACCAACTTATAAGCTCGACGTCCTAAACTTGCGACACGTGCCGTCGTCGTCCGCGGCTCGAGATTTGAATTTGCCGAAAACATTGCTTTGTCCACTTGGTTCATTCAACGGCTTGGTTTTTATCGTGGACGATTGTGAGAACCTCTGTGTTTTGAACCCGGCCACCGGATTTTTAAAGCAGTTTCCCGGCCCAGGTTTCCCGATCGACGAATGGCTACTCTATTGCGGCGTTGGCTATTTGCCGGCCGCCGACGACTACAAAGTCGCCGTGGCGGTTAACTGGGAAAGAGGGGTTCATGTTGTGATTTTCTCTCTGCTAGATCGAAACTGGAAAACGATTGAAACCCCCGGCTGTGTTCATTTTCAGGGAACTATGGGGACTGTTTTGAACGAGGCTCTGCATTGGGTAGACAAGCTTGATGTGACGGGGATTCTAGCGTTTGATTTGGAGAAGGAGGAGTTCAGGATAATGAGTGTGCCTGATTTAGAATTAGATGACTCTGTTTATTACGTTGGGGTTTATGGTGGAATATCTCTGTGTTTGTTGCGGTACTCCGACAGTGATAGAATCGATGACAGTATTGATTTCTGGGTTCTGACAGAATATGGGGTGCCAGATTCGTGGACAAAGTTGTTTATTTTGAAAATGGAGATTTTTCCTAACCTTACTACGAATAGGACTTGGGATGCACGATACTTGGTTATGGAGAAGAGTAAAGCTGCTGTGGTGGAGGTGCCGGGATCGGAAAGGAGACTGCGTTGTTAAGGTTTGATTATAAAAGAGGAGGAGGAGGCGGAGGAGAAGAGAAGCATGTTGGGAATGGGGTGTATAAGATTGTGGTAAATTCCTTTCACATAGTTGAGTATGAGGAGACTCTGCTTTGGATAGGTGATGCAGACACTCCAAAACTCAAATAAAGGGGTAGGTTATAGTCATTGAATACAAGTGCGCTGGTTTTTGTTACTCCTCACCTTTGGTGACTGCTTAAGTTTGTTTGTTTTGTTCGTAATTCACTCAAATTGTTTGTTTTGTGGAAATGTTGCTTAATACTCGATCTATCTGCAACTATTTAGACGTTCAATTTTATGGGAGTAGTTTGAACGTTCAATTTTATGGGAGTAGTTTGAGGCCTTCATGCTTTAAGTAGATTCATGTAATGCAAAGTAGTTGGTAAATTAAATTTTCTTGGAGGTGAAGTGAACAGTATGTATTAATTCAGTATGGTGGTGATACTGATGAGGTTGTGTATTCTTTGTTTTCCTAACTAGTAGCTTTAGAAATCCTATCAGCTGTTTGATTTGGTAAAAACTTTCCGGTAATTCCTGTGTTTTCATATAGCATTAGAATGCACATCAGGATGCCTAGTATTTCCCTAATGACTTTTCTGGTTGGATCGGAGTATGTAACTCGATCCACTCTTATTTCGCAAGTTTGGTTTTGTTCTAAATCGTTCTTTATGGTTTGTAAAGTCCAAAAACACAAGATTTTCACCATTTACTTGATCTGATCTTCTGAGTATTGAAGCTCCTTCTAGGTCACTCAAGTTGGATGATCTTGTAAAGCAAATGAAAAGTCATCGATTAAAGAAGTCATGTTATACATGTATGTGTCCTTGTCCATGTATGTACATGAATGTCTGTTAGTAAACCCTAGAAAAGAAAATTATTATGAACTTAAAGTCCCTATATATGTTCAACTACATAAACAAAAGGGTGTCACTCTCATCAGGAATTAGATCAAAAACTGAGAACCAAAACCTCTTCCTGTATAGAAAAGTCAATTTATTCAGTATTTTTCACTAAATTCCATTTGCTTTCCCCAGTTCCACCCAACACTCTCCTATCGTTTTCTCTTTCTCACCTATACTTGCCTCACACTTTATTTAGTATTTTTCACTCCACTCCATTTTGCTACTCTGCCCTTTGAATTTCTCACCTGAAAAGTCGTCAGTATTTTTTGTGTATATACCAGCACCTCGGTACAAATGCGTCTCATCAGATTCGTACCTCGAGTATCCTTTTAATGGCGTCCTTTATATCAGGTCTTTGATCAGGTTTACTCTCGGTGCAATCAGCTCCGATCTTGAGAAGTTGTAGCATCTGCTTCACTGATTCTGTGTTGCTTTCAATTTCTGGGTCTAGCAGCTCTTGCTCTCTCTGCTCGGCCGTCGCTGACTGCACCCATTGAACAACATCAATCCCGCCTTTGCCGTTGCTTAGATACTGAGACGGGAACTTTCCAGTAAGGATTTCAAGAACGACAATTCCGAGACAATACACATCAGCTTTTGGAGATATTTCTTGTGATTCTAGGTACTCTGGTGTCTTGAAAGCAAACAGTGATTGTGCAGCATTGCTGGGATTGACTAGTGGATGTAACGCATAGTCATTCAGAACTGGCTCATAATCTTCTTGTAGAAGAATATTGCTGGACTTGAGATTTCCATGGGGCAAATCATAGGCTGCAAATTCAGTATGCAGAAACTCCATCCCTTTCGCAACTCCTTGGATAATCTTCAATCGGGTAGACCATGTCAGCTCTGAATGAGAAGTTCCTCGATCACCTGAAATCGTCACAAAATCATCAAGTCACAAAATCATCAATATAGTTCTTTATGTCCAAAATCTTTTCCTTAATATGAAATGTTAGATACAGGCATTTTCCTAGTCTGGCTAGGAGTAAACAGAATGAAGTATAAAAAATCCCTTAACCATGCAAAACATTACACATGAAATGTTAGATACAATAGCAGTTTCCTAATCTGGCTAGGAGTAACCAAAATGAAGTATGAAAAATCCCTTACCGTGCAAAACATACAACAAGCTGCCTCCAGGAACGTAGTCTGAGATCAAGAGCTTCTCTTCTCTCCTATAATGGTAAGCCAAGGGAGTCAAGATATTCCTGTGCCTTAATCTCCCAAACCTTCTCATCTCAGCATCAAACCCTTCTCTCCCCAATCTATTCATCTCCCTCATCCTCTTCACCACCACAGACAACCCATTCCCCATCACCGCCTTGTAAGCTGACCCCAATCCTCCATTCCCCAAAACCTCCGCCGCAGCTTTCATCAAATCCGGCAACCCGAACGGCCCTCTCAGGTCACTCACCATCAACAGCTCACTATTCCCGCTATTCTTCACCCCCTGCGGACCCTTCTTGGAATCCCCAGCAGCTTTCTTGGTACTGGCAGACCGCGACATCGCGGCCTGCGCAGTACTAGTAGCAGCAGTGCTACCAATACTCCTGCTAGTAGAGCTCGGCACATGAACTTCGACCACCTCTGCATGGTGCTGACGAGGTACATGATCGTCCTTGTTTATGTTCTCTTTCCCTAGAACGCTGAACTGTTTGTCCTTCCTCCTGTATCTGATTACCAACACTACAAACATCAAGACCGACACGCCAGCGATCACGCCGATGGCTATTTCCGCCATCTTGGTCTTCTTGTCCTTGTCGGCTGTTTCTTCTTCTTCAGGTCTTGACTTCTCCGGAGACGGAGACGGTGACGGAGGAACATCAGGACATTGGTTCTCTAATGGATCGCCGCAAAGTCCTTCATTTCCTTGAAACTTGTCAGGTGTGTATCTGGTGGACATTTCATCAGGGATTTCACCCGTGAGGGTGTTGTTAGCCAAGTTCAGGTCTTCTAGAGTCTCCTTAAAGTGAGGGATTTCGCCGGAGAGTTGGTTGTTCTCGAGATGAAGCGTTGCCAGACCGTTCAACTCGGCTAGCGAGTCCGGGATTTCGCCGGAGAAGTAGTTGTTGTCGAGATTAAGCTCCTTGAGGTTTTTTAGCTTGGTGATGGATTCAGGGATTTTGCCGGAGAAGTTGTTGTTGGAGAGGGTGACCCGCCTTAACGAGTTCATTTTGGAGAAGAAATCGGCGGGGATTTCGCCTGAGAAATCGGTGTTATTGAGTGAAAGCGACCGCAAAGACACGAGTTTGTGGAAGTCTGGGATGTCCCCGGCGAAGTGATTGTTGTCAAGGTAAAGACCTCGGAGGCCCTTGAGTTGGGTCAAGGCTTCAAAGTCGATTGTTCCGGAAAGTCCCATGTTCGAGAGTTTAAGATTAACGACGGTGGTGCCGCTGCCGCAGTAGACGCCGTTCCAAGAAGTTTGGGATTGGCATGGGGACGTGGAATCGGGGGTGGGGACCCAGCTGTCGTCCAAGGCAGTAGTGTTGGTGAGGGATTTCTTGAGCTGGAGCAAGGCTTCCTGCTCGGACAAGGAAACCAAGAGGCGAGGGGAGAGGAAGAAGAAGAGGAGGAGGAACAGGAAGCGGCAGCGAACAGCGACCATTGCCGAGATGGGACTACAATGAGAGCCGCTGTTGCTGGACGTCGGAGGAGGAAGAGAGGAGGAGGAGGAGGAGGAGGAGGAGGTGGTGGTGTATGAGTGGTGTTTGTTGATGATCATGAAATTGGGTGTAAGGATTTGGAGGAGGAGGAAGAAGAGAGTTTGTCATTTTGGGGGGTGTGGGTGTGTAAGTTGTGTGGCTTTGTGGAAATGTGGGAATGGTGAGATGGAACCTAACCGGATTTTACATGAGAGAGACTAAGAATAGGGGAGGGATGCTGTGTTACGAGCTGTGTGGGATTGAGAGGAAGAGAGGAAGGTTTGGGACTTGCGGTTGACAATGTCAACGTACAACCTCTGGATTTTCCTACATTTCAGGAGTCCCAACATTCTATATCTGTTGCATCTGATTTTTAGTACCCTTGCTATTCTGTAAAGTGTAAACACAATGATGCATTATTGAAATCTATACTATTTTCGATGCGAAAAGAAAACTAGCGCGCTGTCGAGTTTATTACAAAATCTACTTTAGATTGGGTTTAACTTCAACAGAATTTCAATTTTCAATGGGTTTAGGGAAGTATGACATATTCTACTTGATCAAATTCATCAAACTTTGCACAACCTAATGAAGAATCTGATTTTCATTACTTCTCAGTAACTAAAAAAACACAGCATCAACATCGATCAATACAAGTGTGATCCCCAATTTCTTTTATCTTCCATGAAAGCTGTAGAAAGATCGTCATTTAGGAAAATCAAATGCAAATCACAGAGGTGGCATCTTGGTATGTGCAATTTCTTTGATCTAAAAAGTTATAACAAAGAACAAATAGCTATTTGGTGTTGCAACAAGCCTTCATGCATTCATGATCATAGTATCCTCAAAGTCCAAAAGCTAGTATTGTGAAGTGAAAGCCTGCACAAATGAAACTTTAGTAAACTTTGCTGGTTTGAGTGATTGAAAACATGAAAAATGAAGTACACAAATTACATGAATTATTACCGAAAATATGTTAACATGACCAGGATCTGCAATATGATCCATCAAATTCTCAATAGGGTCCTTCCCAGTGTAAAGTGCTTGGAACAAGAACCCTACAAAGGCCAACATTGCAAGACGTCCATTCTTGATCTCCTTTGTTCTCAACACCATCACAGGCTCAGGAGACCCTCTTCCCCACATTATCGGGTCAAAAAATAACCCGCCCGGATACCCGACATCTGCCTTGGGGATTTTCTTATGAGGCAATTTAGGCTCAATGGAAACACTCCCAGGATTAAGCATATCTGCCCATCTCCTACCTTCAACCCAACCCATTAGTGCTAATTGCACCACAAACAAAGTTGTTGGGTCTGCAAAGTATTCTCTTTCACCTGCCTCAAACCATGAGAAGTTTTCTAAGAATCCTAGTCTTTCAGCCCACTCTGGGATCAGAATCCCTGCTACTGCAAGCATTGCCCATCTGCCATGCATCAGTTCAGCTTGTGCAAACCATTTTAGCAACTCTGGATCAGACCCTGTAGACATTTTATGTATCAATTCCAACAGGTACAGACGTTGGCAGAGCGAAGAGTTTCAGATAATAGGGGTATCATTCAACACTTTCAAACTATCATGAACTTGTTTTGTAGATGGCATAGAAGTTCACTTGTTCTGTTAAGCTGTCCTGCTTGAATAATTGTGAACATACCATATTAAGTTATAAACCTTATACTTCTTCAAGTGTCTTGATTATCTTAAGATGCAAGCTAAATTCAAACATATTAAGGGTACTGAGGGCAGAATGAACTAAACTCAAAACAAGAACTACCGCTAGTTACACAGTGCTGCTAGTCACATTTTGGCTGAGGACACATTGAGAGAGTAGACAACTGAATCCGCAAACGGGAATTCTGCCTATTGCTCTAATTAACTAACTTTGAAATATAAGTGCATACTTGTAGTTCATGTCAAATTACATTGTCTAGCTTATTGAATTGCCTAACTAACACATACCTAATCCAAGGGGGTCGAAGCCAAAATCACCAGGAAGGCTACAATCAACAAAAAAATAAATCAAATATAACCATTTTATAAGCTAAATTAAGTAGAAGACAGTGTTATGAAATTGAGAGAGTGGTACAAATCACAACCTGCCATCAAGCCACTCGGGAGGTGAACTACCAGGAAACCACAATGGTCTATCTGGAGGGAGTGGTTCACAAACACTTGACACCCCTTTGCCTGCTCCAACACGTGTACTACCTCTCCCTAGCATACATGTTGTGACTCTTAATCCTGGGGAAAATTTCCAAGGCACTTCCCTGTTTCAACCAGAAACTTTGGGGCATTAACAAGAAAATTACAGAAGACTGCATCTGCAAGGCCCTGCAACAGTGTGTATTATAATGCCAGAACCGTAGAAGTACTAATGTTGAGAAATATTTGAAGGTTGAGAGTTACCTGGTTGGGAAGCTCGAGAGTGCAGAAGAGGCAATGGCCAAGGCCATAGTTGATAGCTGGAACAGGCTTCACTTCCAGACTGTGTGACACTGTTTCTACTCTTAGTCCTATGAAGATGGATAATCCTCCGTAATAACTTGAGTGGAACAGAAGCAAGAATAAGAACCAATGACAACTCGCCATGTGTTCTGGATATGAGCTCCTAGCCTTGTAACTTTCAGCAGGCTGGGGTATATATATGCGGCCAAATTAACATTTCACAGCAACTAGAAAGGGATTAATTCTTTAACCAGAAAGAATGTTGTAGCAGAATCACTGCCCTAATGCCCTTGTTGTTTACCAGTTTTCATTTCCTTTATCTTAGATTCATAGGTCAATCCAATAGTCAAAGAAAAAGTTACCTAGGAAATAGGTTTTTTTGTCCTTCATAATTGATTTGAGACTGAGATGCTTAACCAACCTAGTTCTTAATCAGACATAAAAAACTCATCATTGTTAACCAATTGTACCCAATTTGAGAGGCTAAATATTCAATTCTACATATTAATTTAGTCATCTGCTCAACCAAGCTTGACATTATGTTAGGTAGTGTAGCTCATCCATTGCTTTCTCAAAGTGACATAATAGCCATCATCCTATTAATATAGAACCCTGCAAATTTAACTTCTCTATGCAGCAAAAGAGACTTCCTATTTGTTTTCTTGCTTATGCTTAGAACTGTGAAGGATAAGACAAGGAAGAAGAGAAACATCAACCCTTAATTAGCAAGTAATGCAATGAAGATGGTTTAATGGTTTCCTCTGTTTCACATGAAATTTGGTAACCGACTAATGAAACTGGTAATCACAATTAGTTTTTGAGGTCCAGGACACGTGTCATGATCCCACACAAAGCAGCATGGAATTTCCATGCCACCTCCTGTTGAACAGTCACTTGCATCACACTGACCCCCAATCAAAAATCCCCAAAGTTCCAAACTTTGAGTCTCTTCTTTGCTGAACAACACCCTTCCCTTGAAATGCACTCAAACTCTTCAAATCCACCACACTCTGCTCACCAACATTAACATCTCACCCAATTCTGGGCACCCATTTCTCTCATCATCAAACCCATATAGATCCTCCTCTGTTTTTCCACAAAACCCATGTCACCAAATTTCAAACGCACCCACCAATTGGATTTCCCAGATCAAATTAACCCAACCCAGTAGCCCAATTCTCATAAAGATCAAAGCTTTACGTATTGGGTTCAATTCAAAGCTGACCATGGTGGAGACCTCACCCTTGGGGCGGTTCCACCACCACAGACTCGACCTGAAGCGATGGCTCCCTTCGTTCTTATCCTCCCACAAAACCCTCTTCACCCTTCTCTGGATCGCCGCGTTTGCATCGGTTTTCGTGTGGCAGAGGAACATTATTGATGGGTTCTCGTTTTTCCGGCGAGTTCCGGCGAGGCCCATGCCGCGGCTGAGGCCGGTGGCGTTTAACTTGACGGAGTTTGGGGCGGTGGGTGACGGTGTTACTTTGAATACTGAGGCGTTTGAGAGGGCTGTGATGGCTATTTCTAAGCTGGGGAAGAAGGGTGGTGGTCAGCTCAATGTGCCTCCTGGACGGTGGCTGACGGCGCCGTTTAATCTCACTAGTCATATGACTCTGTTTCTTGCTGAAGATGCTGAGATACTTGGGCTGCAGGTAAGGTTTTGTTTACTGTTTTATATGTGTTGCTATTCGAAATGTGAATGCTTGCTTGGTCTGGAAGTTGTTGCAAGGTAGTTAGGATCCTATTTGTAGTTATATGTCAGATGAAGAATGATATTGTCTTTAGAACTTGGAGTTAGTTATGAATTCATTGGATTGGGACTTGGATCAGGTGAGGTTTTGGTAGCTTATGTGACAATTCGTATTTGGATTTGTAGGAGTCCTGCTTTCTATTTGGTATGTCGATGCTTTGTCTAGAAGAAATGGAGTTAGATCACGGTTGTGTTTATTTCGCTCTGTAATGTGTATATGCATGACTATCGTATGGTACTAGAGTGAGGTAACACTTGTTTAGGACTTGTGATTTGATGATCATTACGAAACTTGGTGTAACGAGCTGAGCTCCCAACACTGGTTGAAATGTTACCTGTTATGTTATGAATGTGTCTTTTTTTTTTTTTTATGAAATTAAGACATTCAAAAGAATGATAATTGCTGGTAGTAAATGATAATGGACTTGAGTTAAATCTTCATCCTTTGTTTGACTTAGAAATAAGACATTGGGAAACTGCTATAGTTGAATTCAAAATTATGCTTACGATTGTGTTAAGCATTCTGATTTCCTAGTCTAGGTTCTTGTGGTGAGAATAGGATTGTGATAGGTAGGGTCATATGACAGTAACACTTGTGCTAAACTAATATACAGGTTAGTTATGCTACAAGCTTTATAGTAATATAAACTCAACTAGTAATCCCTATTCTTAGCTAAAATTAGCTGATGCCCTTGAAAAGTTTCTCCTGCTGAGTTAATTGGCATTGGCTAGAAAAATCATTAATGCTCAACTAGTTCCATATTTTGTTCTTGTCTGTAGCTGTTGTAAAAATCCCTTAACTACAATGAGTGCAGTATGTGTGGTTTTTAGCAGTAGGTAGTACAGAACTTAGAGGGTATGGTCTTTGCTGCAAAAGTTAACTTATCATCATGCACTCAAATGTGGATGAAATTCCTGCTTATCCTACTGCCACAATCTCTGGAAACCAGTCAGTAGATCAGCTGATCATTTTAATACCATAAGATGCTAATAATCACAAGCTATTACACCTTCACCCAAATTCCTGTTATTGTTTTAAACCTTTCACGATGTAGTATACTAGGGAGAATATCTATGCATTTTTACATTCGTAAACACACATAATGGTGTCATTCATGGATTCATACAGATTATTGTGTCAATTGACAGTCTTTACATGACCTTGCTCGTATTCTTTGGCCCCTTTAGAATGATTAAGCAACCTGGATGGATATTGGACAAACACTATATAATCTTAGTGCAGTGACTGCAGTCTCTGATGCTGCATTTTCTCTCCTTTTTTGCATTGCAGGATGAGAACTATTGGCCTTTGATGCCTCCACTGCCTTCATATGGGTATGGAAGAGAGCACCCTGGACCTCGGTATGGAAGCTTGATTCATGGTCAAAATCTTAAAGATATTGTTATAACAGGTAAGACATTTGAACCCTTCTGTATTGACTTTCAGTTCATAATAATGGTGCATTCTGTTTGCATTGTTCATTGTTTGCATACCCATTAAGGCTGTAGACATTTATTGGTAGCAACCATATTTATAACATAATTCTTAATAGCATATTGCTGTCCAAGTGCATGTTGTGGTTGGTTTTGAAATCTACCTTTATTGTGAGTAAATCAAGAAATAAGTTTGTAGATTGAAACTTTCTAGATATTATGCTCTAAGTTGTGTGAACATGTCTATCTTCCTGGGGCTTAGTTTCTTACCTGTGCTAATTATGTTTATGTATTCACTGATCAACAGGGCATAATGGTACCATTAATGGTCAGGGTCAAACATGGTGGAAGAAGTATCGCCAGAAGCTTCTCAATCACACACGGGGTCCACTTGTTCAGATTATGTGGTCAAGCGACATTGTAATCACCAATATAACATTACGAGATTCTCCTTTTTGGACACTTCATCCATATGACTGCAAGAATATTACAATTAGAAATGTTACAATTCTGGCTCCCATATTTGAAGCTCCAAATACTGATGGAATAGATCCTGGTAAGTGTGTCCTACTACGGATGATTTTTGTTCACCCCTACTTTTTAGTTTAATTGGATCAGTAATGGTATCTGGTACGGATAAATTTTGGGTTGTCACTTTATCATTAGGACTGGATGAGCTTATAAATATATAATTGCATGGCCACTAAAGAAGATACTTGGCAAACAAAAGACATGACAAAAGGTCAAAAGTGACAATGCAGCTAATATTAAAGTAATACATGTAGAAATGATCCCATTATTAGGGGGAACTCACCTGTGTGCTTGAGGGATCATGTTGATTGAAAAGGCTGGCCATGTTCTTTTGTTTCTAATTGCCTGGATGTCACAATGGTTGCTTGAGGGAGGAAACTATTCACTCTGTGAAATAGTATCCCGTATTTCATCTACCTTCATACAAAGTTGGTATTTGTGCTCATGTTTGTCTGCTTTGCTCTTGTATGTCAGATCTCTAAGAATATTGAATAGCTTTGATTTTTGGTAAACAGATTCATGTGAGGATATGGTGATTGAGGACTGTTACATAAGTGTGGGGGATGATGGAATTGCAATAAAGAGTGGCTGGGATCAGTACGGAATTGCCTACGGACGGCCATCAAAAAATATTCTCATTCGTAACCTTGTGGTCCGCTCTATGGTCAGGTCAGTCTTATGTTTTTCTTGCTATCTTACTTGGCAGGCTTCATTTCATGCTTGTTGCATCCTGGGTTCCTGGCATTGATGTTACGTGCCTTTTGCAATTAAACTTGGAAGGTGCAAATAGCACCTTAGATAGTCCTGCACTGGAGAGGGGTGTGTATTAGTGCAGGAAGGTAATGGGATGGTGAATAGAAACCAGCCTCCTTGAAACTTCTTGTTATTTCTGTCGGCATGCTTGACTTCTAACTCCATTAGTTTTGTTTTCTAACATTATTCCCAATAGACCTAGGCATGTATTGCCATTCCAACCCAAAAAGGTAAGATAAGAAGTAAAAACAAAGGAGAAAGCCTAAGAGATGAAAAACATGAGGAGAATTTTGAGCCTATCAAGTTTCTGACTGAAAAATGAGGAGACCAGCTCCCTGATCTTGACTAGGATAGTGTTAGAACTCTACATGTATGGCTTTTGCACCTGTGTTGGATTCCTTACGGCAGTAGCTGAACTAGTGAGAGCCTTTATCTCATTGAATATCAACATGCAGCCAAACATTTATGACTTCTTTACCCAGAAATTGTCAGAATAGTGATATCCTTTCCTTTGTTGTTTGCTATCATTTTTGTCTATTAAAGAGTAACTCAAAGTTACCCTTGGTTGATGCAACAGCGCTGGCATATCAATAGGCAGTGAGATGTCTGGTGGGGTTTCAAATGTCACGGTGGAAAACCTGCTTGTGTGGGGCTCAAGGCGTGCTGTTCGGATCAAGACTGCCCCTGGAAGAGGTGGATATGTGCGTCAAATTACCTACAGGAATCTGACGTTTGACAATGTTAGAGTTGGAATTGTTATCAAGACAGACTACAATGAGCACCCCGATGATGGCTACGATCGAAAGGCTTTTCCAGTAATCAGGGACATAAGCTTCACAAGCATCCACGGACAGGGAGTTCGCGTGCCTGTCCGTATCCATGGGAGTGAAGAGATTCCGATAAGAAATGTGACTTTTCGCGACATGTCAGTGGGGCTTACATACAAAAAGAAGCATATTTTTCAGTGTGCCTTTGTTCAAGGTCGTGTAATAGGGACTATCTTCCCCGCTCCTTGTGAAAATCTTGACCGGTATGATGAGCAAGGAAAGCTGGTCAAGCAGTCTGTATCCCAGAACATGACAGACATAGATTATGATTTTTGAGGTGAGAAGCTCTCGTATCAATGGTTCATATTTCTGGAGGGTCCTCAACTACTTCAAGACCTGTGTGGGAGTCAACTTGGGACGATGAAGATGGAGCTGTTTGTGTTTTTTTCATTTTCCGTTTCTCAGTCCCATCTTGTAGCTTCTTTTTTTTATTACATGGAGCTGTATATACCGAAAATTTTCAGTTCACTAAAAAAGGCACAGTTTGATGTTGTATACCACTGAACTTTTCTCACAATTAACAAAGCTTCTGTTTTACATATAATAGTCTCCACCAAGAAAGAGAACCATGGATCACATGGTCAGTGTAACCATGCTAGCTCCCTTTTATTTATTAACCGATTCCAAGAAACCATGGATAGTTAGGACAGGACAATGAGATGAATACTATTAACTTGATCCCAGCATTGAATTTAGTCAAAATTGTCTGATAAACTATGAACTTGTTGATGAAGATGTTGAGAAACTCCTATTCATTTATATAATTTTATGACAGGACCAGATCATCATTTACTTATTTGATTACAAAAGTTGGTAGACTGTTTTTGGTGAAAATATAGTTGGACTGGTTGAACGGAGCCCCTTCTGCTGCGGACCACATAGTTGCGCACCACTTACGGACTTTCAAAAACCAACCGTTAGATTACACAAACGGTGCAGATCTTCTCCTTCTCTCTCTCTCTCTCTCTCTCTCT
>NC_020491.1:6953876-6961183 GCF_000184155.1 Fragaria vesca subsp. vesca
AGACGGGGGTGGAAGGCGCCATTGAAGAAGCAGACGAGCTTGAGGTGGGTGTGGTGGTTGGTGGTGTGCTTATTGGGCTGAGCATGGTGGTGATTGCGACGAGAAAGAGAAAGAGGTGGCTCTTTCATGGAGAGAGAGAAAGAGAAGGCATTGTGGACGGTGCCGACGGAGATGCTGAGCATTTGGTAAGAGAGAGAGAGAGAGAGAAGGAGAAGATCTGCACCGTTTGTGTAATCTAACGGTTGGTTTTTGAAAGTCCGTAAGTGGTCCGCAGCAAAATGGCTCCCTTGGTTGAACAAGTCTTCTTGATATTATCAGGTAGGTGGTGACAGTACCAGTAGTCCAGTACTGAGGGAAAACAAGAACCCACAGGCCACAGAACAAATAAATATGGGTGGAAAGTGAAAATCAATGTGACATCCCAACAACCAGCATCTGAAACAATTGCAAGATCAGAAGATAGGCAGGAATCTAATCATTTCAAACTAGTAAGGAAGTAGGAACATATGTTAATTCCTTGTGCTTTTGAAATGACATTTTGAAATGACTAATCAAATCAAGTCACATTGTGAAATGCTCAAAGCACAAATGATCATGTAATTCGTGCACTTGTTCACAAATAATACTGAACAACAAAATTTACTTATACTGTCGATGATCGACCAGTCTATAGCATATACAGTTCTACATACGGATGTAAATCTTTCGCCGGAACAATTTTCGGATCACATTCTTTCACCGGAGCAACACGACCGGATCTAATGTTCTTAGGCAATGAACTACAGAAAATATAAGATCTTTCTAGTTCCCTTGTTGTCTTCACTGATCTGAGGATCCAGAATTTATTTCACTAGTCTTGGAAGTTGATCCATTTTGTAGGTCCAACTTAAATTTCATAACCACCCCCATAAAGTTGAGAGGACTGCTGGGTTCAACTTTATCCCATAAGTTGAAGAATCAAAAATGCATGAAGTTTCTTTCTTTATTAGGAAAACAATACTGTACCCGAGCTTTTAGGCTTTTAGCCCTTCAATCTATTATGAATGTCTGTAAATTACATCATGTTTTTCCCAGACCTCCATTGAACCTTCATCTTCTTAATGAAACAATAATGCAGTTTTGCCTATGTATCATTTTACCATAGGATTACGATCGTCATCGATTAATTTATTTTGTCCGATACACTGGGGCTCAATTTCCCCTTGGAGATTGCGTGACCTTGCTTGCCTCCAGACGTAGATTATATGATCGTATGCGTCTCTGTTCTCCAACTTGGGGATGTTTTGGCATTGCTTGGGCCTAATGTCTATATATGAAATATTAGGCAGAAGAAAATAAAAGAAATTGGTTAATGCAGAAACAAAAATTGCAGCGGATAGCTAGCCAGTTTCTTAACCAACAAAGCCTTTCAGACTTGGGAGAGGCAAGCAAGTAGTGAAGTAGGGTATTAATGATTTCTTTCTACGTTGCATTGAAGTTTGATAGCCATGAAAATATCTATTATCTGGCAGCTAGCTATGTGAACCCTGCAGCAAAGATTTTTTGTCTCTTTATATCGTTTGGATTTGGGTTTGAGGAAGAAACAAACTCCACAACCACCACCACCGCCATACCAGCTTTCGAACCCCGCCAGCTCGTGAGAAAGGCGGACGCCTTAACCACAAAGCTGACGGGCAAACCAGTACCCTGCAGCAAAGATACAGATGCAAAAGCTGCTTCAACTTGTAGATCGAAATAAACCTGCAAATATCGATCTGAACTGAAAGTCTTGGTCCATGCTCTCGATCTATATATAGCTACTCATATTTCTATACAAGTCCCAGAGCAATGAATAACCAACTTATTAACCTCCTTGAACGCAACGATATATATTATAATGAACCTTGCTATAGCTGAATGCCTAGATCCATCTATGATCTATCTGATCGATACCGGTTTCAGAGCCAGGAAACCTTTTCAATGCATGAAATTGATCATGAATATGTGTAGGGTTTATTACAGGTCGACCCAGAGAAGTTACAGTAGTCCTTAGATGAAGCTGAAATAACTGATTGCTAGTTTTACTGATCATCATAAACGAGCTATAAATAGCTCCTTTGTAATTACTAATTTTAATCCATGGACCTAGCTGATCAGCTCCTGGGTACGTATAATTCGAATTGCATGAGGCACTCGATTTCATATACAAGATTACCTGGGGTCGTCTTCTTGACCCCTCTCCTCTATCCTGTGGCCATGACCGGTCACCATTTAGGTATGGACCTCTAATTAACAAGGCTATCAATCTTAAATTTCTGATCGAGTGGCATCACAGATCGCCCGCGGTGGTCCTCAACAGGTTCATGTTCTTCAGTCTTAAATTTCCGATCGAGTAACATCTCGATCGACAGCCTTCATTGGACTTAGAGACCACATGCAGTAGTGTACATAGTCCTCAAACAGATCTATGTTCTTATCGATCGAACTGCACAGAAACAATTGTCAGTTGTTCATCGATCGTACACATTAAAGTTTGTTTCATCTACCCATCAACCGAAACTAATTCCCATATTGGACTACGGATTTTTATCTTTGTGTCTCGATTATCTAAAATATATTATGGTTCAATGTTTGATACTAACCTTAACATGAACCATTTAAACAAACAAAACTTATTTTATTTTTTTACGCTGAATGATCGAGGAGCGGGATCAAAACCAAAACCTCTCGAAACAAATGACAGACTAGCTTAAACAAACAAAACTTGCACGACAAACAGAGTTAGGAATATTAGTTACAGCTTTTGTGTTTTGAAGATTTGACATTGTAACATTAGTGATTACAAATCATATATAACATTTTCTGACACGACCCACCCCGAATTTCACCCTGAAACCCGGAGTAAGTCGTGCGGGGACCACCTCCAAGGAAAATTTACCGAAAAATCGGCATAACCTTCCTTGAAAATGGACAACCCTTCCTAATAATACCTGCATGCACTTCAAAAGAATCCATTTATAATCCTCTACTCCTGGAGCCTTCGTGCTCCCCAAATCACAACACCACCCAAAAATTTACTAATCTAAACAAATCTCACATCCAACCATTTATAGGTTCAGAGCAACTCTAACAAGAAGAAATGAAACAAAATAAATTAACAAGCGAAAGCTATAGGATGACTATGCCTCATCTCCATGTACGCCCGATCTTGACTAAGCTAACCTGCAAGCTGGGCATTTTTAAAACGAAAGGTCCAGGGGAAAACACTTAACAACGTTAGAGTGAGTGGACAAAAATAAAATAATAAAAATATTTATGCTTCCCCATTTTAATTTTCAAGAAAATTATACTGCATGCGGCAGCTCAAAAGCGCTCAACACAAAAACTGGAAATTTCATGACTAGCTCCGGCTAGTCTCCATAACTCAAAGAAATACAGCCTCTCAGGCTAAACTATATATAAACATATATAAGTGTATGTATTTACACTCGTCAGACTCCTTGTATGAATTCTAAGAACAAATTAGAAAAATAGAAATTCATACAAGGCTACTACGCTTGCGTCTAACGCTCACGTCACACCATAATGGAATTGTACCTCAGTATGGGGGAAAAAGCACGAGTGTATATACGTGTGGACTCCCTATATGAAAACCTAAATAAACCAAATAAGAAAATAGTTTTCATATAGGGCTACTACGCTTGTGTCTAACACTCACGTCACACCATAATGGTATTTTACCTCATTATGGCGGATCAAACACGTATGGCTAGCTAGCATTTATATATACATACTATCATCATAAACATCCAATAAACCTATCCACCGAAAATCTCATTTTCGGGATCTCTCCAAAGGAGGAAAATTGCCAAAAATCCGAGAACTAAATAAATCTCAGGAAAAGAAATAAATGATCAACAGATAATTCATCGCATGCTTTTCAATTAAAATAAAGGTCCACTCACAACTCTAGGCATAAGCCCGACGAAATCCAAATCGCCACTTCAACGAGGTTTCCTCGAACCCTGGCACAAATATAAAATTAATTTCTCAACTAAAACTCCAATATTTAAACAAAATAGGCAAAATTAACCGAGAGCCATAACTACGCTCATCATTGCCTAACTTCGATATTCTTAAATCGAAACGATCCGAACTTAAATATCATACTCGGCAGCCGTAATTACAACCTCCCCAAAAATACGACTTAAATCCTACGGCCGGATTCTACATTAATTAACCGCCAAAAATACCACACTTCGGAAATTCATAAACCTATCCAAAACTCATCCAAAAATTCTATAATTTACATCAATACACTCCTTTTAATATTCCACATTTAAAAACATTAAAATCTCCCAACCGGCGCCAGCCCCGCCGGCAGCGGCGGTCGGAGGCCAATTCCGGCGACCTCTAATGCCTATGAAATTTTAACAGCATCTTCCTCTCAACTCCTTCTACAACATTCCTAATTAGCACAAACACCAATTCCAAGCCTAACTAGGTCAATCGAGCAAAACAACACAAAAAGCCCTAGAGCTTCCACCTCAAATTTCTCCTTACCTAAAGCGAACCGGAGTGAGTTCTTTTAGGGCAAGGCAGCTGGGTTGGAGACCTACAAAACCGTACCAAGCTTGCCCGGATTGGTGGCCGGAGGAGGGAGTTCCGGCGACACCACAGTCGTCCCTTCGGGACGGGTTTCCTCCCGTTCGGCCGTGAAGTGGCAGCGCTCACCGGCCAAGGATGAGAGAGGAGGAGACGCCGGTCCAGACGGGACCGGTGCGGCAGCCTGGCTCGGCCGGAGGACGGCGGCGTGCGGAGGATTTCCGGCGAAGGGAGAGTGCAAACCGGGAAGAGAAAAAAAGAAGAGAAGGGAGAAAATGGCTTTGGGCCTCCTCCCCCCCCAAACCAGTCCAACTTAATACCCACTTAAAAACAAACCCAACTCCAAAAATAAAACACCCCGAAAAATAATACCTAAATAAAAATTACCTTTTACTAGCTAAAATTTTACCATTTTTACCGTCGTCATAATTTTCTCCTACGAATAACTCTCCGAAATAATCGTCCTCCAAAACCCCTCGAGGGACCAATTAAACTATAACTTCATTGACGGATACGGTAAAATTCTTATTATAACCAAGCTAGTAAATAAGGTAAAATATAAGGGTCGGGATGTGACATTTTTGGTCCTGATAAAAATCATTAAAACAGGTCTCAAATGTAGCTATTCAAATATGATTACAAACACTTAAAATCGGTTTAATGAATTTCACCACGAGCTAGACCACTCTAAACTGAAATACTCTACATATGCTACATTAATATTCTTGTAATTAAGCAGAAAAATTGGACTTACATCAAAAAGATTAAGACATTACCCGATTTCAGCTTCTTCTAAGGACTACTGTAACTTAATGTTGATCTAGGCGTACATGGTTTCATGAGTAATGAGTTAGTAAATTAAAACATAAATGTTGATATTTTTCGAGTTCGGATAAAATTTATCAAAACAGGTCCGAAATGTAGCTATTCAAATGGATAAAATTTATCAAAACATCTCCGAAATGTAACTATTCAAATGGATAAAATTGCATTCATACGCGATTGAGACACAAATACAATATATAATTAAGGAACAGTTAAACATGAAAATTCACGAATTTTCACTTATTTAAAGAGATTAAGAGCATCGTCTGTAGTCTGAAGTTAATCCGACCCAGAATGTTACAAGTTTGATATGATAGATATAGGTACAAGGGACCACAGCCCACTAAATATCACGCGTCTAAGAAATATCTGGCGCTCTGTTTTTGGCGGGACAGAGAGAGAGAGAGACCACGCACTTCACGTGGGGGTGGAAACAAATTACGGTGTACCACCGCCACTGCCACGGCGGAGACGGAATACAGAACCACACAACTATCGCCGTATAAACCCGTGAACCTAAATGAACAGTTTCAATGGCGCCATGCATGCAATCTCTGCATAACCCACATGAACAAGGAATCATCTTCAACTAAGAAACCACCGCCGTCACAGTCACCGTCACCGTTGTCACGAGGAAAATGCCGTCACGGGAAAAATGTCGGCTCCGCCCTGCATGTGGAATCGTACTCCGCCACGTACGAAAGGAGAGGTGCATGGCCATGGGGCGCCCACACCACCCGTCGTCGGTCGACGTCGACCTCTCGTTAATTATCTCCGCGTTTCCCAGACGGGGTTTCATCTGAGGCTGACGGCTGGTCCCGCCGTGGAGCCATCTGAACAAACCAACGTAAAAAAATCAAGAAAGGAATCTGGAAATATAGAGACTGTGGAATCGGACGTCACTGTTGGAGCTACCTAGCTAGGTTTGAACTGATCGAGTGGGGAAAATTGAAGAAGAACAAGTGTATTGTGATCCAATGATTTTGGTTAATCGTGGTTCATGTCACCGTTAGCTACAGAGGAAAACCCTACGTACATATACTGTATTTGATATTTATGCTTGCTTTGATTATGCAGCTTAGGGTCAAATATAATATAATTGGACCCCAACATTCGATATTTTGTAACCTTAACTATAGTTTTCCGGTAGATAACCTTAACTATAGCTTTAGGTCCTGACATGGAAATGTATATATACTTGTTCATCCCATGACCTACTTAGGTTTTGACTTTTGATGTGAACAACAGATCGTATACACACGACGTGTAAGCACATACACAGTGCAATTTTAACTATTTGTAACAATTTATATATTATGTCTTTTAATCTTAATCATTTATATTTATATATATAGATACATATCGTGTATTAAAGATATATATCGTGCTACATGAGTCTTTGATAAAATATTTGGAATCTAACCCTCTCTTGTTGCACGAGTTTTACTTCAAAATTCTTCATCAGAAAACTATATAATATATATATATATATACACAAAGAGGATGTGAAGCGGACGTCCGCACTCCGGCTTAAAGTGCGGACGTTGTCTGTTCTCCGTCGTCTCACGCCGGCGACGGCTTCTCTTCTTCCCGGACGACAGCACAGACTTCCAGGACGGTTTCTCTCCTTCCAGGACTGGCCGGCGACAAGTTTTCCGGCCGGATTGAAGCTCTGGACGGAAAACACCATGATTGATCAAGGTTGGCCGAAAAACTTGTCGTCGACCAGTCCTGGAAGGAGAGAAGCCGTCCTGGAAGCCTGTGCTGTCGTCCGGGAAGAAGAGAAGCCGTCGCCGGCGTGAGACGGCGGAGAACGGACGACGTCCGCACTTTAAGCCGGAGTGCGGACGTCCGCTTCACATCCTCTCTGTATATATATATATATATATATATCAAAT